>NC_036456.1:6413462-6718462 GCF_002775205.1 Xiphophorus maculatus
TGAAGCGTCCAGTCAGGTAATAAGGGGAGACTTCATGGAAATAAGATGATGAAATAAAGAACAACCCTTTATTATTACCTATTACATAAGAATGTAATCAAATAAAATGGTTTGAAAGGCACACTAAAAGTTTCTTTAAAGTCCGGTCCTTAATTATGTTTGAATCCATTATTTCCAAGCATTTAGATGATAAATTTTATCATTAAGGACACAACGTAGACACAACACAGATAGAGAAAGTCATATATAATAGTGAATTTCAGATACAATGATTGTCATTACATGAAAGCTCAAACAAGGTATTTACATTTTTTTCTTGCTGTCTGATATTACTTCAGTTGAAATGTAACAGGATAAATGTTTCAAGCCTACATGTATTGTAATTTTAGAAAATCCAAAATCTATCCATCCATCCATCCATCCATTTTCTCCCACTCATCCAGGGTCGGGTTGCAGGTAGCAGCCAATGCTAGTTAGGTAGCTAACTAGTTGAGCCAACTCCTCCAGGGGAAACCCAAGACATTCCCAGGCCAGCTGAGAAACATAGTCCCTCCTCTGGAAAGACCTAGGGTATTAAAGTCCAAAATGACTCTTTCTTCAGCCTGACACCATCCCTCACCGTTGGTGTCCACCAGTAGGTTCAAGAGTTGCCACCACAATATGCACGACACTCTTGTGGCCACAGCTCCAATAGGTTGTCATGATGTTGGAGGTGCAGTACATGGTCCACTCAGACTCAATGTCTCCCACTTCTCCTGGAACATGTTCGAAGTTTTCCTGGAGATGGGAGTTAAAGCTCTTTTTCATGAGACTCTGCCAGACGTTCCCAGCAGACCTTCACAACACGTTTGGGCCTGCCAGGTCTGACCGGCATTCTCCCCCACCATCGGAGGCAAGTATAGTTCAGTGGACAGCTCTGCACCTCTCTTCGCCCGGGTGTCCAAGACATGCAGTTGCAGATCAGATAAAGTGACAACAAAGTTGATAATTGAACTGCAGCCCACGGTGTCCTGGCGCCAAGAGCACATATGGGCACCCCGACCCCTGAACATCGTATTTGTTATGGACAATCCATGATGAGCACAGAAGTCCAACAACAGAACACCACTCGGGTTCAGATCAGGGGGATCATTCCTCCCAACCACACCCCTCCAGGTATCACTGTCATTGCCCACGTGAGCATTGGAGTCCTCCGGAAAAACACTCTCCAGTACCCGCTCCAAGGACTCCAAAAAGGGTGGTGCTGTTTGGTGGATAAGCACAAACAATCAGAACCCATCCCCACCACATGTAGGCAGAGGGAGGCTACCACCTCATTCACAGGGGTGAAACCCAACATACAAGCACCAAGATGGGAGGCAACAAGTATGCCCACTCCAGAGTGAAATATAAATGTTTCAAGCCTACATGTATTGTAAGTGTCTCAGAAAATTTCTCTTGGAGAAAGGTTCCAGATCTAGAGCCATGTGTTGAGTTCAGTCTGACTATTTCAAGTTGGAACCTCTCAACCTCACAAACCAGTCTGAGCTGGTGTGTGAGGTCAATGTCACCACAGAGGTGACGTTGACCTCACACAGGTGACATTCCATATCCAAAGAGCCAGCTTCTTTAACCGACTATCAGACCACCAAGGTTACTGCCTTTTGACAATACCCATCACACATTGCACCGACCCTTTGGCCCACCCCACAGGTGGTGAGTTCATGGAAGGGGGACTCATGTCTCTTCTTCAGGCTGAGCCTCACTGTCCTTCATGGGTGAAAGCCAAGCGCTCACCAGAGTGCCCCACTTCCAGCCCTAGCTCCAGAGAGGGACCCCAGTGACATTGATTGAGAACAATGATTGTACTCATCATAAGGAGTCTTTGGGGTGAAAGTTGTCTGGTCCCTTACATAGGACCCGTTTGCCCTGGGTGACTCTACTAGGGGCTTGAAGCTCCTGACCGCATAGCTCCTAGAATTACTGGAACATTCAAATCTCTCCACCACCGTAAGGTGGCAGCACAGGGAGGGAACTGTAAATTCAGTGTCTCAGAAAATATTATATAAAAAGTAAAACCAAACAATACCAAAAACTCACGGTGTGACAATAAACATAAACTCCTTCAGGATGTTCAAAGTATTTGTTTGATTTACTTGTATGGATGATCTACAATTTCTTTACAATCATAATAATTTGTTACTTAATATGGATTGCAATTATTAAACATTGATATCATTTTATATAACTAATAATGTAGTAATGATTAATAATTACTCTCTATCTTTTCTAGTGCTGCAGAAGCATCGAGAACCAGTTGCAGCAGTTGTTTACCACACTGGACAAGGCTGCAAAGAAAGCAAGAGGAGAATACAACCACAGTGCTTCTGCGAATGTTTGGATCAAATTAACAGGGACCACAGACAGTTCAGTGTCAGACGCTTTATTTGGCTCAGCTCTTGTAGCTTTGCAGGCAGCAAGAAAAAGTGTAAACATCAAAGGAGCAGGAGAAGACAATGTAGCAGATGGAAATGAGGCAATAAAAAATGGACTAGCTGGGAGAGAAGGAAATTCTAAAAGCAGACAGTTTGGAGGAATTTGGTATCCAGCATTAGGAGCATTAGGTGGAATTATGGGTGTAGCAGGAACAGCAGGAGTAATAGGTGGGGCACTGAGTTCAGGGGTTGCAGGAATAGGAGGAACAGGAGGCACAACTGGTGGAGCAACAGGTGGAGGAGGTACAGGTGGAGCAACAGGAGGAGCAAGCAGTGGCGGAGCAACAGGTGGAGGAGGTACTGAAGGAGTAACAGGTGGAGGAGGTACAAGTGGGGCAACAGGTGGAGGAGGTACTGAAGGAGTAACAGGTGGAGGAGGTACTGGAGGAGCAACAGGTGGAGGAGGTACTGGAGGAGCAACAGGTGGAGGAGGTACTGGAGGAGCAACAGGTGGAGGAGGTACTGAAGGAGTAACAGGTGGAGGAGGTACAGGTGGAGCAACAGGTGGAGGAAGTACTGGAGGAGCAACAAGTGGAGGAGGTATGGGTGGGGCAACAGGTGGAGGAGGTACGGGCGGAGCAACAGGTGGAGGAGGTACGGGCGGAGCAACAAGTGGAGGAGGTACGAGTGGGGCAACAGGTGGAGGAGGTAAGGGTGGAGTAACAGGTGGAGGAGGTACGGGCGGAGCAACAAGTGGAGGAGGTACGAGTGGGGCAACAGGTGGAGGAGGTAAGGGTGGAGTAACAGGTGGTTGTCGCACTGGTGGGGTAGGAGCAACAGGTGGAGAAGCAACAGGCATAGCAGAAATAGGAACAGGGGTGGAAGGTGTAGCTGCAGCAGAAGCTACAGGGGGATGTGTTGCTGCTGCTGTTTCTGCAGAAGCAACAACAGCTGGAGCTGCAGAAATAATATCTAAAGTTGCAGCTATGACATCTGGAGGAATAATTGCATTAAAGTTAACAATTGATACGATCATATGGGCTAAAGACATAATTTCTCAAATTTCTAACTTTATCAATGACATAAAGCAGCACAGCAGAGAAATACTCCTTGTGATTGTTTTTTACTTACTGCTACTGGTATCATTCTTTCTCAGTGTAAATGTTGAAATCCTCTTGTCATTTGTTTTACTGTTTTTGTTTTCAGTGTTGGTGTTGCTGGTCCTTGTAATTCGTGAGAACAAGCTAAACCAACAGAGGGCTAAATCAAGTTAAAACAGCTATAAAATGCCACAGCATGAGAATCACTGATTTATTCAGAGGAAGTTTAAACGGGCAAGATGCTTTTTATTAGTATGTTTAAGAATTTCATAATAGACTAAATTATATCCAATAAGACGACCTATGTGACACAACATCGGACCCAATTTCGAAAGGTGCAGTAAATCAGTAACAAGCATGAAGAGATTTTTCTTAATGTGTGAATGTCTAAGAGAGTCCTCCTTAAAACTAAACTGAAGTCTTTAGGTCTTTATAGTGTTGGCAAAGTCAAAAGCTACAAGGGACACAGCCAAGATGCAAAATGACTTTTTATATATGCAAGATTTCAGTGTTTTGTTCAAAATCAATGTTCTACAATCTGTTTGTATAATGAAGATGAAGTAAAAGACAAACTAGCAGTAACAATGTAAAGATGTTCATGATTATGAAAGTAACAAATTTCTAGTTAGTAGATATACTTTAGTTTTGGAGTCTGTGTTTAGTAATTAATTTTGTTCACTTTCCATTTACTTTAGCAATTTATTGGTCAGTTATTGGTTCAGAGTGGTAAAATGTTCTCATGAGTTTTCCATGTTATTACATAATGTTTATTGCAGAATAAAGTGATTTTTAGAACGTAGATCTTAAAAGAAAAGTGTTTCCAGCATGGAAGCTGCATATACTTACTAATCAATATAGTTTTATTCTCTCAATTAAATCTGAAACACCGTCTTACTCTGCCTGATTTTATTTGTGGTGCTTTTGTTTCACATTTCAGTCTAATTTGAAAATGTTTGATAAGTGAATAGAGAACTTTAGAAAAGTTTTGCTTTCAGATAATCAAGATTCAGACATTTTATTCCCAGTAGATACTCTCCATGTTTGAAAGAATCTACTGATATTTGTTGCAGAGGATTTTAATGTTTATTGTTTAAACTTGTCAAGAAAACCCGAGATCATCCCACTTTCACATGCTGGAGATTTTAGCTAAACAGTAACAATAAATAAAGTTACCTTTAAAATTAATCACACAAGTGACATCTAGGCCCAACAGTAGACTTAAACTTCTATAAAATCAATCTGGTTGTGTGTGTGTTGTTTTTGTCTCCTGCAAACTTTGCTTTAATTCTACTTCTGTTTTCTAATCATAAGAAATCATAGTCAGACAAAGTCATGAAACAGGAAGAGCAGGTTTCCTGGAAAGAAAGAGGAAGTAAGTTTCCAGCCTGAAGATTCATAAAAATAGTTGAGACTATTCCTTATTTCAGTGTAAGACAGTTTTAAAGAATGAAATCTAAGCATTTTGAGTAATTGGATAAGATTCAAAGTAAAATACTTATATTAATATTGGTTTCCTTGCAAGAGTAGAGGGCTGGACTTTCCTCACGGCTGCTCGTGAACTTTTACAGGGCGACGATCGAGAGCATCCTCTGCCTCAACATGACTGTGTGGTATGGTAGCTGCACAGCATTGGAGAGGAAACAACTGACACGGATGGTGAGAACAGCACAAGGCATTGTGGGATGCCCCCTCCAAGACCTGGACTCCATTTACACAGACCGGGTCAAGAAGAGAGCTGGATCCATAGCCATGGATTCCAGCCACCCGGGCCACAGACTGTTTGTGCCGCTGCCATCAGGCAAGCGGTACAGGAATATACGGACTACAACAAATAGACTGAGAAACAGTTTCTTCCCCACAGCCGTCAGAGCCATTACTCCCTGCCGCCCCCCCCTCCCACACATATCATAACCTTGCAGTCACACATACATATCCCCCACCCCCACACAGCCATATTGTTCTGCACTTTGCACTGTCACATCATCCGTACTTTGCCATAATTGGACCTGCTGCTACTTCTTTGGTGTGGTTGAGTGCCTTAAGTTAATTTAGTTGTATATATTGTTATTATTATTATTGTGTGTTTGTTTATTTTATTTATTGTATATATGTGACTTTTTGCACGGGAGCTGCAATAGAAATTTCGTTGAATCCTGTTCAATGACAATAAATGCTATCTATCTATCTATCTATCTATCTATCTATCTATCTATCTATCTATCTATCTATCTATCTATCTATCTATCTATCTATCTATCTATCTATCTATCTATCTATCTATCTATCTATCTATCTACTTACAATTACCCTTACACTTGTGGAGACACAAGTAAAACAAATAACTGTAACTTTGGTATCAAATAATTAGAATCATGGATTACTCTGAGTTTCTTTTCAGAAAACATCACTAATAACTCAGATTGTGATTATAATAAGAGTAACTAATAAGTTATGGCTATCATAATATAAATAAATGCTAAATCAGAGAGGATAAAAGGTTATAAGTGTGATTTTGACATTTAACTTGAAATGATGTAAAATGTATAACTGCAATTAAAGATCACTGATACGTTGGATGTAGATGGTAGGCGAAAGACATAGGGGAGCTAACAGGAAAGCAGAGATTTCCAACACCTTACTTGCAGGCACGTGCAGAGTGGGGGATAGATGGGGCTTGAGTCCCTACCGCTTTCATCCTTGATGCCCCTAGTGCCCTTTTTGATTTTTGTTTCTCAATAATTTTTTTGAAACTATTATTATTTTTAATCTGTGCATCAGGAGGCCTGCTTGTGCCAATCAGCAATGCTTTTGCTGATTGGCACAATAAGGAACAGTCTCAACTATTTTTATGAATCTTCAGGCTGGAAACTTACTTCCTCTTTTTCCAGGAAACCTGCTCTTCCTGTTTCATGACTCTTTCTGTCTGACTATGATTTCTTATGATTAGAAAACAGAAGTAGAATTAAAGCAAAGTTTGCAGGAGACAAAAACAACACACACAACCAGATTGATTTTATTGAAGTTTAAGTCTACTGTTGGGCCTTGATGTCACTTGTGTGATTAATTTTAAAGGTAACTTTATTTATTGTTACTGTTAAACTAAAATCTCCAGCATGGGGAAGTGGGATGATCTCGGGTTTTCTTGACAAGTTTAAACAATAAACCTTTACTTAACATATTTAGCTTTCATCTTAGATTATGTAAAACATTAAAATCCTCTGCAGCAAATATCAGTAGTTTCTTTCAAACATGGAGAGTATCTACCGGTAATAAAATGTCTGAATCTTGATTATCTGAAATCAAAACTTTTCTAAAGTTCTCTATTCACTCTGTCTGAAGTTACTCCTTTTAATCTAAAAAAGGCCCAGGTTTCAAATTCTTAATCTGATCTTGGAAGAAAGAAAAACATAAAAGATTTTATGATATTCTATGTTTACACTTTTGTTTTTCTCTTCACACAGCATGCTAGCAAAGCTGAACTTCTTACTATCACTATTGTTGGTGTTTTTTTGGTTGTTTCTATATTTATAATCAAAAATAATTTCCCAGAGAACAAAAAAGCCATGTGAAGAGAAATTATTTTTACAGGCGTCTGCGAAAAAAATGCAACGAATGGACATTCAATTTAAAATCGGTAGGCCTATCAGCAGCCAGAGTGGAAAAAAATATTCCTGTTCTGTGCCATTTTGTGACGTTAGTTGTTAAATATTGCACAAAATGACCAGATAAAAGATGTACAACAATACCAGATAAAACTTTATGCATAAAGACTGAGCTCTGCAACATTAAAATATGGGTAGAACTGCAACTATATAATCATAACTCTCTACTCTTCAGTGTTTCTGTCAGTTTCTGATGGTGCAGCTCTGTGCTGCCTTCAAGAAAGTGGGACATCAGAGTATCATCCATAAAATTTCACTCACATGGCATTTACTGTGCAAACCAGAGCTTCAGTGAAAAAAAAAGTTCCAGATCTTTTTAATGCCGTATAAGCATGGGACAGAAACATGGATTATATCTTTATATAGACCTGTCTGTTGATTTATAGATTAATAGTTTTACTGGACATAAATTACAAAGAACAAAGCTGGTTCTTAATCAAAACCTAATGTGTCAGATTGAAAGTGTCATGGAGTCACTGAACAGCCTCATGATATTAACGTTGTCATAAAAAATAATATTGAAGAAATAAATCTATCAAATCTAATTAAAAACACAAATAAGCGATAAGCTCCCTATTACTGTTCTCATCTGTAAAATATATTTCTTCTTAGTAATAGATGTGGTCTCAACAAACTCATGGCACTTTGACAATATTATCGTATCTTTTATCTGAAAACAGAGTCTGTTTTTGACATACAGTCCGTTGTATTTATTATTGCTCAAAAGGTCTTGCCGTACCACTTTATTCCTCTTTACTTTAATTTCTTAGCTTATTCTTACATTTTGTTCTTCCTTCATTTCCATTTAGTTTTCTTTTATTAGTATTGTCCTCTCTTGGTTTATTATGTTCTCTTTAGTTTATTTCCTGTTGCTAGTTTTATTTTTTCTAAAAAATTCTAAAAGAGGACAGTTTGGAGGAATTTTGCGCCCAGCATTAGGAGCATTAGGTGGAATTATGGGTGTAGCAGGAACAGCAGGAGTAACAGGTGGGGCACTGAGTTCAGGGGTTGCAGGAATAGGAGGAGCAGGAGGAACAAGTGGGAATGGTGGTACAGGTGAGGCTGGAGGAGCAACAGGTGGAGGAGGTACAGGTGGAGCAACAGGATTAATAGGAGAACAAAAAATGCCACCTGTGCCAAGGTTGATACCTGGAGGGATACATAAATTAAAAGAGATGATTCAAAAAGTCAAGTGGGCTGCAGGCATAATTTCTCAAATTTGGAACTTGACAAACAACATAAAGCAGCACAGCAGAGAAATACTCATCGCGATTGCTTTTTTACTTACTGCTACTTGTATCATTCCTTCTCAGTGTAAATACTGAAACCCTCTTGTCAGTCGGTTTATTGTTGCTTTCACTGTTCGTGTTGCTCATAATACATGAAAACAAAGGTCGTTAAAATCAAATAGATTTCCAAAATTTAGGTGAGCCTCCTAAACTAATTTTAGCCCTAGCATGTTGTACTTCCTCACAGTTGTTATCGCTGACCGTTTTGAAGGCTGCAGTTAATCAGAATTAGCATGAAGAGAATGTCTAAAATATTCCTCCCTAAAACTATCCTGTGGTCTTGGGTTTTTATGGAACGTTGGGAAATCTTATGAGCACTGTCCAAGACAGACAAAATGTATGCACAAATAGAAAAGCTGGCAGCTGAAGGAGGAACAGCTTGTCCTGCTCTCTTCCGTCTTTACTGATAACTTTGCCTGAGCTATTTTTAAAGTGACAGTTTTTATAGTTATATTCACATTTTCAACATCATAACTGGATTACTACAAACCTAAGGACTGGGGGATTTTCTTACTTTCATTTTTACCTTACTTTTCTTCATCTACAAGTTGAACCAGGACAAAATGCCTCCGGCCGACCCCAAGGACATTAGCAGTATTATACAACGACTTCAGTCTATAGAAAGGAAGATCAAACAGCTGGAGGTGAACTTTGAAATCAACGCTAACTGTGGAAATCAGACAACTCTTCCTCAAATCAACGGAGAGGCTGTACGCCTCGCATCAAGCAGCTCACCCTGGAACACTCTGGGTGCCAAGCCGAAGCAAAAGTCTCACACCGCAGATCCGATGAGGCGACTGACAGGGAGAACCCCTCACCTGGACGAATCAGCGTGGCCGGCTCTGAGCCGAAACCCACCTTCAACCTCAACACCTGCTCCACCAAAGAAAAACAAACAAGCAGCTGCAACCAAAACGGTTGCACCGACCCCGCTCCCAAGGACAGAGCGACCAGCCCGGGCCTCAAAACATTCTGACTCCGTGGGAATCCCACTGAAAAACAGATTTTCTGTACTCCAGCCTGAGCCTCTGAGTGAAACCTCGCCTTCAAACATCAACAATGAGGCAAGACCATCACATCCACCCCCCAAAGCCCAAAGGGCAAAGCAGCTGCCAGGAAGACGAAAGGTATGCCAAAAGTGCTTATTGTTGGAGATGAGGCAGTGAATGGAATCAGTCACATGTGCAATCCCAAGAAAACGAGAATGATTTCTTTTCCTGGTGACACTGTATCTGATTTAACTCGTAAAGTTCTTTCGCCAACCGCTGATTAGCCAGATATTGAGTCCTTAGTTGTGCATGTTGGAGCCAACGATGTGGCAAAGCAGAAATCTGAGATTCTGAAAAAGGACTTTAATATTCTTCTGAAAACTATGGGAACGTTAAAAATGAAGTTATTTCTCAGTGGTCCAATTCCATCACCTCAATGGGGGGATGAAAAACACTCCAGGCTGGACATGATAAACAAATGGCTGATTAAAAGCTGCTCTGCCAGCTCAGTGACCTTCATCGATAACCTCTGGATCTATTGGCAGCGCTTTCACCTATTTGGAAGAAGCGGACGCAATCTTCATAAACATGGGATAAAGCTATTCACTGCAAACCTTTTTCATTTTATCAACAAATTATTATTATTTTTAATCTGTGCATCAGGAGGCCTGCTTGTGCCAATCAACAATGTTTTTGCTGATTGGCACAATAAGGAATAGTCTCAACTATTTTTATGAATCTTCAGGCTGGAAACTTACTTCCTCTTTCTTTCCAGGAAACCTGCTCTTCCTGTTTCATGACTTTGTCTGAATTTAGCGTTTTATTTTCTTCGGGTGATTCAGAGTCACCTCAGTCACCACAGTCACTGTGAAAACTAAAACATATACAAATATTAAAATACAAACATAAACTTACAATACAAACAACAAAACGTACCTCACTGCTTTCACTGGGGAACACTAATTGTTGACACAACGATTCTACCAGCTTTTAAAGGGCCTGCCCTCATTAATTACGGCAGCCCAAAAGGTACAAAAAAAAAAAAAAAAAAAACATTACAAAGTGCAAATACCATTAAATAAAACAAAAAAAAACAACAAAAATGCTAATCAAAACAGACAAACATCCATAAACAATCTGTGTCATACTTAATTTAGAAAATTCTTAATTTACTTTAAATAGTCTATCCGTTACAACCGGGAATAAAATGTCTGAATCTTGATTATCTGAAATCAAAACTTTTCTAAAGTTCTCTATTCACTCTGTCTGAAGTTACTCCTTTTAATCTAAAAAAGGCCCAGGTTTCAAATCCTTAATCTGGTCTTGGAAGAAAGAAAAACCCACTTGTGAGCAAATTAAAGTACAGTACAATTAGAGCACAAAAAACAATAAGTGATCAACAGTATCAAGATTAATACATAGATTGTCACCTTTCCTAGATAAGTTTAGATTTATCCATGCCATCTGTGTATGTGTGTATGTGTGCGGGGTGTGTGTGCGTCCAGGCGCAATAGTAAACACATACCTCTAAAGAAAACCTACAGTTTAACTGTTTTACTGCATTATTTATGGTAGCACGATTAGTCAGTGCTGACTATGAGTTTGTGATTTCCTTCATCACTCAAATTTTAAACTCTTATAGATTTTTTTTCTGTAACACTTGCTAGTACGATACATGTCAGTAAAAGTTCCTCATCTGTACATGTACTTCTTAAGAACATGTGACAGACAGTAAACAGGCCTATGTGAGGCTACTCAAATTTAACTTTGATTTTTCCACAGTTAAAGAATTTGTCCAGACTTTTCCAGAATTTGGCCCGGTATCATTGTGAATGATTTTGTTCAGTTTTTGTTTTCTTGCTGTTGAATCAACACTGATCTTCCCACTGCTTCATGCTTTCTCCAAAATAGTAAATCTTGGTTTAAATACATTTGAAACTCTCTTTTTTTCTGTAACACTTGCTAGTGTGAAACATGTTAGTAAAAGTTCCTCATCTGTAAATTTATTTCTGAAGAATATCTGACAGGGACAAAACAGGCCTCGGTGACGATACTTATATGTATCTTTCAGCTTTCCCTACAGTTGAAATTTTTCATTACTAAAACTTATAAATAATCGCCGATCACGATCATTCAGGATTTTTTTCCGACCACGTTTCTTCCTGGAAGACGATGGTTCCCCACCATCCTTCCAGTTTTTAATGATGCGTTGGACAGTTCTTAACCCAATTCTAGTAGTTTCTGCAATCTCCTTAGATGTTTTCTCTGCTTGATGCATGCCAATGATTTGACCCTTCTTAAACAGACTAACGTCTTTTCCACGACCACAGGATGTGTCTTTTGCCATGGTTGTTTAAGAAATGAGGAGTTACTCATTGCATCAGCTGGGGTTAAATAACTTGTTGCCAGCTGAAAGATAATCGCCTATGCAGTACTTATCCAATAGGAGGCTTGTACCTATTTGCTTAGTTAAATCCAGGTGGCGACTTTTTTTTTGGCCAGGGAGTGTAGCTTAGTGACTAATTTTGTTCAAATGTTTTGAAGATCATAGTAATAAGAGACATTTTTGTCTTTTAGTGCGCAGAAAATTATGATTCTTGGACACACAGGATCTGGGAAAAGCAGTTTTGGAAACACTGTATTTGGAGAAGACAAGATCACCATCAGCCATAAGTCCAACTCTGATGAAAGTTCATGTGAAGCAAAAACTAAATCACTCAGTGGAATAGAAACCACTCTGATCGATACTCCAGGCTTCTTTGATACAAACACACCTGAAGAAAGAAATAACAAAATGTATCACAGTGTTCACCTGGTCCGCACGCTTTCCTCATTGTGCTAAAACTAGAAAAATTTACTGAGCTGGAAAACAAGATCATCGAACAAATAACCCACTATGTCTCTGAAGAAGTCTTCAACTTTGCAACAGTTGTTTTTACTCACGGTGATGATCTCCAAGAAAGGCTGGAAATCAAAGATTATGTGAGATCTAACCGGTTTTTGAGTGCATTAGCAGGAAAAACGTGGTGGTCGGTGCCATGTGATAGATAATAAATACTGGAAAAATCTCTCAGATGAGACGTACAGGAGCAACGCCCACCAGGTGAAAGAGATACTGAAATCAATTGAAGAGATTGTGAATGATAACAATGGAAACTGCTACACAAACAAGATGCTGCAAAAAGTGGAGAAATGACACAACAGGAAGAGAAGCGTATTGCACTGTTCTCAGAAAATATGTCAAAAGAAGAAATCAGGCAGAAAGCTAAAAGCAGTGTGTGATATTTTAAATAAATATCATCCCACACACTGACCGCATGTCACTGGTCGGTTACGGTTGAAACCATAACATTGATTCAACATGCAAGTCACCGACCACTTTCAATTTCGTTTCAATGTCAGGCTTCAACATAGATTCAATGTTTCTGCCTAACGTTGTTTCAATGTTGTTAAACTATTATTTTGCTATCTGGGTACGCAGAGTTGCTCAAATATAATAATTATGAAAAAGGGGACACATGACTGTTATGAAGGTTTTTCTCTGCATGCAGGACTTCCTCCTGGAAGAAGAAGTTGTTAAAGGCGCAGAAGTGAAAGAGTACCTTTCCTGGCAACAGATGCAGTGAGCAGCTCAGACAGTGAATCTGAACTGAATCAACAATTTTGCTGGCTTGGTAAATAGTTTTTCTATGTATTTTATTGTAATGAATCTGCACCAGAATGCATGGGAGTAACTTTATGAAGGACTGGTGTGGCCATGTCCCCACAGAGAGCGTCCCCACTAATATTTCCCACCAATATTTTCTTTTATGTGCCTGCACTCTGTTCAAATCATTTATTGACTCAATCAAGCAAAGAATCTGAAAAAGGAAGGCAATGTTTTGCTATTAATTGTCAACACTACAACAGCAAGATAACAAGGTCCAAGGGAATCACATTTCACAGTTCAGTAAAAAAATATAAAGAAAGTTTGAAGTAGGACAGTAATCCACATGTGGCACAGACAAGTGATAGAAAAGTTTGATATGATAGACGGAGCAGAAAAAAAGAAATAAAAATAATACTCACAAACTACCGTTTACTTTTATTTAAGAAAAGTAAAACACAAAAAGCTACAAGTGCAAGAGGAATTTCAAATCTTCAATTAAGCTATTAACATATTTATATTTATAAAATGTGTATTTAACAAGCAGGAATCATTATTGGCAAGTAATCTGTGTTGTTCTCCTGTCAGTAACACTTTATTGACAGGATGTGCAAAAGACTGAAATGACATCGTCATCAACATGACAACAGGACACCTGTCATACACATGAAGGAGTCTTTATGAATGTCTATGACTGCTGTCATGAAGTGTCATTCAGTAAATAATGACACGATTAATGAAAAGTTGCTCTACAAGTTGCCTTGAAAGTCCATTAAAAGTGTCAACTTCGCATTAAAGTGTCATTATTTTCCGAATGACACGTCATGACAACAGTCATGGATGACTGAATGTAGCGTGAAGCACTTTGGATTCCTCTGACCTGACAAAGCGCTCCACAAGTTCAGGCCTTTCTTTCTTTAAACGTCTCAGTGGGTTTTAGTCTTGGTCACTGGCTTACAATAAATCAAAAGCTTGTAGTTTTGTGAAATTGGTGACAAATTGGCTGATCTTACCATCAGTTTATAGGCGTGTTGTTTTTTATTATGAGGCGCCAGTGGACATAGGTAAGTGTCATCTGTTGCAGATAAATAGTTTTCTAGTTGCAAAATCCCCCAATAGGCCAAGCAGCATGTCCCCGTTGAATGTGTGGAGCTGCTGTTAAGGCTCCATCAGAGGAGATTTGGACAAATGTACTTAACCTTTCCAGACCAAACGTAGTGCCGACGATCCAGCCAAATTTGCAGAACCGTAATTCCGCCACACTTTGCGCTATTTCCCATGTAGCAGGGAGAGAAATTAATCTGAGGGCGCTCTTTTAATAAATGGTAAATTGGGGGCGTGCCGTGGTGGCGTAGCGGTTAGCGCGACCCATATTTGGAGGCCTTCAGTCCTCGACTCGGCCGTCGCGGGTTCGATTCCCGGACCCGACGATATTTGCTGCATGTCTTCCCCCGTCTGCTACCCCGTTTCCTGTCAGCCTACTATCATATAAGGGACACTAGAGCCCAGAAAAGACCCCCTGGAGGGGTACAAATAAATAAATGGTAAATTGCGAAAATAACTTGGTAGATATTGAAAGGTACAGTTGTTATGGATAAATGGGCAAATATATTGACTCACAGGATATTTAAAGAACTGCGCACAATTAAAATAGGCAAAAATATCCAGGCGGAGATTTGAAATTTAGGTCTAAAAGGGTGAAGAGCAATTACTGAAAAGAGCCAACCAATATTAGATTGAGATTTCAGATAAATGTTTTGAAAGATAATTAAAGAATATGCTGAAGAACAATTTAAGTGGAATTTGCGTTTTGGCTCCTGAAAAATTCCCAAGTTCAGGTGATAGTTTGTGTAACCTGTGGATTTTGCCTGGACTTATTGAACTGGAGTTAGGAGACTTTTCTTTGATTGAGATTGTTGTTGCAAATAGATGATATAATTTGCCAGAATCAGCTTCTGCTTTAATGCTGTGGTGCGTTTTAACAGGTAGAGCGCATAAGAGTGGTTTTAAAAAGATCTTAATGTTCTAGATAAATAAGGAAAATATTACTCCGTGACCGATGAAGATTTTTTTCCATGATGTTTTAATATTCAAATACTAACATTAGTGTTGAATGGAAGCTATACATGAGATCCAGGATAAAAATACTACAGGAAGCAGCTTCATCTGCTGCAGAGTGAAACCTCTGAGATGCAAATGAGAACCGTTCCCTTCTAACCAGTCTGACGTACTTCTGAACAAATGGCCGTTGTTAAAGTTATTCAGAACAAAACGAGGGGGAATTTTTGTCTGCATGTTGTGAGGATGCTGCTGTTTATTACCTGGATTACACTCACATAATCCACTGTATGTCAACCCTGTTGATACTAAATAAAACATTCAGTTTCAGCTGAATGTTTTAGTCAATATTAAACTGCATCAATATAAAACACAGAGACTTTTCCTTAAATATCTATCGATACAGACATGTTATTAAACTGCAAATATGGTAACCTAAATATCTGCCTTATTTAAATATTTGAATATTCAAATTCCTCCCAAAAACAGTCCAGCCTAAGAAAAGTTACAGCAGAACAGAAGATCCATTGAGACGCCAAGGCAGCAGAAGCAGAACCACAGATGTAAGTTTTTATCCTCAACTCAAACTTAGACATTTATTTTATTATTGGTGTGTATCCATGTGTTTATTTTTTTGAAACAGATGTTTGTGTGTCTCTTGATATTAATGTTATGTAATGTTATGTCTTTTAACAAAAGTGTGATTTAATGAGGTGATGGTGAATTCAGAGGCAGTTGTGTAAACTGTGAAGTAGGATTTATAGTTATTAAAATGTGTGTTTGTTTTACATGTCATGGTGGGAAGCAGCTGCTCTCTGTGTTTTCCTGAACGGCACATTTGTAAAAATCCTCAGTATTAATACAATATAATTATTGTAAATAATCAATGACATTTGTATGAAGAGTGCTGTCTATTTTAGTAGGATTTATCTTCACACAGCTACAAAAAGATTTGTCGTTGCTAGAATTTATGTTTTTATATTTTACACACATTTTCTCCAGCAGAGACAAATTTGTGGGAAAACGACATCAGACACAACAACTAACATCAAACATGCAGTGGACTCTGCTGCTGCTCATTTGGATGGGTGAGTGTCTCTGCATAAACTATGCTGCTGAACTTTTCTTAACATAATTTTCACCCAACAGACCATGAGATGGTAACAAATATATATTTTGAATAAAATTATCATAAAGTCAGTAGAGTAATAGCCATACTGTGCTTTAAATCTCTGCTGTGAATAAATCCACTGAGTATTTTCATCTGTTTTAGGTCAATATTGTGTGATTGTTTGTCAGCTGTATGAGTTTCACTACATTAATGAGAATAAAAACTGGACTGAAGCTCAGCAGTACTGCAGAGAGAATCACACTGACCTGGCCACAGTGACTAACATGAAGGACATGAAGAGACTCATCAACATCTCAGCTGGAGATTGGAGTGGAGCCTGGATTGGTCTGTATTATCAAACAGATGGTACCAGAAAGTGGCACTGGTCTGATCCTGGACTGGAGTTCAATGAAAGTGAGACAAACTGGAACCAAGGAGAACCAAATGATGCAAATGGGTGGCAGAACTGTGGATTCATATGGAAGAGCCTGAAGTGGGGAGACCAGTCCTGTAATGATGATCGATATTTTCTCTGTTATGATGGTGAGAACATTTGAGTTTCCGGCTGCATTTTAATCCTGCATTTTGAAATTAAAATAATTATCAAAAGTAAGAGAAAGTTAGACAATTTAGACAACAAAATTATTAACTATATGTGATTCGGCTACTCCTTGTAACCTCTGAAGATTTTATTCTGTTATGAAAATATTTAGATAGACTGATCCTCACAATTTTTTAATCACAGACAGTAATTCATCCAAGAAATTGTATTCTGGAGAGAAAATGTTTAGATAGACTGATGCTCACACTTTGATTCTCACACAGACAGAAATTCATCCAAGAAATATCACTTGATTCAAGAAAAGAAAACTTGGACAGAAGCTCAGAGTTACTGCAGAGAGAATCACACAGACCTGATCAGTGGAACGAAGCAACTACAGGATGAAGAAGTGGAAAAAGAAACCAGCTCTGTGGGAAATGATCCATACATTTTTATTGGTCTGTTCAGAGAGAAATGGAGGTGGTCAGATGGAAGCAGTTTCTCTTTCAGAAACTGGACAAAAGGGTTTGACTATCAGGTAGAATACAGAGGTCAATGTGCCATGACTGTGTTTGGTGATGGAGGCAGATGGAGGAATGAGAACTGTAATGAGAAAAAACCTTTCATCTGTTATGATGGTGAGATGTTCTAATAAATATTCCCACAATAAAATAATTAATACTGTGTGACAAAAAAACTGTCGAATCTATTCCTCTATCCATACGCAGTTTTATATTTGTGTTCAGAAAAAAATATTGAAGTAACTTGAAAATATGAATATGTTTACCTTAAATCATGAACGTACAAGACACTTGAAACTTCACAATGTTCTCCCAAATCACAGATATATTTTAGTTTTTCATGCTATATTTCATTGTTCTTGTTTATAAATAACATCCTAAGACATAAAGTATGAATTATTTTGTTCGTTTCTGAACTTCTGACAGATAAAATGATCCTGATCAAAGAAGTGATGAACTGGGAGGACGCCTTGTACTACTGCAGAGATCATCACCATGACCTGGTCACCATCACCAACATGGATGATCAAATATGGATCCAGAAGAAAGTCAAGGAGGCATCGACTCCTTTTGTCTGGATGGGTCTGCGCTACACCTGCACTCTGGATTTCTGGTTCTGGGTCAGTGATGAGATGGTCAGATATAAGAACTGGGCCAAAGGTGAACCGATGGACGACTGTGACATGTCTGGAGCCATGGAGACGAGAGGAAAACATCAGTGGTTTAAAAGAAATGATACTGAGAAGTTTAATTTCATCTGTTCTAAGTAAAGGTCAGCAGTAGTTGTTTTTAGCCAAGTGTCTTTAGATCTGAACTTCCAGGGCTTAAATCTTTTTTTTTTGATTGAAGACAACATTTAATGTTAATTAAAACCTTTTATATGCATGTTGAGTATCTACATAATCAAAAGACACAAATGTATCAGCGTATGTCAATAAAGATGTAAATAAACCATAAAAGACCAAAACAGAAATGAACATCTTTGTGTTCTTTTCATTTTAATAAGACTCAGGCTGAGTAATTTGCTTTTGGTACATCAGTTCTTCTGCATTTATTCACATTCATCCCAACTTTTAAGTTGTTCCAGAAGCTTCACATAAATTTTAAATATCAATTAATAAAAAACATCTGAAGTCAGATCTCTGAAAGATTGAAGAATATCTGAGAAGCAGGAAACTCTCTTAACCACATTTCTCTTATTAGCTTGAGAAAAGAGTCTGTTAGTCAAACTTCAAGTATGCAGAGAAAAATATCTGAAACAAAAATATCTGGTCTGTAATTTTCATGCCTGTATTTCATAATGAAAAGAAACTTTTTAACCAAGAAACGTTTGTGCATCTAAGGGTCCCAGAATGAACTGGACTCTGTTAAAGACATGAGTTTATTTATTAAGTTTTCCTTTAGCCTAACCTATTTTATGTACGTTTTTATCCTCAACTCACTCTTAGACATTTATTTTATTATAGGTGTGTATCCATGTGTTTATTGGTTGAAACAGATGTTTGTGTTGCTCTTGATATTAATGTTATGTAATGTTATATCTCTTAACAAACGTGTGATTTAATGAGGTGATGGTGAATTCAGAGGCAGTTGTGTAAACTGTGAAGTAGGATTTATAGATCTTAGTAATACTCTGGTGTTAAACGGAAGCAAACAATTATAATAAACAAACAAACAAAAAAAAACTAAACAGAGTGACTCATCATTTATGTAAAAGACACCTGGTCTCTCTTTACAGTTCAGGGTGTGGCTCTGCTGCTGTCTCACTGAACAGTTTTGTTTTTCCTTTCACTTCTCTGCAAAACAAACATTTCCAGTAAAACAGATTTAATAAAACCAAATTGATTATATCAATCATGCAACCTATGTTAACTTCGACATTTATAGTGCGTATGAATAACATGGTGGAAATATGGTAAAATGATAAATAGCCTGTACATGAGAAGTTCTCAACTCTAGTACTTGAGTAAAAGTATTGCTACTCCTGGTCAAATCTTACTCAACTAGTAAACATTGCTCAGTCAGAAGTGTAATCAAGTTAATGTACTCTGATGAGTACTTTTGAAAATTAATCAAAAGTAATCTAGTAATCAAAAATACGAATTATATTTTCTAATATTATTTGTACAGAACCTTGTAACTTCTTTAAACCACCTGATGATGTGTTGACATGTAGAACCACCACAAAACTTCAACACCACCTGCAAAGACATCAGCATAGAAAAGCAATAAAAACATGACAGTTAATTTATTTCTTCTTTTTTTGACATCTGAAGGCTCAGTATTATGCAAAAGTGATATTTTGAATAGAATAGAATAGAATAGAATAGAATAGAATAGAATAGAATAGAATAGAATAGAATAGAATAGAATAGAATAGAATAGTAATAATTCTGTAGCTAAAGGTGCTCCTGTGTCAACATGGACAGGGTCCTTCTTTCTGACACCACTGTCAATTTCCAGCTCCACTCCAGCAACATTACTGGCCTTGTGGATCAGACTCTTGATGTTCTCTCCCCTCTGCCTGCAGCCCCAGATCACCACAGCACTGGCAGCCACAGATTCATAGAACATTCTGAGCAAAGGACCTCAGCCGCCTCAGAAAGTAGAGGTGATGTTGGCCCTTCCTGTACATGGCATCGGTGTTCTTAACCCAGTCCAGTTTATTGTCAGTGTGGAGTCCCAGATATTTATAGTTCTCCACAATGTCCACACTGACCCCCTGGATGGTAATAGTGGTCACCGGTATCCTGGTCCTCCTGATCCACCACCAGCTCCTTGGTCTTTGACACATTGAGCTGCAGATCGAATACTGAAATCTGATGCAAAGAAAAGCCGGTGTCTCATTGTTTCACTGCTTCTCACTGCAACACTACTATGTTTTGCAACAGTTTTTCAATTCTTTCTTTGCTGCTACGTCTGACCATGCCCACTGCCAGTCAGTGAACAGGAGCTAAGCCTGCGTCACCGAGCTGACCCTACTCCGAAGTAATCACCTAGAAAAACAGAGCCAGCCTTCAAAAAAGGTCGGCTCACAAAGCGAGTCGAGCCGGGACCATTAGAGCCAGTGGTGTCAGGGTTCCTGTGTGTGTGAGTGATGCATCTTTTCCAGCGAAGATCTTGGTGGAGAACCTGGGCAGCCTATGCAGGTGGAGCTCATCAGCCTCGCTAGAGTGCTGGGAATAAAAGAGCAGCAGAGCCTCCATTCAGTGCTGGATGATTAACATTTACCAGTAGTCTCTCTGGCCTCCTCTTGTATTCAGCTGTTACAAACTTTTGACTTGTCTCTTGTGTATTTACCAGAAGCTTTATAGTCCTTGTGTTTGCTACCTCTAGGTTTGTCTCACTGGATTTTGTAAGAAGGATCACTTTGACTCTTTCTTCCTGTGGATCCTACCTGCAAGTTACCTGCCTCCCTGCTCCACCATTCCTCATTTCTCCACCCCGCTCCATCAGACCCCTGGCTCTCTGTGTCACCACCTTCCTCACCACTTGTCTCAGGAATCACCATCAACCATTCTCCACACAGGACCCTGGCCATCTTTCTTCCAAGCCTCACTCAGAATCATTATAAAGTAAGCTCTCTCATATTGCATCTCTGATCAACTTGTTTCAGGCCGCCACCATTGACCCCACTCTTGTTCCAGGCGCCGCCGATCACGTGACACTTGCCACCCTCCAGAAAGATCAGGACGATCTGTCAATTGTTGCGTATTCTTTTGAAAGTAAAACTAATTCCTAACTTGGACTCTGTTTCTGCATGTGGGTCAGAAGGTTAAGCCTGAACAAGATGCGGTAAAAAGTGAAGGAAATGACACAATAAGAGAAGCGTATTGCCCAGTCCTCAGAAAATATGTCAAGAGAAGAAATCAGGCAGAAAGCTAAAAGCAGAGTGAGTGATACTTTACATAAAGTAGCAGGTATTACAACAGGTGCACTGTTGGGAGCATTTTGTGTAGCTGTCACTGTTGTAGGAGCTAAAGAAATTACTAATGTAGCAGGTAGTAGAAACACTCTCCCTGATGGGACTAGCAGTTCCAGCTGCTGTAACAGGGGCAACATCTGTTGCTGCAGCTGAAACTTCTGGCGTCAAACCAGGAGCAGTAGGATTGGTTGTAGGTGCAGCTGTGTTTGGTGCATATAAAGGATATCAGGCTGCAGATAGTGATGTGTCGGTCGCGAACGATCCGGCTCTAAGAGCCGGCTCTTTGTAGTGAACGATTGGAACCGGCTCCACAATAGGAGCCGTTTTAGGATCCTATTTGGGAGCCGGGTTTTTTTCTACAGTATATCGCTGTCTCTCCGCCTCCCTGTCGTTGTGCTTGTGCTCTGCAAGTGCCAGAGCCGATAGTTTTTCCCCACAGCGTTTTTTTTTTTGTCCTGCGGTGCCTCGCTGTCTCTCCCCTCCTTCTCCCTCTCCTTGCGCGTTTTGCTCTTCTGCCAGTGCTACAGCTGAGAGTTTTTTTCCCTCGGTCCACTGCCCTCATGTCAAGTGTGTGCTCCACACATCTGACCAATCACACATAGTTTCAATTAATAATGTGGCGGGAAAACACTGAAAAAAAAGTTTATCTCCACTTTTTTTGTGGAAACGGCTGGCAGTTGGCCAAGCTGTATAGCGTTCGTCGGCAGGTGTTTATGTACAGACACTCACTCAGCGGTCATGAAGCACAGAAAGAAGGGGAGTCAGTGTGAGAACTGAATAGGTGAAAATAAATGAGTGACTGAAAACGGAGCAAGATTTGGACTCATTTTAATGCTACATCAAGCTCCAGGGCAGAGTGCAGACTGTGCAAAGTCAGCATTTAATATCGTGCAGGCTCGACAAACAACCTGCACAGGCACATGCGGACATCACACGCATCGGTATTGCTATAACATTGTTATGCGGCATTTTTACTCATCATAAGTGCTTAACAATGTCAATAATGAAACAAAATATTATAAAATTAGGTTTAAGCTATTAATTAATTAATAATGTCAAAAATATATATGGGGAGCCGAAAGAGCCGGCTCTCCACAGTAAGAAGAGCCATTAGAGCCGCATCTCGAAAAGGAGCCGAAAATCCCATCACTAGTTCCCGCTAAAGTCTTTTGTTGTTGTTTTTTTTGTTTTTGCCCCAATTTTTACTTTACGACAATCTTACAACGTCCTGCAGTGAGCGCTGTGTTACGTGGTGGTGTGTTGAATATGTCAGATGTAAAATCGGGCATATTCAACATCGTCTTGGCCCGATTATCTCAGCCTGTGGGGTTTTTACTGACTGGGAGCGAAACGCAGCCTGTTGAATGTGACATCCCAAACAGTTGACATGGCAACTGAGAGTCCGGTGGACATCAGAGGTGATACGTGGAAATGTTTATTACTATATATAAAGGTCATTTTTATACATGTTTATTATATGTGGTTATGTTTATTCAGTTAAAAATGTTAACTACGAACAAACATAACTCACCTCCAAATCATAGTGCAGCAAATAGAGCGGCTGCTCCCGCCATCTTTTATCAAACGCCTTTTCTTTTTACGTCTTTTATCGCTTCAAATGAGCCACGAGGTGGATGGACGTCATCCACCTCAGAAACAGTAGCAGGTTGACAGGACACAGAATCCACAACAAACACCGTGTTAATGTTATGCTGTAATGCTGTAATATTCCTCTCTGTCATTCCAAACCATGGAGTCAGGATTGTGTCTGGACCATGAAAACATGAGCCTGGACATTAACTTCTTATGCAATTGCACTCACTTTAACACTGTTGCTAATACTGTTGCTCCCTCTTGTGGTCATTTAGAAATTTACAGATGACAACTATCAAATTGTTAATCATACTGTATGCACATCTGGAACATTAATGTCATTTCCTACTTATCTCTACTAATGAAATGACAAAATCTTCCTTCAAAGTTAATTTCATTCAAGAAACCCGAACAGTTTCCTTCAGTTTGACTGCAGTGTGAAGGTGGATCTATTTATGCCTTTCAATTCTTGTAAAGGTTTTTATTAGAGTACAGCAATTGTTCTTTTAGCATTTCTTTCCATGCTCTCAACTCTAATGTGATTCCTTACTTTTGATTTCCTCACATTGCACAAATCATGACGTTCTGACCTGGATCAGAAGCAAAATAATCAACACATTCATCAATATTAATGAGCGTGACAAAGCCAGAAATGATTGTAAGCTTAAGTCTACACAGTAGATGACAGAGTAAATCGCAATACTCACACAGGCAATATTTTTAATTATAGTAATACATTTAGATAATTTCTTACACAAAATGTCCATCTGTCCATCAAAATTGTGAACTTTTTGACCTGGATAAATAAATGTAGATTTGAAATCACCACAGGAAACATGGAAAGATGTAAAGGCTGGACAATAAAGTAATATGACAAGAGGCTTAACAATCTCATCTATGTATGTTTTATTTTAACCAGATTAGTTTGACAATTTATAGTTAGATTCAATAAATGACACATCATCCCTCCTGTCCAGTTTCAAAAGATCCTTTAAATGTTAACCAGAATAATCCACACAGCCAGTAAAGATGATCTCAGTCAAGTTTGTCACAAAGTAATGACTTCTCCTCCTCTGACTTTTCACATTTTGTTTCTATAACTTTGTTCCAGCCCTGGTTAATCGTATCTAAGTAAACCTGCGCCTCATTCTTCACAGCCTCTGCTGTTTTCTGTGCAGCTTCCTTTGGAGTCTCTGCTCCTTCAGCCATGTCGTATCCAGTTAAAGCACCTTTAACAGCTCCCGTTGCAGCAAATGCTGCTGTGACGCTCAAACACGTCGCTGCTGGTACCACACCGCCCCCTAGTGCCGTTCCTCCTACCCCTAATGCCATCCCCGCTGAAGCTGCAGCTGTTTTGCCCACCGCGTTCCTCAGCTTTACTGGCTTCGAAGATTCCTGTAAAACAGTAAGGACTGCTCCAACCATGACCACCACACCAAAAATCGCCCCTAACAAAACGCCAACGCCAAGGCCCGTACATGTGATCAAGAGTTTATCAGCAACACTTCTCTTGGCCTTTTCTCTGATCTCAGCATCCGGCAGGTTTCCTGAGACCAGTCGAAGGTTCTCCTCCTCTTCTTTTATTTCTTCCTCGGCCGCCTGCAGCAGGTCGTTGGTGTAGCATTTGCCCTCGTTTTCCGTCACCAACGTGTCAATAGTTTGAAGCAGCCTCTCCATCTGGAACGGGTTGCTCCTGTATTCCTCCTGTTGCTTATTGTTCCAGTACTTGTTGTCCAGGACGTGGCAGCGGCCGCCACACTTCTTCACCAGTTCACTCACAAGCTTATTGCGCCCGACTAACTCCTCAATCCGCGTCCGATCAGGCAGCTGGTCGCCATGAGTGAACACCACCACGGCGTATTTAAGAGCGTCCTCAGAGAAGTACGTGCAGATTTTCTCGATGACGGCCTTCTCGTGCTCTGTGAATTTCTCCACCTTGAGCACAATGAGGAACACATGGGGCCCAGGAGCGCACTCTGTGATGCACCTCACTATCTCAGGCTCCAGCTCCTCCTCCAGCCGGTCCGTGTCAAAGAAACCCGGGGTGTCGATGACCGTGAGGTTTCTCCCACCGACGGACCTGGTGATGGCTTTGCAGTGGCTTGTTTCAGAGTTGATCGTGTGGTTGGTGGTGAACAGCTGGTCTCCGCATATTGTGTTGGCCAGGCTGCTTTTACCAGATCCGGTTTTTCCCAGGAGGACCATTCTAATTGGTGCTGCAACCAAAACGAGAGCAATGTTGATTAATCGTATTTTGCTTCCTGTATAAAAAGTGAGTCTTTATCTTTCAATGTTACATGTATGTATGATTCCTTGAAAGACCATAACACTTAAAAAAAAGAAAAACACACAATTATCCTAATGAAAATTGTAAGCGACATCATGCAGACCCCAGTTTCCATTGGAATGAAGAGGGAAAGTAATGGAAGAAATTCATTAATTCATCATCATCCAATCCAATTCCTTTAGAAAGTTTGGATTTTTGTTAATCTACAGCAGGGGTGTCAAACTCATTTTCATTTTGGGCCATATAAAAAATCTGAATGTTCTTAAAGGGCCGGTTGTGCAACAATGCATAAAGAAAGCCAATTAAAATGTTAAAATATCAATAAATAGCT
The DNA here is from genome assembly GCF_002775205.1 of Xiphophorus maculatus. Classification (NCBI taxonomy): domain Eukaryota; kingdom Metazoa; phylum Chordata; class Actinopteri; order Cyprinodontiformes; family Poeciliidae; genus Xiphophorus; species Xiphophorus maculatus. The sequence goes on from NC_036456.1 coordinate 6,438,930, forward strand.
GTTCCTTCAGGATTTTGTGATTGTTTTACTGTTTTTTTTTTTGCAGTCAACATTGCACATTTTGTGGCGCCAAAATAGAAATGTCTGATAGGAAGTTTTATGTTTGTGCCGAGGTATGATGTTAAATGTGACTTTTTATTACTCAATGCTTTTGACCAAATATAAGTAAATTTGCAGTGAAATCAGAGAAAAATGTGGAGATTTGTTGACTTTTGTGTTAATTTTGTAGATTTGTGAAAAACTGGAGCGAATTAGTTATGTGATTTGGAGTCTAGGGGGCCACATAAAAAGCTACGGCGGGCCAGATTTGGTCCTCGGGCCTCGAGTTTGACATCTGTGATGTAGAGCCTACAGAGATACAGAGTTTTGCTTGGTGTGTGTTAGCAATGCTCAATAGGGGAATTTGAAGAAAGTACCTTTTCTAAACTGGGACTGTATCTAGTTTATGTACTAGGAGTGAAATGTGAAGTCAAACACAAGGTCGTCTCCTCGACAAATAAAGCTTGGTCCAGGCTGAGTCATCAATGAGAAAGTTATTCCCATCCCACCAATAAAAATTAAAACCATATGTCCATTCCAATGTCATTGGACTACTGTGATGGGAGCTTAAGAAAACTTTAAAAAAACCCAAAAAACACAAATCTGCAAAATGAAGAAAAACTGAAACCGTATTATAATATTTCTTCCTTTTCAGATAAAAGACAGACCTGAAAACGAACATCGGGCCTGTTGCCCGTTCCTTTTAAGAGTCTTTCCACGCTGTAATAGGAACAGCCTTTAGCTCACAGGTGTCAAACTCCAGTCCTGGAGGGCCACTGCCCTGCAACTTTTAGAAGTGCCTCTGCTGCACCACATCTGAATAGAATAATTAGGTCATTAAGGCTCTGGAGAACTGATCTACACAAGGAGGAGGTAATTAAGCTATTTCATTCCAGCATTTTGTACCTGTGGCACATCTAAAACCTGCAGGACAGCGGCCCTTGAGGACTGGAGTTTGACACCCCTGCTTTAGCTGATCACTGCCCAACTCCAGTCAAGCAATTCTTCCTTGACTGAAATAAACTCCTTAAAAATAACAATGACTGTCATGGTTGCAGAGCCAGTCAATAATGTCATAAAATATTCAAGAAACTGATTGAGAATGAAGAAAATCAACTGGTCACAAAAAACCAAACACTGTTTTTCCTTATACATGTGATACTTAAGCCTATTCAGTCACAACACTAGAGATTTTTACAGAAAATAGCGGCTTACCATTCATTTTTCGAGAGAAGCTGAGGACTGAAGGACCGGCAAGGCAGAGTGTGTTTGAATTAGCTTCATGTATTCTGACAAGTGGCAAAGGTTTCACTTCCTGAACTGTTGCATCACGCATAAGGCAGTCTCACCATTATCACTACTCACAGTTGAACCGATCCAATGAACGATCTGCTTCTCGACTTAAGATGTCTTGCTTGCTTATGACTGCAGCAAGAGCTTGAAGATTAAAAAAATTTTTAAAAAAATCTTTCAAGCGAAACACTCATTTAAAAAAAAACGTGTTTCTTCTGTAAGAGGTTTTCCTGTTCTCTCTTTCAAACCGGAAATATCAAACAGCACTTCGCCTGCCAGAGCCTTGAGTTTTCTGCAGCCCTGCCCCACTTTCCACCATCTTTCAAGCAAAACAAAAAAAAAAAAGGGGCACCTGCCCCAAGACTAAAGATTTCATCACATTACACTTTATTCTGATCAGCGAACATAAATCACAAACATTTAAATATAAAAGGCAGCAAAAATAATGACAGATGAACACTGCGTGTTGGGTTATGCTAACTGTCCAAACGCTGTTGGTATTCCTTTGTGTTCCAGTGTGTTGACCCTTTATTTTTATTTATTTTTATCCCTTTTGGTTACACCGTGGAACAAAAACCCACACTAAATGTTTCTTGTTTGTGTAATACTTGCTACAGACACAATAAAAATACATCTTTAAAAAAGCCACTTCACGTCAAAACAGAAAATACTGTAAGGCAGCATTGTGATTATGCAAACAAAACGCACATGTATTTGGGACTCTCTTAGAACAATCTAACATTTAGAAGACTTGTTTGCCTTCTGTCATGAATTCACCATCAGTCCCTCCCCTTCCCGCGTGTGTCCTATGTCTCCGATCTGCTCAGACGCTGACGAACACCAATCTGGCGCTGTAGGCCAGATCGGCGAGGTACAGCAGGAAGTTGAGACCGGTGAGGACGGCCACGGCGATCAGTTTTGTCTGGTCTCCCCCCCTGCTGTACTTCTTGTCAAATTGAAAAATGGGCCAGAGGATGGTGGCCGACAGGTACATGATGACGGCCAAGAGCCCGTAGGCCGACAGGAACTTGGAGAAAGGTACGGGGAGGCAGCCGGTGCACTCTCCCACGCACAGCACCACCACGGCCATGGAGAGGATGAAGCAGATGCAGTACACTGCCATGCACCACTTCAGGGCCGGGTGGTGGTCATAGGACACGGGGTCGCTGACCAGGATGAAGATAATGCAGGCCACGAAGGTTTGGCACACCTTCATCAGACCTGGAGCCGTTTTCATGTAACCCGCCACTTCTCCTGGCCTGGCCTTGGACAGGCTCACCTCCACCATGTAGGCAACTGTTGCCAGGCAGGAGAAGACCGTGGACGCGATGCGATGATCGCGAACTTCCTGGGAGAGATTCTGACCCTTGAGAAAAAACACGGGGAAAATGATGGAGGCCGAGAGGCAGAGGAGGGAGGCGTAGCAGGCGACTGTGATGGGGAAGTTGGACCAGGAGACAGGGATTCGGGACTGGAGGCTGCACTGCTCCACCAGCAGGACCAGCAGGGTACAGGCGAAGCTGAAAGCCCAGCTGAAGATGCACCAGTCCGCCATACCTCCATGGGGCAGCCAGCCTCCATTTGCTACAACGCTGAAAGCGGTGCAGGTGAACAACACCGCAGCGATGCGCACCCACAGCAGCTGGGATGTTGGGAACCAGGTCACCGGCATGGTGGGATGGCAGTCAGGATCGACTATGTGAGTCTAGGATCGCAACGCAACTTTCAACTGGATCCTGTGTCGGGTTCCGGTCGGGCACTTTCCCTCTGTTGGAATGTGTCAATCTCTGCATACAGAAAAAATAAAATCAGAACAAACTTTGGCTGCATGGTTTTCTTAAAGCCTAAAGATAAACCCAATGTCACTATGTGGATGTTTTCGACAAGTGTCCAGAGTACAGTAGCTTGAACCTTTTTGGCACAACCATAAACCTTGGTAGACTTCACTAGTAATATGTGATAGAACAACACCAGGAAGTGGGATGTGTAGTCGTCATGCAATCAGAAAGCTTTGGTTTGAATTACAGTGCCCTCACCGCCACATGTCAACTTGCCCCTTTTGGGTCGTACCACATGATATCGATTGGATTTAGGCTTGGTCTTTGACTTTGTCATTCTAATATATGGGTAAGCTTTGATTTAAACCATTCCATTGTTTCTCTGGCTGTGAGTATGTTTGTTTTCTCATTGGAAGGCAAACCTCAGCAAGGTTTCCTGTTCGTGATATAACACGTTCATGCAGGAAGCTGAAGTTTGGCTGCTAATGCTTCAAAGTGTTGGAAAGTCCCTCAGATTAAACAAAAAAAATGTAAGAGCAGTGAAGTTTCACAGGGTTGACTCTACTACCCTCTTGTGTCCTTTTTGACAGGAGGCAAACATATAAATTGTCAAATAAGAAGCAGCATTTCTCCAAAAAAATTACCTTTACTTTCTCATTTCAGATCTGAGTGTGTCTGACGTAGAAATTAACGGTGCCTAAAATCAAATTGTCACTTTTTTGCAGGTTGAAATTTCCCATCTTAAACTTCAATAACATTGCCATGAGCGGCAAATCAAAGCCTACAAACAGCTCGTTCTATGACACACATATACGGATAATCTTTTAATCTGGTTGGTTTTCTTTTGATTCAGGCTAGCATCTCGATCAAGGAACCTGAAGCAATTTTTCTTTGTCTTTTATGGCCAATGTTTGTTACATATAATTATTGAATTGGAACAATTTTCACACAAAACTATGTGCAATGCATTAAGTTCCCCTGTGATTATTCTCTTCCACTTTACTGTGCTTTGGTTCAAACGAAGAATTCGGATGTTTGGATCGTATCTCATGTTATCTCGCGTTTGACTCATGGATTTAGACATCATTTTCCACTTCATTCTGGGATTTTTAAATGTTTTTAAAACTTTCTGAACATTTCAGACAAAAAAAAACAAACTTAAAATTTCAGAAATCATAAAAAGCCTTGGGGGGCGGAGAGGTTAAGTCATCTGGACTGGTTTGGATCAGTCACTTGTAACTTTTAGCATATTGATACCTGAACTGGATTATCCTGGCCAGGTTTAACAGAAATACAATATAACAATTTCTTAAAGCAATATATGATGTAATGGCTTTATTTATCTGAATTTCTACGCATAAATGCAGTAAAGTGGTCCCCTATTTTCTACTGTGATTTTCAATGTGATCAGATCTATTTGTAATTTTTCTGTGAGCAACTCAAAAAGCATTTTAATCAATGATCTCGATAGAAAAGAAACTCTTAATTTGTGACCTGGCAAACCCGACATAAAAGACACTATATACCACTGAATCAGCATAGGGGAAAAATCATGTGTTACTGTCTTCCCAGGCAGCTTAACGTCAAAACTTTTGCAGATATTACGTACTTAAATGTCGGTTCTTTTTTAAAGTTAAGCAATGCAGTAAGATAATGGAATAGGGAATCAAGTGAGCAAGTACAAAATATTTTTCCATGATTGCCATTTTCTTTTCCAAACTTGGAAAAATACTGATAATAGATTTATACTTTTCCAGATCAACTAGTTTTAAATAGTCATCGATATTTTTAAACAAGGATTTTTTTTCTTTATTCCACTTTCGGCCATATTTGTAAAATTCCCAAAAAATCTGATTGTGTATATTTTTAATGGGTTCCACTTTACTGTGATTTTTTTTTTTTTTTTTTTTGCAAATGAAGCAGTGGAATATTTTTTCCCAATTTAATTTCAGTTTATGGTTTTACCTACCGTAAATTCTTCCATTTCAAAATTTCCAGATTTTTTTTTTTTTTTTTTTCAAAACTTATCTAGCGAAACGTGCTTGTTATTTCTCTTCAGGAAGAAGGTCTGGCCCTTAAGATGCCTGGCAACCATTTCTGCTGCTTTTGCCTGAAAGTTAATAACGTCATCAGCCATAAAATACAGTTACAGCTCTGCTTCCTGCCGTCACGTAGCAGCACTAACGCACAGGAAGTTGATGCTGCTCCGTTAAGGCCCCCAGCTACCTCAGGAAGCAGAACAAAACAAATCGATACTAAATTTAATTTATTCTAGAGTCATTAGAGGAACCGAGGTTTTGGTTTGTTTTGCTCTATGCGCCCTCATTTCTTTATCAAGCACACGGTATTTTGGGGTTCCTGGGGTTTAATGTGAAAACTGCAACCCACAGACCATCACCAAGTTTCCGAGCTGAGATGTGGGTTGATTCAGCGGCGGTGAGGACTGTGGCCTGGGTGACAGGAAACCAACTTCGGGGTCTATTTCTAGGTTTCCAGAGCAACCCAGTTTATACACAGTTTCATTTTGACTCCACTGACAATTGTGAAGAGTCAAAATATGATCATAATGGACGCCAGAATGGAGGAGTGAGATTTTTATTTATTTATTTATTTATTTATTTATTTTTGTTAAACCGAATACCTGAAACCCCCCCACAAACAACCCTACTTGTTGCCACCTTTACAGGATTAGATTTGCACACGCGTACAGCAGCATACAGACATATGAGAGCGTGTTTTAGTGATAAGAGGTTTTCCCCCCCACCCTGCATACCACGCCGCGCCCATCTCCACTGTAAACATCCCTTGCTCCAGCAAAAAAGAGAATAACAAAAGCGTTCGTTAAATTTCCCCCCCAGGACATCTTTACGAGAAAACAGGGGAAACAAAACACGTGACTTTACGGGAGACTTGGCTTACCTAGTAGACTCGGGGCTTCCAGCTCGCTGTCCTCGCCGCCGCAAGGCAGAAGTTTTCCGTGAACGCATCTGTATGAATCCCACGCCCCGCGGTGGCCATATTTGGTAAAGTGTTCAAAGCGTCTCCGGGCAGCAGTTTTAGGTCACTTCCCCTCTCCAAGTGTTCATACCTCGGTTAAAAATATAGAAATAAAAGTGGGGAGAGGGGGCGAGGTCGTTGTGGGCTCGTAGCCGCTGCGTCCCGCTGTATCCAGGAATGACGACATCTGGCGTTTTAATCGTTTGAATGCAAAAGTGAAGGCTTTGGTTTACAGAGTGTCCCAACAAAGCTTCAGGATCCCCTCATAGACTAGAATATCACGCCAGAAGCAAGTTAGAGGTAAATGGAAGTATACAGATTCAACCTAAGGAGTAATACAAAAATAATTATAAATGGACATTGAAGCAAATATAGTTATAACCCCAAACAACCTCAATTTTTTTCCTGTAAACGTAAATCAGAAATGCATCTTATTTCTCCTTCAGCAGAAATAAGACGTAATATTTCCTAGACTTTGCTGCAGATTTTCTGGAGAAAAGTCGTTGGATTTGACTATGTTTAACCAGGAAACACGTCCTGAATTCAGTGGCGCTCCTAAAGGTGGGAGCAGGGGGCCATGACTAAATACTGACCACTCCACTGAATGAGTCATCCCTACAGTTTGGTAACGTTTCAACACATTAGAATTTATCACCCCATCTAAAGGAGGGCTTTTAAAACTACAAAAAAAAAAAAAGATATGTATGGAACCATATTTTACTTTGGCCAAATATTTGTCATACGATTTGTCATCACTGTGATGTTCACATTTTCTGAAAGGCAATTTTCCCTAATCTGCTCAATAAATGTATATTGGAGAGTCGTTCCGTTTGCCAGCACATTTCTTTTGCAGTAAAAAAAAAGGAAGTACAATGAAACTTTCACTAGCAAATAATCTGGAATTTCATGTTTTATTGAAGAAAAGAGAATGATGGATTGGGCCTCCATCAACAAGTCTCCCCAGATGACCCTGGGAGGAGGAGACCCTGTGTGGGGATAATCAGGAAATAGTGTTGTTTTGTTTTTGTTTCTTTATGTAGAAGCAACTTGAAGCAAAGAATTGGTTTGTGAACACAACAACAGAAGTGTTTTATTTTTTATTTTTATTTAATTCATTTTCTTTGCTACATAGTACGTTAATGTACACCAGGTATTGACTACCAGTTAATCAGAGTAAACTGCAACAGTAATGGAATATCACCATGCAACGTTGAAACTGGCAAAGCAGGCTTGTCCCTGCTTGTGAATGACTAAACAAAACCCACAGAGACGGTAAAGAAAAGTCACCTTAATCCCGCCTTGAACTGTTTTGTGAGACGGATTAGAGATGAGTCAAAACTGAAAGTCCACGGGATCGTGGCGGCTAGAACTGGAAGTCTCCGACTGGAGGCTGCAGACGAATTTCATGAGCTTCCAGTCAGAAATATGTCAAGAACGCTCCCTGGAATCAGCTTTTCCACCGGCAAAGTGTTAGATCTGGAGCAGATCCAAAGTGTGTGTTGGCAGCATGAAACATGTCGGGATCGTCCTACATTGTATCACGTTGTACTGTAGTTAGACCCACGCCAGTGAACAAATCTCGCCTGTCTTGCAACTTGCAAATCCAACTTGCTACTTGGATGTAACGGCAATTCCATATCCGAGCGTTGATTTCTGAGACGAATCGAATGTGCGTGTGTGTGTCCTATTTGTACTTTGATGTATCTCATTGAACGATTGTTACAATAAACAGGACACAGTATCGGGAAAATGTTCCTTCTCGGGTCTGATTGGATTACATTGAGGGAAATACATTGTTATCGTCTTGTAGTTATCTCCCTGGTTTTCTGACTAACCGTTGGAATTTGCTCTTCTTCTGTATTTGGGTGTGACGTCACTGCTAGGTCCAAGGTCCAACCTTCAAGACAAATCCAGAGGAAGCAGAAATTTCTCAAATGTCTGTTGTAAAGTGTCACAGATCTTCTTTTGGCTGTTGCAGAGGATGCGGTCTTCTGTTATCATCGGTTGCGGTAGGAGCTCAAGATTCGGTTGCTCACACCAGCTGATAAAGAAGGGTGGCTCTGTTATGGGGACTCTGTTCTGGAACTTGTAGAGTTGAAAGAAGAATGCCTTGTAAAAAAAAAAAAAAAAAAAGAACATTCTCTTCCAAAGACTACAACAAATGTATTAAGTCCTCATAACCTATAATAACTCTATGATAAAACTTAGATAAGGAGAGCTCCTTCTACACCCACTTTTCCCAGCAGCAGTGAAAACGTATTTTTAGATTTTAACTGAACTCCGGCCATTCCAGTCGTTTTCAGCTGCAGGTTGCAGTCTTTCCCACACGAGGTCGCTGTTTCAACTGTTTTCGTGCTCGTGATCCTTGAAGATATGCTGGTTGATCAGCAGTCAGGACAACAAGATAACACAACAGCAGAGATCATTATTTTTTAACAACTGGGACTGTGGCGAGAGCGACGGATATCAAAACTACGTCTGGATTTCTTTCCCCCCCTCTGCGTTATCACGACGGGGAAACAAACCTTTGATTAAATCAGTTTTTTTGATGGGAGAAAAGGACCTGCCTGGGATTTGGGACTCCTCTGGAATAACGTGCAGCTACCCTCGCTAACATGCCACTCTGCGTCTGAAACAGCAGCAGAGCGGGACCCCTGGATATACCTAGCAGCGTATACACACACACCGAAGGAGTCCAGTGCGTATAGACAACCACGTATCCTAATGTTGCCAAAGCTATGCGGTGGTTTCGTTTTGCAGCGCTACCCGGTTAGCTAGCTAGCTAGCGCGTCGGCTCGTTGGTTTCTGCAAGCCGGGGACGCGGCGCTTACGGTCGGCGTGCGCGCTAACGCCATGCCGGTGGTCGAAAGGGGCCTACTGGTCGTGGCGGTTTCCCTCAGCTAACGTCGGCTGGATGTAGCGGGCCCCCGGAATTTCTACGTGTTAGATTAGTCGCAGGGGTATTTGTGTTTAAATTTGAAAACAGCCACGCGATACAACTGAAAACAACATATATGGAGAGGATTAGTTAGATCAGAGCATCTGCTACAAGCTCCACATGTAAACAAGCCTGGCAAGTGTGTGTGAGAGAGTCTGTGGTTGGAGGTTAGCACTAAATATTCAAGTTAATCCTTTGTTGTTGTCTGTAACACTAGTTCTAGGTGTTAAGGTTAAGCTCCCAGTGATTCAGTTAAGTTCAGCAATGGGCTTAAAAGTCGTGGATGTTGTTGATCTGCAGCGCTGTCAGACATATCAGCCATTCATTCATGATTGATGACCCTTGAGGAAGCAGACCGTCTTTCATCCATCTCCACTACAGCGAAACCACAACGCTAAGCCACTGACACTTTCTGGATTATAAAGGTTTTGTCATTATCAGGTAAATACCGAGAGCCTTTTTAGGGGGCCTGTTTCAGCAGCACTTTATTTTTCAAGTCCCCACTGACCTCACTGGGACTCCCTACAGTGTATGGGAACATGAGGGACTGTCTGTTTGATCTGAACCAGCATCCAAGTAGCTTCAAGGACTGATCAAAGCCCAACAGAGAGCCCCATTGTGTGGACTACGAACTGAACTGAACGGGGAAAGAGATGGTGGTGATAAGGGAGGCCCACTGACTGTGTTTGATCCCACACCAGGAAGCAGAGGAGTGCAGACATGAGCCTCCGCCAGCCCACATCCACCCTGGACAGGTACGAGCCTGCCGTCCGCCATCCTCTACGTCTAGACGGGGTCCTGATGTTGGCATCTTATCTCCGGTGCCTTCCATAAAAAATGCAGTGCTCTTTTTTTTTATTTTATCAGCCCGAAGTCCGGTTTGGCTGAGGGAAGAACAGGTCAGACAGGTTGACTTTAGGGATGGCGAAACAGCCTCCTGGAAGAAGAGAGGGCACATTGTGTAGACCTGCCGATAGTTTACCGCCTGCTTTCATTCGCCTTCCCACTGTCTGTACCCTAAACCCCCTTGTGCTGCTGTGGATTTTGCCTTTCTAATGTCTTTCCATCACCTTTGTCTTTATCATGTGTGTTTCCTGTCTCTCTCACTGTTTGCTGTTTTCCCTGGTGTGTTCTCACGCTTTCGTCCAATGCTCCCCACTACCTTCTTTGTGTGTCATGTGACAGCAAGGTGGCCAGTGAAAAACACACCCACCTGTTCAGGTAGGACTACTGCCCAGCAGTGAGTGCTCGTGTTTGGGTGTGTGCGGACGATAGCGATGCCCACAGATTGTACCATGAACGCATTTTTGTAAAAACGACACAAAAGTTGACTCTTCTACCAAGTCAAATATATACATTTTTTAAATATGTGCAATTATACAAGCGATGGGTCACCCAGGAGTTCACCCAGTAACTCCTGGGTGAATATTGTCTACATTGGCGGTCTCCAGTGCCACTCTTTGACATCTATTGTCCTCCCAACTTTTTAAGCTCTACTCTAAAACATCTCAATCGAAAGGCTCAGTTACATCTTCAGCATGCCGTTAGGACTGGGTAATGCCAGGTAAAGAGCCATTCATTTTATTGAGGCATATTTGAACAGGGTTGAATCTAAAAGTTGCTGGACAGCAGCTTTTCCAGACTGGACTTGGAGACCACTGGTTTAGATCATTTGAAAGAATGAGACTGTTGTTATTGGATCTTGTCGAGCCTCTAGGAAGCAGAGTAAATCCTTCTGAAAGCAAATGTGTCAATCTGAATCTGGGATTGTTCTTACTTATTCTGAACATGAGAATAGACTAAAAACATCCGGCTGTAAAGAAGTTGATTTCCCACTTTCTTCTCAACAGTAGAAGTAGTAGTGTTGTTCTTCCTTCATAGTAATGCTATCTGAACACCGCCTTGCAGGGATGTCTCAATTCAAAACCAGTTAATGGATCTATTTCGTGATTAGTGTTTGAGTCGTAATTATGTGTTTTATTAGTGTCGTGTCCCATTTAACTTCCTAACCATTGGCAGTCTGGTCATCACAGTGTCTGTTTTTCTGCACCGTAACATATTTGGTCAACAAAATGAAGGTACGCTTCTTGGTAGGTTGATATTTTGCTCCTGCTGGCAGAAGCGTTAAGCTAGCTCTAGCATTTTTCATCCTCTGTTTTGATATGACTCTTTGATCATTCGGCTTTCATTAGGGCTGCTGAGTATCTCTCAAAATTACCTTCTCTGTGACACCAGTGTGTGCAATAATAATGTCACACAGGGCTTGTTTGGACTGCTGCAATTGTTGGCTAACAGATTTTGTTATGAACTTGGATCCCAGATTCCTTCTAGATTCCACACCTGACAAAAACGAGTCTCAAATATGTTAACAATAACAGGGTTTTGGGCGCACACATGAGAAAGCTAAATGAATTACTGTAGCTAAAGGATGAAAATGTCAGGAAAATCGTACTTCAATTGCTGAATAGTATTTCAGGTTGACCAGATCCACTGTACCTACTTGTAACCAAGGATACTGGATCAAAGGGTGGCTAAAACAAAGCCTTCATCCAAGTGTTCACTGCACAAAACACAAAGAAATAAAACAAAACAAACCTAAAATGAACATTTCAGCAAGACATAGCCACTTGTTTAAAAGGCCAATAATTCTTCAATATTGATTAAAACGTGCTGGACTCACTGGCAGGTTATTACTTATAGCAAGACATTTGTCCTCTTCTGCTCTGTGCCGGCAATCAGGTCGTTTTGTTAGTTTTCCACTGATTACGTGATTGGACATTGCACAGCTGCTGCTGCTTCCTACTGTCTTGCGTCGGTCCCTCCAGAAAAATAAACACTGAAATCTTCCCCTGCCTCGGCTCAGTCATTAAACATTGAGTAGACCCAATAACTCTTACAATATGCGGGGGAAGTGCACACAGCCTGCAGCCGTGTTTTGAAATGCTTCCTGTGAACTTTGACCCTTAAACATGTGTATGCTCTGTTCATTCATCACCTTTAAACCGAAAGTCCTGACTGCTCTCGAGTGTTTGCTCGCTGGAGGAGGAAAGGGTCTGCCGTTGCTTTGAGAAAGCTTTCCCTCTTCCAGCCTGTTCAATTCTCCATGTTTGTTGTTCTGAATCTCTGTTCTCTGTTTATCTGTTTCCTTCTTTTCCGTCATGCTTCGCTTTCAGCCCTTTTGCTGCTTGGTGAGTTGTTTCGTGCCCACTGTCTTCTTGTTGGTGTCTGTCTTCGAATCTCATATAAGATCTTCTTTGTATCGTGTCTCTTCCTTCACTTTCTGCTTCTCATTACAAGGTTTACTTTGTACTTTGTGGTCTGCTCCAGTCACTTCTCATTTTTCTCTTGTTTATCTGGTCTCATTATCTCCAGACTTCTTTCTTGTACTCTAAATAGGTGTAATTGTATGCTTACATGGTTTTTTGGTCTTTAAACTCAGGCTCAACAGTCTGACAGCCGGCGATTCGGAGCGCAGAGGCCCTGCCAGCCAACAGAGAGAGGTGACGATAGATGAGAGTTCAAGTAAGTACACACTAACTGCTCTGGCTGGTGAACGAACTCTCGGCTTTAGCGCCGTAGTTATTTTTGTCTGTCAGACTCAACCGTGACGTTCCCCTCCCGGCCAGGTCCTGGTCTGGTCCACAGGTGTGTGGTGGTGCAGAAAGACCAGCTCGGTTTCGGCTTCACTGTCTGTGGAGAGAGAGTCAAGCTTGTGCAGAACGTCCGACCAGGTGAGACTCATTTTAAGGATATGCGAGTGCTTCATGCTGAATCGCTACCACAGATCGAAGGGGAAGTTGGATTCACACCGACCACTGTCTAGTCTGGTGTAATCGAACCAACTTCCGTTTGCGTAGAAAGTCTGGTTCATTTGGGGAGGTATGAATACGTAATCAAACTCTGACCCAAACCAAAGAAGGCTAACTCTGGTTTGCCTACAAAACTAGGACTCATTTTGTTTGAAGTGAACTCTGGTGCACTTAGAATGCACATTTGAATGCAAGTGGACCAGAGACGGCTCCAAAACCAGGAAGCAGACTACAGTGCAAGGCATTCTGGGTCAGTAGAACCAAAATAAACTCTAGCGTTAGCGGGAGAAATGGCTCATGGTCTTTTACCAAAGACTAAAGAGAAATTATATAGCCGCTAAAATCTGACACTACTCCATTTGTAAGTAGTGCTCATGTCTTCTTCTGAGGCTTTTGTGTCATTTCCTTCAGTGATTCTTGGTGCAGCGCCACCGCAGGCGAGCGGGAGGAACATGTTTTTCAAAGAGTTTGGTTCCATCAGCTGTGAAAACAATCCTGGGGACAACATTGTCAGAATGAGCGCTTCTTCTCCACCATAATAGCTATTTGTCTGGGCAATATGTTTTCTTCTTTTCAAACCAGATCCAATTTCTGACTTTAATCTTTGAATTGACGAAAATGAAAGATTTTGGTTGTTGTTTTTTAGTTTGGGATATTTAAAATGTCTTCCAGTTCCAGTGTTAAGTGTTCTTTACAAAATGACCTATATAATTTGAAAGATCAACTATATAGTGAGAGTAAAAACAAAGGTAGCCCAGCTAAAATATTTATCGTGTAGTTTCTCAATGAAGCAGTCTGGTGTTTAAGAGTCTTGTGCTTTCAGTTTTGCTTAATTAGTTCAGCTCGATTCAGAGGCAGAAAGAAAGCAGTGATTTGACAAGGAAGTCAAATCACAAGTTTCACCCCACCTTACTCTGTTATCGTCCTGCTGGCTTTCACACAAGTGTTGTTAGGCAACAAGATCCACACTGCTTGGGGTTGTTGTCCCAGCTCTGAACTTTGCTGCCTCCCTCTGGAGGGAAGAAACTTTCAAAACGTCAATGTGAAAGTGAACCCAAACAAAAACACACCTAGTAAATCTGCACTAACACTGCGAGACACATGATGTACTGTTTCCTTACAAAGAATAACACACATGCGAATGCAAGTTACGTTCATTTGAATCCCACAGTCTTTTTATTCTCTGCAAGGTCCGGCGGACTGTGTGTGTTGTTACGGGAACTGACGGTCTGACAGGACAACCCCACCGCTACCCCATTTTCCGACCATGACATTTGCCGCTCTAAGATGGCGAGAGTGTTAAATAAGCTTTATAGTTTTTTTGTTGTTGTAATCAGCCCTCATTTGACCTACGACCTCCTATAGTTTCTATTCATTGCTTGACTTGCATGCCTGATCTCCATCCCAGGTGGCGCTGCAGTCAAAGCTGGAGTACATGAGGGGGACCGGATCATTAAGGTTTGCATTTCTTTGTTTGAAACTAGTTTTAAATTTTTTTTATCTGGAAGTGTTTTGAGATTTCCTTCTTTGTGTTGACTTTGCCTCTCAGGTGAACGGCTCACCGGTCTCCACCATGACTCACCAGGAAGTGGTAAAGCTCATAAAATGTGAGTTTGACAAGCTCCGCCGGATTGGTGTTCGTAGCCTCAGGTTTTATTAAAGCCGTCCCGTTTTCCTGCAGCCGGACCGTACGTCGCCCTAACACTACAAGGACCGCCCCCGTCCGCCACCTCCGTGCCCTTGGAGCCCCTCCCTTCAGACTCTACGCCCAATCAGAGGTCTTCTCTGACCGGGGAGGGTCCACCCCCTCCGCCTCCACCCTTGCCCTCCGGACTGGGCAGCACCCCATCCCAAAGAATCACTGGACCCAAACCGCTACAAGTGAGTGGGAAACCTTTAAAAGTCGTTTTTGAATTGGTTAAAAAAAAATTTTCAAACAATTTTTTTTTTTTTTTACCGAAAAATGGCTAAATGTATTCGTAGGATCCAGAAGTGCAAAAACATGCAAGTCAGATACTCAGGAAAATGTTGGAGCAGGAAGAGGCTGAACTCCAGGTGGGAATTCTGACGCAGAAAAAGCCAGTTAAATGTTTCAAAGTCACAACATTCGCTCCATTAAGCTGCTTGTTTCTGCAGGGCTTGATGGAGGAATGGTTGAAGAGCCCGTCGCCGTCGCTGGAGGAGCGCATCGAGAGCGCCAAGAGGAGAGCTCACCAAGTCAGGGTCAAGATTCAGAATCAGGTCAGCAGAAAAAGAAGCAGCATAAAAATCAAAAGGGAAAGTTTCAGTAACAAGTGATGCCAGGATGGGATGACTACATCTTAGGACGATTACTTTGTTTCCTTTTCTCCTTCTGTCTTCTTTCCTCCTCAGGAGGGAACGGGATCAGAATCTGTCACAAACTACATCCAAGCAGGAGAAGGTTTGTCTGCTTTGAAATGATTACATCAATTTAAAACTTCAATAAAAAAACAAATCGACCAAATTTGATTTCCCATTTTAATAGATTTATTTCGTTTTGGAAAATTTTAGATTAGTTTGAGCGGATCAGGGAATCATAAGATCTCCTGCTGCTTTTCGAGCAAATTATGTAGGATTGCATGCTGAGGGGCATGATTCTTTGTTTTATCGTTTTTTTCAGTTTTTATTTTTTATTGTCTGTTCAAAATAAATGAATGGATTAATCTCAGAGATTTTCTAGAAATAAACGTCTTCTAGCAAATTTTTGACTTTTCAAGCTCAGAAATTTCCCAAGTTTTTTTCTAGAAAATTTCTGAGATTTCTCTTTTTGTTTTTTTTAAATTTTATTTTATTGGCAGAAATTTTCTCCACCTTTTTTTCTTCTCTTTCTACCTACATTGGCTCTAATGCGCCATGTTAGAGATACAGATGCTTGACGCACTTTTCAGATTTTCACAAAGACAGGTGATTTTGGACACCGTTTTCACTTCCACATCAAAGCACCAGTTTGTGTTGCTGGATCGCATAAAACCTTAGTAAAATACGTCGGAGTTCATGGTTCTAACGTGACAAATTGTGGTTTCAAAAACAAATGCGAGGAGGTTTTTGCAACGCACCTCAGAGTCACTGTAAAAGTTTTCTGTTGTTGTTGTTTTTGCAGGACGTTGTTACAGATCTTCCTGTTCTCTCACAGGACGGCTGTCGATAGACTCCAGTGAAGGAGACTTGGAGGTAACACGCTGTTGCTGTGTGTGTGTGTGTGTGTGTGTGTGTATGTGTGTGTGTGTGTGTGAATGTCCACTCATCCCGTTCCACTCATCCTGGCTCCCTCTACCCCTCCCTCGCTCTCCCTTCCCCTCCCGTTGCCCTCAGGCCTTTGAGAGTCCCAGCTCCTCCCCCTCATTACCCTTCAGGACCCCCTATCACCGACGCCAGAACTCGGACACACACACCCTGTCTGACACGGTGAGACAGACACACATTTGCTTTCCATTCTTTTCTTCTCTCCCTCTCATTCATTTTTTCATTCATTATTTACTGATTTTTGCGACAACTGTTGCTCTGTCATTTTACCGAAACAGGAACGTCGTCACGCTCGCCGTTTGCAACACTTTGATTCGCTCGGCTTGTTTAAAAAAAAAATCTCAACGTCACAAAGGAAAAAACAAACAAAAACAAAAAGTGTTGGTTTGTGTTTCAGACCGTTTAGGCTCGCTGTTTCCTGCCTGAACACAATTAATAAATGAAAACAACTCTTGATGCGTTTCAGAATGCAGGATTAAACGAATTGCTCTTCAATCCGATTCTGTCTCAGGGTGCTAAAGCCCAGATCATCAGCCCTGAGGATGAAGATGAAGAAGGTGATGGCTATGCCTTTAATGAGGTGTGTTGTTGTTGTTGTTGCTTTTTTTTTCTGTTTATTTTCCCCCAAATCACCTGACTGCTTTTCATCTTGACTTTGCTTTCCTTTCCACCCGTTCGTAGATGGACGGTCCCTTCCAGGACATCGAGTTGTTGAAGTCACGGCCGGCACACATGACGGTGTTCATGAGATACGTCTTCACCCAGCTGCTGGACCCAAACCCTCTGGTCAGTTCAGAGCTAAAGAGATTTGCTCTGATTAACTAATTACATATGACCCTCACTGGTTTTCTTGGTGCTTATTTCTGATCTAAAAAGGTTGAAATTTGAGTCAGGAGTATTTGTTCGGGCTCTTTTCTAATCTACGTTGCTTTCTAAATATACATAAACAGCGGTTAAATCTTTTTGTGTGTGTGTGTGTGTGTGTTTTAGTCTCGGAGCCAACAAATGTTTTATTCTTTAAGACGTCAAAAGTAGAGAAAGGTGCATAAAATGGCGAAAAAAGTGATAACGTTACATTTGGAACAGTCGCCTTGGATACAAAGTACAGAACAGAAACCCAAGACAAAAGTAGCAAGGTTTCCGACTAAAATGTGATGGAAAAAAAGGTTTACATGTTAATTTTTCCTGTGAGGAAGAGGAAGTTAGGAGGACAGAAACTTGGAGAGACTTGGAAATCCATTCAGTTGTGCAAAACGCTTGCGTGGAGCTAGCCTCGCCTTTGAAGACGTAGCTCCTCCTCAGAGCTGCAGTTTCCAAGCTTCTGGCATTTGACTCCCCCACTCAGCTCCTTCAGACTAGCCAGCAGCAATTAGCAAATCGTTAACGGAGCTGCTTCTCAGTGAAACGCAGATAAAAAATGTTGTTAAAGGGTTAATAGAGGAGCCATGTTGTGATGACGTCCTGACGGCGGAGTTTCAGAAAGAGTAGAAATTTTTAAAGAGACAGAGGCTCAATTTGAGTTAAATTACAAAGTAAAATTTCTTTCAAGTCATATTTGATATATGTAGCTTTTTTTTTTTACATAACTGAAGGTAACATAGTTACTTTATTGTGCCTTAAAGTGGCACTATGTGCCTGGAAAACACATCCAAACTGGGATTTACTTTCTTACATTCACGTCTTCTCCTCCCCCCCACAGCTGTTCTACCTGTCTGTAGAAGCGTATTTAGGCTCCACCCCTAAAGACGCCCGCGCACTCGCGCCTCAGATCTGCTCCCACTTCCTGGATCCAGATGCTGTACGTCTCCATGTATCTCTCTGATAATAAGCAAATGTGTTTTGCAGAGATTGACAACAGTAATAATGTTTGTTTGTTTTTTTTGTAAAATGTGCAAATAAATACATTATTACAATTTTAACCATAATGTCACACCTTCAGTGCGCCAACTCATTCGAACATTTTTCTTGCAGCCCTTGAAAATCAAAGTGCGCGAGGAATTTCTGACAGAAATAGGTAACAGGAGGCTTCATTAATAATCTGATATGATGCCAGTTATTTTTGTGCATGCTTTTATATTCTATCACTAATGTTTGCATCAACGTCAGAGAACCGCCTTCATGCCCAGGAGGACATCCGAGGGCCTCTGTCCGAGCTGCAGCAGCAGGTTCTGCCTGACATCCAGGATCAGATTCAAGACTACAGGTGCGTCATTTTAAGGATGCTGCAGTTCAAAATTCAACACCATTTTCCCTCCAAAATGTCTGTTCTGACTGAGTTTAAGCTCTACAAAGTGTTTGTTTTGGTATTTTCAATATCGCCGCTACCGTGTCGTCGTTGGTCTTGACCCTTACTAAACATTCAGTCAGAAAAAGAGCAACCTGCAGGTACAGGTCTGAGTCTGAAGGCTTTTGGTTTATTCTAAGGACATGAATTTAAACCCTGCAGATTCTGATGTGGGTCTCTGGCTTTGAACTCCGTCTAGTTCAGCTGTCTCTCCAAAGGTTTAGTTACATTTAAACCTTTGTAAAAATTCAGAGAAATGCAACAGTATAACCAGTCATGCCAACTTTAACAAAGATGGGAAAAAAAAAAAATCTTTGTAGAATATCAATTCTACTTTTTAACGTTCAACATGAGAAGGAATAGATGGACAGAGGCAAAACAAGCTAGCTTGATCTTATGGACACAAAAAACTTATGCAGTTTTTGCTTTGCTTGATTGTAATGCAACAAGCCCCCCAAAAACTCCCCCATATTTAGATATTTTGTTTTTCAGTCTTAAATTTCATGCAAAGTGGCATTAAAAAGATCTTACGAAACCAACAGACTCTCTGCCTCAGTTGCTTTTGTAACTGGATCTTAAAGGTTTTGTGTGCAACGCTCATTTACTGCAAGTTGTAAAACCGCTACATGTATAGGATTCTGTTTCCTGGTAAAGAAGCTCTTTATTTTATAGGTTGTTTTTTGGGGGGTTTGTTGTAGCCTGTTGAGTTTGTGTTCATGTCTCCTGACAGGAACAAGCAGATGATTGGTCTGGGCTCTCTGTTCGGAGAAGGAGACCTGCATCAGCTGGACGGAGACCCCCTGAAGGAGAAGCATGTGGTGGACAGACAGGTCGCCGCTCTCTGGGAGATTCTGTGAGTCACGAAGCTGCCTTCATGAATGGAAGTCGTGAAAGGTAGTCCATAGTTTTCCTCTTTGACCGGCTCACTTTGACGTCGAGAAATCAGGGAAGTCTCTTTCCTTTTAAAGAGAGAGAGAGAAAAAAGCTTTTCTCTTAGGAGCTGAAACTGATTTTCTGTCTCTATAGTAGATCCACCTGCTCAGGTGTTTATAGAGTCCTATAAAATAGTTAATCACAAAGCAGCAGCAGCTAAATGAGCATAGCAAAGGTCGTTGCTCCAGATGTAAAGCCTGGAAACCATGTGACGCTTGCGCTTTCGGCGTTTTACACACACCGTCAGATTCTCCCGTCACATGACTGAGACGGCAGGGCTTCTGTTTCTAACGCCTGTGGATGTAGCCAAACCGCTGCAGGTCCAATCAGTAACCCTTTTTTTTTTTTTTGGTTTTGTTTTTTTCCCCCATTCCAGATCAAAGCATGAAGAGGACAGAAGGTAAAAAGCGCGTTTAACGGCTATTCTGCACTTTAACAGCTTTAGGTCTCTTCGTCGGCCTCATGGCGTCGGCTCTCTCTCCTTCACTGCAGCTCTCCTCTGGCCTCAGCTGTGCTCCTCTACCTGCGACACTCCGGCATCAAGCTCAGAGACTCCAAGGTCTTCCTCGGCCTGAGCACGGAGAAGGACAAGTGGCTGGCTTTTCTGAAACCCAAAAAGGTAAAGACAAGGCGGGATTCTTATCTGCGCTGGTAAAAATAAAAAAATACATAAATAAGCGTCTGATTTGAGAAAAGTAGTCGCTGCTGCACACGTAGTTCATCTTTAACCACAGAGGAAGCGAGTTTGTTTTCTTGTTTTTATAGCTCGTAGTATGTGAGAAACCAAATCCGCCCCCGAACTTTAATGGATGTTTTAACTTGAAAGCCTTGAAAATTCCAAGCTGTTTGGTTTTCAATAAGCGCCGAACTCTGCTCTCAGTCAGCAGAGGGTTTATGAACACTGCAGAAACACCAAATCTCACCAAGGATTTTTGATCTAGTTTCTAGCTCAAATATCCTAGTACACTTAAAATAAGGCAGAACCAACCTAAAAGTAACTTTTTAGCACAATGTAGAAGTTTGTATTAAGTCAATAATCCCTCAATATGATGAAGAAGTCCTAGTTGGCAGATTATGTAACTTAAAACAAGATATAAAACCATCTTAGGGCAAAAATGAAGTTTAAAAAAATTGCAACCTTTTTGAAAAAAGATGCTATACGATCAACAATTTTAGTTCTGCAACATCCTGGAAGGTAATTAGCACCACATTTTCAAAATCATGCAGGTTCTATAACACAGCTCAAAAAAATTAAATTAGTTTAGTGTTCCACTTATCACCTGAAAGTTTCACTTCCTGTTCAGGTCTGACTAAACCACGTGAACAAACCGATACGTCTAGATACCAAATAGTTTTCTCTCAAATTGCTCTTTCAGTTGCTGGTGGTAGTCTTCCTCCTGCAGTCACAGCATCCACAAAGAAGAGTGTTAAAGTAGGCATGACTCGGTGCTTTCTCATGGTGCGTTCACTGCCCGGAAAAAGGCTGGAGTTTATTGGAGTATCAGTTTAATATTGAACCATGAACAATATGAACCTGTTTTAATTTGATCTGTGAACAGCAACACACTTTGCAACTTGTTTTCCGCCACGTTTTCTAGAATCCTATTGGAATATCAGTTATTTTTTGCCATCTTTATTCATTTTAACATCGTCTAACACTAATGGGAAACATAATGCATTAGACTGCTTCGAATTGGTTATGGATTTTTTCAGTGTTTACACTCAAGAAAGCGTTTTAGCACATATTTTAAGCGAACGGATGTAGAAAAGGAAAATTATGTTTACAATCTTTTTCTCTTTCTGCAGCCGAGCAGCGTGAAGAAAGAGAAAGATGGAGAGGATAAGAAGAGAAACCCCATCCTGAAGTACATCGGCAAACCCCGGAGCACATCTCAGTCCAGTAAAGAAACACACACACACACACACACCGTTTTTAAACAGAAGTGAACCTCAAATAAATACGAGATCCTCTATTTACAGCAAATGATTCAATAAAGTGATCCTGTGACATTTATTTCATACAGAAAAGCAACAGATATTTATACTGGTAAACAAATAATACATTAACTTATACGGTTTGTTTTCCTAAAGCTGGAAATATTTTTCATAAAACCGATTTTTGCCTTGAAAAGGGCTGTAGCCTTCTTTCAGTCAGCTGACCTGGCAGTGTGCAGCCGTGGGTTGCTCTGCTGATCTGTGTTCTATGAAGTTGTTATAGTTAATTGTTTGCAATAACTAGTGATAGAAAACACCCTGAAACTCTCCCTTCCACTGTTCATGTCCAATCATAATAATTTCATTTTGGTTTTTGTTCACCATGTTGTTTTACTTTCTTTTTTTTTTTTTCTCTCTAATAATTCTTAATTGACTCATGATTTGTTTCTTTTTCGGCTCATTTTTGGTTTTGTAGCATTCCACGTCCCGTTGTCGCCCACAGAAGGTACTTTTTTTTTTTTTCCCTCCTCTTTATTATTTCACTTTTTTGCTTTTTCAATTAAAAATCTGTTCTTCATCAGTTGATTATGAGGTGGCACTTACTGCAGACTCAATTCCAGCCCTGCTGTCTGTCTTGCTGTTGCTGCTGTTTTGGTCGTCGTGCTGAACCGAGACGTGTTTTGCAGTGCGTCCCGGCAGCGTGAAGAACATCATTCAGCAGTTCGAGAACCACACAGAGCTCCCAGGAGAGGAGGAGGGGGATGCTGTGGACCCCCAGAGGCTCTCCTCCAGCAGCTTGGGAGAGGAAGGCATGGACAGGTGACTGCAAAATTAACTGCCTAAAATTAAGGCATTAAAATGAGAATAAATGTTAGTCACAGGTCTTAAATTTTGTCATGGAAGGCTATTATTTTTATTTTTTTCTCATCTGACTTTTCTCAGTAGCACACAAGCATCTCCACTCCACTGTGCGACTCCAGGCTACCGGCAGCTATCTGCTAATGTACCCTTGCTAGCTTAAATTTTGCAGTGGCAGGAATATTTTATCTAGCTTTTTTTTTTTCTTCTTCCTCACCGGACTTTTCTGTTAGGTGAAACTTCTTCATTGCATTCTGTGACTCAAGATAGTCGAGGCTACCAGCAACTAGCTGCATATTAGCAGTTTGGAGCTAGCTAGGATATATTAGCCAGCTAGCTGCTAATATACCATAGCTAGCTTAAATTTTGTCATGGCAGGAGTATTTAATGTAGGCTTTTTTTTTTTTTTGTTGGACTAAATTTGTCAGGAAAAAAATTTGATTCACACACAAACATCTTCATTGCATTCTGTGAGTCTAGGTGGTCAGATAGGCTAATGGTAGCTAGATGCTATGATACCTTTGCTAGCTTAAATTTTGTTGTATAAAAACAAAATGTAATGTAGTTTTATTTCCTCGCTGGGCTTTTCTGTCAGGTAAAAGTTTTGAGTCGCACGCAAACATCTTCATCGCATTGTGACTCAAGGCGGTCAGGATTAGCTAGCTACTTAACCAGCTAGCCTTAGGGTTTTTTTTTAACCTTGATGGTATTGCAGCAGAATTCCCCACCATCTTATTTTTTCTGTTTCCATTTCATTCAAGATGACATTACAAAAGTCTTGGATATAACTTGCTGAAACCGGCAGGCACCTTGACGTTTCCTGCTTTTCTCTCGCAGTCCCACGGTCTCGGTGCGTCTGGGGCGCAGCGGGTCGTTGAAGGCTCAGGGTGAAGACCGCCGGCGGGGCACCGTCTCCAGCGGGGACTCGGTGCCCCGCTCTCGCAGCGACGTGGACATGGAGGACTGCGAGGAGAGGGAGCAACCGGGCCTCCGGCTGCTCCAGCACAGCGCCTCGTCGTCCGCGTCCAGCAGCTCCGCTAGGTAAGGATTCTCGCAGCCGGACTTCTTCTGTGTTTTTTTGGGGTTTTTTTTCCAGTTAGCAGCTCTGAGTCCAGGGGTCTCGCTCAACAGCCGCTCACATTCCCCTGATCTGGGTAGCTTCTTCCTCACGCCATTTCTATTTCCACTCTCCCACACTCAGGTCTCTTGAGAACCCTACACCCCCATACACCCCTCGGTCCAGACGCAGGTGAGTCAGGATTAACAAAGGATCACCCAGAGTGAGGGAAATTAGGAGCACAGAGGCGGAAATGGGGACATTTTTTGTTCATAATAGCCATCATGGCTTTAACTCATGGCTGACTCTGGAAATATGAATCCTTTCGAATAATTGTCTTCCTGTTCTTCTCTTCATCCACGTTGTTTTCTTGTCGTTCCTCCACTGTCTGTTCCTGCTCCCCTTTTCTCGGACCCCATCTCGATTATCCTACAGGAGTGTGGACTCACAGCTGGCCCTGCTGCCAGACGCCGCGGTGCTGGAGGACGAGGTGTGTGACGGTCAGAACTGGAGGGACACGGTTCCCCCTGAGCTCCTGGCGACCCTCGGCCCCAGGGAAGTGGAGCGGCAAGCCGTCATTTACGGTACGGTTGGCGTTAACCAAGATTTACGACAAAGTGACGTACGGTAAGGAATTTATTTGTCATTTTTGACTTCCCTTTGTTTCAATCAGAGCTGTTCACCACTGAGGTGTCCCACCTTCGGACCTTACGGGTTCTTGACAAGGTTTTTTACCGGAAGATGAGATCTGTGCTGAACTCGGAGGAGCTGGCCTGCATCTTCCCAAACCTGCCTCAGGTCTACGAACTCCACGGTCAGTCTGGGTGTCAGTGTGTCGTCAGGCTACAAAGCTGGAGTTTGGAAGATGTTTTTTATGGAACGGAAAACTCTCGTAAAGTCACGGTTTTGTCACAGTACTATTTGTGTTTCACTGTGCCTAAATGTCCATGCTGTATTTCTGCCCCGATGTTGATGGTCTTTTTTGTTGTTTGTTTTTCTATATAGCGAGTCTTTGTGAGGAGATGAAGAAGCGACGAGAGAGCCCCATCGTTCAGAACATCGGAGACGTCATGCTGGCCAAGGTGAGCCACTCCTGCTGTGTTTACGAAACTCTCCTGGGACTTAAGCTGGACTGAGACGGAGTATTTCAATAACAAACACTCCCAAGTATGTTTAGCATGCAGGTTTAGCATCCTCTTTCTCTTCTAAAAGGGATCAGTTAGTTATGGTCCCTTTGAAATGCCGGGGGATTTTAAATAAGAATCTGCTGGTCTTTCCTTTTTACCGTCCTAACCCTCGCTGTTGTCTGTCAGGTTGAAGGCGCAGCTGGAAACGAGTTTCAGGAGCAGGCGTCGCAGCTCTGCTGCCAGCAGACTCAGGCTCTGGAGCTCATCAAGAACAAAAAACGGAAAGATCCACGCTTCGCCCAAATCATCCAGGTCCGCACGCTCACCGACTCCAGAACAACTGAAAAAAAAAAAAATAAGAATAAAATGTCTACCTTGTCTTTTTAACATACTTGGTCACATTCATATTTAACATCAGTTTTAACATTTAGATTTAAGTGATTTAATATCCTAAAACTGGAAAAATAACCTGGCTATAGATAAGATTTCTGTTGAGGAATAAATTTCGACATCCCTTCCTATTTTTTATTCTCATTTAAAATGGCTGATTGCTACATCACTATTGGATGCGCTGCTCATGATTAGAGCGTAATTGCTGAGCATTTGTATGGAGGTTTGACCTTTTATAAAACTAAATAAACCTTTAGCATGGTGTCCTTGTGACTTTTAAGGTGGCGATACAAAGAGTTGCTGTTTTACAAATCTCCTCTTGTCGGACCTGTCTTTCTCCCCAAACATAATTTAATTCTTTAAGAAAACATAAAAAAGACAAAGGTTCCGCTGACGTTTTGCTGACATGTCTCCGGCTCAGGAGTGTGAGGCGAGTCCTCAGTGTCGGAGGCTGCAGCTCAAGGACCTGCTGGTGTCCGAGATGCTGAGACTCACCAAGTATCCTCTGCTGCTCGACAAGATCATCAAATACACAGAGGGTGAGAGAGCAGGAAACGATCTCTAAAAGGAAGTCGAAAACAGTCGTACTAGCATTTAATTTCCTGATATAAATACTTAATTTTCTTGTGATAAAGAGTTATCTTACCTGTGGTTTTATGAAGATAACGACTTCATTTACCTACGGTTTTCTCGAGATAAGTTGATTTGATTTAAAAACGAGTTACATTTTTGGGAAAACGTCGATGCGAGCACATTCGCTCTCAGCTTCCATTGAAACCTGCTCATATCTGTTTTGGGGTTTTTTTTTTGGTTGTTTGTTGTTTTTTTTTCTTCAGGCGGGTCATCGGACCTCCCGTCGCTGCAGCGTGCCCAGGCTTGTTGCCGAGGCATTCTGAAGGCGGTCAACGAGGACGTGAGGGAGACGGAGCACCGGCAGCGCCTCAGTCAGTACCAGCGCCGGCTGGACGCCGCGCCTCAGTTCAAGGTGGGGCCAAACGTTTTTAACTTGCCGCCCTCGTAGCTGTCCTCTATTCATCAAACACCGTTTAAAGCTTGTTCTTTCCTCACAGAGTCTGGACCTCACCACGAAGAGAATGATTCACGAAGGTCCTCTAGTCTGGAAGATCGGCAAAGACAAGCAGATAGGTCGGTATTCCTCCCGCCGATCGGCTGACGTCGGCCGTGGCGTCCGTCTCATCTCGCGTCCGCGCTCGTTCCTCAGAGATCCAAGCGCTGCTGCTGTCGGACTGCATGGTCCTCCTCCAGAAAGGCCCCGACGACCGGCTGCTGCTTCGTTATCCGTCCCGCTGGATGGGCGGAGGAGGAGGGGTCATCACGGACACCAAGACCTCCTTCAGTCCCCTGGTGAAGCTGGACTCGCTGCTCGTCCGCTCCGTAGCTACAGGTACGGTCTTTGCTAAAGTTTGGACGTCCTTTTCTTTTCTCTCTCTCTGTTTTTTCTTTCCCAATAAAATGACAACGTTTGGGTACCTTTTTTTTTTCTAGACAAAAAAGCTCTCTACATCATCAGCACCAAAGAGACGCAGATTTACGAGCTGGCGGCGGGGTCGCCGTCTGAGAAAGACACGTAAGCGGATTTCTTCTGCTCAAGAAGACGCGACGGGCAGACGGACATTCTGCTTCTGTTCACCTTCAGAAGTCACGTTTTGTCAGGATGGTTCGCTAACTTTTTTTTTTTGCTATTTGATTTACAGCTGGAAGGATTTACTTGAAAAGACCATTAAAGCTTCAGCTCCACAGAGCAATCACGGATCACTTCCTGCATCGTGAGTATATATGTCGAGAATAAGAAACAAGGGGAAAAAACAGTCCCTTCATGTTCCCAGTTTTTAGCTACATCGCATGTACATGTATTCATTCGGTATGTGTATTGTTTTTTCCAGTTCTCCCAGCCTCCGCAGCATTTCACCTGCCTTAACTGAAGGTAAAATATCTTGACGGAGAAGGGGGAAAAAACTTTTAATATAGTGTTTTCCGGCTATTCTTACGATCTCAGATATACAGCAACACTTACAACACATTAGTGTCGCTGTTATAAAAAAAAAAACTAAACTAAAATTCAGAAGCTGTGTCCAAAACTTAATTAGTAGCTCGTATATTCAACCTTCAGCTGCAGGAACTCAAGGTTTCTATTTTTTTTTTACCCAATACCCTGCTATAGTTCCACAAAAAAAACTATTTTCCTGCCAAAACAAATATGCGAGTTTCTTGCAAATTTTCCCAAAAGAATGTTCAAAAGCATCAGGCCTAACTGATGCTAACTCCCACCTGCAGGTGGCAGTATTTCATACTTCTACATTTACTTGATGTCCAGTTAGCTGTGAGCTATATGACCAATAATAAAAAGTCACATTTACCGTCATAAATAAGCTTAAAAATCACAAAATGTCTTGCAAATATTTCTAAATTAGCGCCACAAATTCTGTGATTTTAATTGCAAAGGATCCCAGAAGGAATTCTGAAATCCTGCAGGGACTGATAAATGTGAAAAGAAGTTCAGCATTAATTCATTTTCAGAAATAAGTATTGAATGCAGAGACAGAGGTTTATTAGTATTTGAAAAATGTAATACGTCTAATCTATGCATTCTGGCACAACTGGCCCTTGAGAACAGTCCTGACCTTGCTAGGACCCAAAACTGAAAATGAATATGACCGCAACACTATACGGACACTTTGTCAGCACTAATGAAGGATAACTCACCTCAGCTTGCCAAATGCATGAAGTGGCTCTTACAGGAGGACTGGCTGGCCTATTTTCTGGCTGTTTCAGCTAATAACAATTGACCATTTGGGGTCACTCAGAGACTCTGTATCGGGTATGAACCTTTCAACCCAACATGGTCAGTCGCCTATTAAGTTTGAACGATTCAAACTGGTTGGCAGCTAGAGTTCCGACTACGTTTGTTTCTAGGGACAAAAACCGCAGAAAAAATTAACATTAAAACGCAAAATTCTTACATTTCTTTTATTTGTTTCTAATCCACCAGTCCATCCTGAGGAGGAGCAGTCGGAGTTTATCGGGAGCCACGTCTCCGCTGACGACGGCATGCTGGGTGACCGTCCCACCGACCAACCTGAAGCCAACAGCAGCGATGAGGACCGGGCAGTGGGCGTGGCCGAAGCGGCTCTGCACGACGGTGGGGAGAAATCGGAACGCAACGGAGTCAGAAAGCAGCATTTTGGGTTGATGTTGGACTTACTGTTGTTTCGCCTCCAGTGGAAACGCTGCGGAGGCTCCTATTGCCGGACACGGACGAGGACCGGAGGAGCCACGATACGGACAGCACCCCCACCAACACCATGAGCAACGGGAACGCCGACGGACGACAGCAGGACTCCCTGGAGACCGTCCTGGACCTCTGCCTGAGCGAGCCGGAGCCCGGGCAGCCAGAGGCCCCGCCCCCAGAAAGCAGGCAGCCCAGCGCCAAGGTGGTGCGGAGAGGTAAACGGATTGCAGGGAAGACGGACGTCGACTCCGATCTCTTAATCCTCACCTGCTGATGATGATCAAACCGAAGGCGACGTTTTGTCTTTGGAATCTGGGTGTCTTTGCATGTTTCCTTTCAACTTGTGATTATAATTTTCTTTCTCTCTCTTTTTTTTTTATCTCATTTGCTTGCAACAACAAAAAAAACCCACAAAACATGCTTCTTCTTCCTCCCCCTTCTTTCACCCTTCCACACACTTTTCCTTCACACACACACATCTATCCTCTGCGTAGCTATGGTTGCGGGTGCTCCTCCTCCTCCTTCTTCTCCTTTTGCCCCTGACGGCACCGCCGGCGATGTTAGCCTCCCCTCCGATCTGTCGTCGCATTCTAGAGGCGAGGCCGACACGCAGGGTAATGGAGACCGAACCTGCTGCAGTTGTCACGAGACCACTCTCAAATATAACCAAATATAACCTTTGATTCGGGCGACGGCGGTCGAGCTAAAGTCGCTTTTCCACTCTCTTAGGGAACTTCTTCTACCTGGTGATGCCGTTAGACCAAGGAGAGAGCGTCACCGACGACCTCCCCGACCCTCCTACACCCACCGCCAGCCACTTCCCTCAACCTCCACAGGAAGTGTCGTCACCACAGACTCAACTGGAGGAGAAAGAAGAAGAAGAAGTAGTAGCGGCCTGCTGCACAGAGTTCATCCAATCAGATTCAGAAACTATGCAAATGGAAGTAGAGTTAGAGAAAGACGATAATGACAATGACGGTGAGGGTGTTGAAACGGACCCGCCTCCAGCTACACAACAGAGTCACGTGATCAGAAACGCGGATGAGATTTTTCTCACCATCGAGGGCCTGATGAGCAAGTTGCACAAGCTGAAGGTGAGTTTCGTTTCTTTCGTTGCCCCTGTGTAGGAGCCGAGACGATCCGGTTCAAACGGCAGCGTTCAGAAGTATTAAAAACGCTCCAACTTTTCCAGTTTTTCTCAAGTTACGACCAAAACATGGAGAATTCAACTGGTTGGGTTGGATTTTATTTAGGTGAGGTTGAACACGTTCACCGATTAAGCTTTTGGTTGATGAAACATTGTTTTTCTGCCTCTGCCTTAATTTAGAATTGGTCCAAATTTTGTAATTTGCAAATAATAAACAATGCAGTCTGAAAGCTCTTTAATTCCAACTTCCACCCGCCATGTTGAATTCCTTCTTCTCTGCGTAACGGATGAATGTGATTCTGTTTAGAGCGTTCTATTTAGATTTTGGGTTCGTTTACAGAAGTGCACTTAAGAACAGTTCCCAATGTTTGCGTTGACGTTTCGATTCCTTTGCAGGAAATCGAGAAGGCCCACCACAAGCTGCTAGAATCTCTCAGAGATCCCTCCCTCAGCCAGGAGTCGGAGGACCAGCCGTGTCGCTCAGCAACCGTCTCCAGGACGCCGTCCATGGACCGCAGCTCAGGAGACGGTTTGTGAGCGCCGTTATTTAGATGTTTGGCCTTTTTTTCTTTTTTTTTTTTCTTTAAAGCTTATTGCTTTGCATATCTAAGCATCTCTTTTTTTCTTTTTTTTTTCTTGTGGTTGCGTTTGCACCTAAACAGGTAAGGAGGGAAACCCGGGAGATCCCAGAATCCTCTCAACCGGATTCTGAGTGGGTGGGTTCGCTCGCTGTCGGCTGATCTCCACACGCGTCTGTAGGTTGAACACTAAGACGTCCGGCGGATCTAAACGCACATCTCGTTTTACGATGGGAGACGGCACGATGGAGATAGATTATTGTTTTTCAAGGACGGAAGTCTGGAGAGAGAGAGACAGAGTGAGCTAGGGAAAAAAAAACAGGTAGCAGAAGAAGGGTGAAGAAGGAAGTTTGAAGAACTTGAAGTTTTTGGGGGAGAAAAAAATGACCAAGTTGGATTCTTGTGAAGGAAAAAAAAACAACAAGACTTGACGTGTTTTGTAGAGCTGGTTGAAGAAGCGGAGCAGAGAAGTGTTGAAATGTTAATGTAAGGAAATGTTCCTAGGGACCCGTCACCCCAGCACTTTACCCATAATGCATCTCTCCCCCCAAACCCAGCGCTCCCCAGTCGCGTTCGGACCCGACCGGGGAGCAGACGACAGTACGTTTCACGGCCGAAGGACTGTGTCTGATTAATTCAGGTCTTTTTTTTTTATTATTATTATTATTATTATTGCACTGCGTAAGGAAAACCATAAGTCACACGAACACAAGCACCACTAAACTCACTAAATCACTGTGGAAAACTCTACTTTTTTAAAAATTCTTTTCACGTTTGGTTTCAGCTTTCATTGAAGCTGCAGGAAGGTGGAAGTGTTGCATTATTTCACTTTTTTGTTTTTGCTTTGCTTTGGGGAAACACTACTGCTCTATTTACTACTGAAGAAAAAAAGAAGCAGGTAGGTTTAATTTCCTTGCTTCCACGGCGTAAAGGGATCTCCGGAGATTCACACAGCTGCTCACGTCATGCCAGGTTGGATCATTTGGGGAGGTTTATGTTCACGTGAAATAACCAAATTTTTGGCACCGGCGGTGCTGTATCCCACGTCTGGTGTTCGGTCTGAACATGAGGGAAAACTGTAAGTTGTTCGTCCTGCGGTTAAGTCAAGTGTAAAGTTTTTAGGGAGAAGTTCGGAAAAAGCTCTGGGAGAAAAAAAACGTATTTTTTTATCGTTAGTAAATACACTTGGTTTTGTGCATGTTAGCCTGTTAGCTTAGCATAAAACCGGAAGAAGTCACGTGTAAAAGACATTTTTAAAAATAACAAAGCACACCCGTGAGTACCTCAGAAGCTCGCTTGTTTATTTTATACAGATAATAACCCGACGAGTCATAATGTAATAGTTACTAGTAGCTGTGAATTTCAGTACATTTTCAGCAGAACTTGCTCAACGTTTTGCGTTGGTTCTGGTTTTGCGAAGTAGGGTTCTGTGCAGTCGGTACTTGATGCAGACTGAAAACAGAAGCATTTTAGGTTTTACATGTCCACATTTTTGATAAAACATTGGTAGCAGACCAACTCTTGCAAATGTCAAACGCAAAAGTAGCAGCTGTTTAGGTGCTAGCAGGGACCGCTACATTTTTGAGATTCTGGTTATTATATATTATGGCGGGAATTTACTTTAGTCTACACCCATCTTTGATTAGTGTTTGGATTGTATATGATCCAGCTGCAGGTCGGATACTGACCACTCGTAACGGCTTCACAGAACCCCACTAACAAGGAAATAAAGGTTGACATTTTCCTACACAGTCATACAAATATCGAGCTTAAAGCAATGACAATTACCAGCATATTTTTTTTTTTTTTTTAATAATTTTTCTGTTTGTTGGTGTGTAACTAATCAAAGTTTGAGCAACCTCCTGGTAAAACGTTTCCTCACATTAGCTTTTCAAATCAATTTACACTTTCGCCATTTTCACCCATTTTGCTCTGTCCCATTTCCTGGATTGAAAAAAAAAAACCATTTCATACCCATACAACTGAAAATACCTATCGTTTTATTTATACATAATCTTAAAAATGCTCAAGTCTAATATATCTATAAATTATTTCCTTAATATTTGTTATCGCACCCTACTTCCATTAACAGTAGTTCTAATGTTGACTCTTATGAAATGTTGACGCCTGATTGAGCCACCAGAATAACTGACGGCTCTCCTGCCACGCTAGTTTTAGACGCATAACTTGCGCATTGTTAGCGGGGTTTAGTTAACAGCCATGGTTCTCAAAGAGGGTACGAGCTGACACAGTCAGTAAAAAAATGGAAGTAGGGTACATAACTACTAAAATTAAAAACTTAAGAAATGGCGAAGAGGCCAAGTGAGAAGCACACGCTAGCATGTAGCATCAAGCTACATCAAAGCAAAACCCGACGTTAGCATGTAGCATCAAGCTAACGGTTTTCCGTCTTGAGCTTGCGGTAGATTTATGTTGTTTTTCTTTCTTTATATGCCTGGTGTAAAAACAAAAAAACTATTCCTGGAGCGCCCGTTGGGAGTTTTTTATTTTTTATTTTATTTAATATATGTATTGAAATGAGATTGATCCTGGGTGAGACCTGAACGCAACATCAAGAGACGCTAAAAACCAAGTGCTTTTCTCCTCTTCTTTTTTTTTAACCGAATCTCCACTAATACATGCTACATATTTTTTCTTACTAATTTATATTTTTCTTTACATTTCTCACAGAAACGTATCCGAAACACACGGGAGGGGTTTATTTCCGAGCTGTTATCATTATTATTATTGGAAATGATTTCCATCTTCCAAAACCGACGCTGTCACACTACAGCATCCTCTCCAATGTGTTGTCAGAACCTGGTTTCCTTTCTGGTGGTGTTCACACTCTCTGAAGGGGGAAACAGGACTACAGTAGCATGTGTATAGATGTATGAAATGGAGCTGAAATGGGAAGAAAAAAAAAACTGAGAGAGAGACAGATTTTTATCGCAGCTGATCCTGAAAAAACTTGCAAACTGGATCGTAAAGTTGGAAAGTGATCTACCAAAGTGAGGCGTTGAAGGGAACATTTTTTGTTTTGTTTTATTTACCATTTTGGCTGCTGGGAGTGTTTTTTTTCTCCCAGCACTACAGACCAGCAAAGGGATGTTTTTGTCAGTACTCAGTTTTGAAAATTCAGCACAAAAACGGCCCCCGCTCTCCCAAAAGAAAACCCACGACCCCCGCTGGTCTGCATCAGCTGAAGTCAGGATCAGTTTCCATCTAAATATCTTTCATCTCGTCTTTTCTCCTCTCCGTCTCTACTACTCAACTACAGTGGTTGTACTTTCTGTTTCTACCTCTACACTTTTGAATCTTTCTTTTCGTTGTATTAACTTGTACATTGGCATCAATGTTGTGACCCTAACTGGCTGAATTAAAAACGGCTCAAACTGAGGACCCTTTTTTTAAAAAAATAAACAAAACATACATACATATATGTCGTATTGCACAAATAAATTTCCCTGCACAGTGCAAACTACTGTATGCATAAACAAATCTTTAATTCCCATCTCATTGTCTTTTTATTTGGTCTCGTCGGTCATGTGTAATATAGAGAAATCCAACCCACTTGTTTTATAATGTTAATTTTTTTTTCTGTTCTGTAAAGCCTTAGTTCTTGTATTTGATTTTTATTTTTGTAGACATGATTTTAATAAAAGGATGCATAAATTATTTTCTGTTTTGTTTTGTTGTAAAAGATGGATGAGTTTGTTAGCTGCACAGAAGGCAAACAGATCTTTGTTTCTGGTGTTTGTGTTTTTGTGAGATTAAAACGATGAAACTGGAAAAGAAAATACCTTGTGTGGACTTTCATTGGTAAAAGAAAAAAAAAGGTTTATTAATAAAAAAATATTCCTTATGTTTTTAGTCAGTGCTGGATAAACGGTGTGCGGTTGGCACGTAAAGGAGCTGGGGATGAACTGCGCGATGTGCTCAGCAAAGCAGAAGAGCGTCACCTTCAACCAACAGTGCAGACAAAACCGGATATGCGCCTTCAAAATAAAACCGAAACGTTTGCGAAGGACACAAGTGAATAACTTCCCTACGAAAACCACTAGGACCCTGGATGAGTCTGATTGTGACGTAATTACGCACAGATTTAAACCAGCGCGCGTTTTGCCAATAATTCGATCGACTTGCATGTAAGTGATTTATACCGAATGGCCACCAGAGGGCGGACGTAAAAATTATTTTTGAGTCGATGTGGTATCTACCAGGGTATTTGACAGTAATTCAATATATTGTCTATAATATTATCTTGCATTTAAGCTGCCGTGGTTTTGCTGAAGCGCCATCACAACATGGCGCTGCCACCGCCATGTTTCACCATGGGAATAGCGTATTCAGTGGTTCTTCAGCACATTTAAAGTATTTTGCGTACCACAACGTTCTGATCAGAGCCCGCATATTCGCTGGGTGATTTGTGGGAAAACTGCGAACAGGACTTCGTCTGACTTCCTTTGGACGGTATTTTGTCGAGTTCACAAGTAACATATTGTGACGGCCATGCTTTGTTGGGTTACCAGTGGAATACTCTCATACAGCAAGTTTCACATTTCAGTTTTGAAAAATACCAGCATTGGGTTGTCGTTTTCGGTCTACACTCACTAAACTTCTACATTTAGCTGCATAAGTTAATCACAAAAATCTTGATAAAATAAAAGTAAAATAAATGAGTCGAAATGTGAACAACCACTGTACCGTATTGACGGAGTGACTAAGAAAGAAAGATAAAGGAAGTACAAAATTTTTTTTTGTCTCAATGAAACCGTAACGTGCAGGACTTGTCATAAATTTCCAAAACGGCTTTTAATTCCAAAACCCCTGACCGGAAGTTGCACGTGAACCCAGTTTTGCCTGGACGCCTCTCAGCCCGGCGTTGTGTCGTCCACCCATCCCAACTCAGCGGGACTCCGGGACACAACAGATGCGCGAAGCCCCGCGATGAGGTGCTGGTAGCAGCCTGTTGAGGCGACGCTTTTGTGGGAGGGAAAACGTCCCACAAAACATTTCCCTTGGAAAAAATAATAAAAAAAACAACCGGTTGTTGCACTGCGAGCTTTGTGGTCGATTTGTAATTTTCGCCTTAATGGCCGTTGGAAACTGCGCGGACTGATGAGAAAGGACGTAAAGTGAAAGAGAAAAGGTGGACTTTTTGGTGAGGGACGCCGCTGCTAACTAGCTCTTTGTGTCGGAGGCGTCTTTCTTCTTCTTCTTTTTTCTTTTGAGCAATAAGGTAAGACCACCCTGCGGGGTTTAGAGGCATGTCTTCTACATTTAGGCTGCTTGCTCACACAAGTTGCAATATGAAAACTTCCCACGAGTTTAGTTGTCACGCGTTTATATCTTTTTTCCAATTAATTATTATTATTATTATTATTGCCTTGATCTTCCAGTCGAGGACTGAGGAGACGGCAAACATCTCTGCGGCTGGACTAGAAAATGTTTGCACGCTTACTGGTGGCGCTCACTGACGCGCACTCTCCGGCTTTAAGTCGCGCAAATTCGTGTGCGCGACTTTAGGCACCGCGCAGTTTTAAGCAGGCAGCTTTTGACTTTGCATTTGTGGGGGTTTGGTTTCACGGCGGTTGCATGCGCCTTTCCGGCTTGGGCTTGTTTAGCGAGTGGCTGCAACCAAACGCATCACTGCACGATGGGTGTGTTTGCTTTGTCTCAAAAGGCAACTCTGCCAGTGCAAGCCGGGGCGGGGCGCGGTTGGCCCCTAGTAGGATGGTACTTTTTCTAAATATACAAACCTTAAGCAGGGAAGAGTTAGCATGTTTGAATAAGTTACATAATGTTTGTGTCACTAGGATTCCAGAGAAAGCTCCTTAAAGGACTAAAGCGGCTAAATAATTCTTTATCTTGTCTTTATTTAACCAGGAAGAAAACTCTTTGAGGTTAAAAATCTAATTTATAAAAGTGTCCTGGGCTATGCAGGACCAAAACATGATGAAAACAAGACAGTTTCTATAATATAACATAATATAATATAATATAATAAATATAATGTTTTTGTGCTCTTGTTTCTAATGCCGCCCTGGGCGACTGCCCAGAGGACCCATTTCAAAAACCGGAGGTGAATGATTAGAGCTGCACAGCTATACCCTGGCAAAAAAGCAAATAATTATTTAACAATGATTTTATTTTAAATTTTTTTTCAAATCTTTCTTCTTTTTAAATCTTTGATTATCGTTATTATTTCTCTGTTTGTCGGGACTTTCTTTTAAGGTTTGACTCAACTGTATACACGAGTATAACAGACAGTCACAGACTTCCTCCAAGTCACTACAGCGTAAAATTGTACACATGCCTTCGTGAGATAAATCAAAACCTTTCTTTTTGCCATTCATAGAGCTAATTTTGAACAACAAACCTCCCACCTTTGAATGTACGGCAACGACATAACAGTGACAACTTTCTGGTAGTCAAATGAATAAAGTAAACACTACTTTTATCCACAAAAGTTTGCTGTGAACTTTTAATTCTTGTTCTTGACGAACTTGCATTTCGTCAGGAACGCCAGAACGCAAAAACGACTGGTTTCCGACTGATAACGGGCCAGTCAAATGGAAAGTCATGATCGCTGGACAGTTTCTGTGTACATCTGTAAACAGCTACGTTCGATACGTAGCTTCCGCGTTGCCAGTGAGGGGATCGCATTGTATGTGGAGCTGGTCTTGGTATCCAATGGGAATCAATATGTTTTGAATGAATTAGGAGAGGAGAAAGCTTGTTGCGCCAATCGATAGGATTGACTCCATCGTGACTCGAGTGCCAGAGAGAGAGAGAGAGACACAGCTGGTTTTGTTTACATTCGCTCAGCAAGACGGTTGTGCTGAACTCAAGAAACACTCAGAGATATTTTCTCGCTCACGAGTACCTAACATGTCTTACTGTCATGTCCTTGACCTTAAAATACAAGTCGTTTTGTACCAGGCGATAAACATCTAGATTTATTGTAGCAACTAAACACACTTCTTGACAGTCTGATTGAACCAGTACTCCAATATATGAGCATTTTCCTGAACTGCAGCGAAGCTCTAAATATAATTTCCGTGTCATTCTTGGGAAACTAGGTTCTTAGGTCAATGGCATTTCTATTTTTAGCCACAAAATTATAGAAGCACTCTGATTTGTGTGACACTGTGTAATGGTGGAGCTATTTTTATCCTTTGTTTTCACCAGGAAGGCCTTAATTTATCATTTTTGTCCAATTGCAGCATGAAAATACACAAGCAACCATGAGAACTAGCTCCTAAGTTTTCTTTAACTGTCATTTAGGTTATTATAAATGTCAGCAAAGGGAGTCTTGCAGGTTTACATTGAGAAACTTGTTTGTCGATATGAAACATCCTGCATTTCAAGGCCTCCTTCAAATATCACATTGCTTTTTAAAAAAATATCACTTAAAATGGAAAGCCCTCCAATTGTTGTAGATTCTCTATCATCCTCAGTAATTCTTGTTCCTTTCACAGAAGGCAGCTGAGCTTCCTTTTCGTTTTTTTGTAGACATTCCATCGATCATTCGGAAAAAAATTTATTTTTGTAATTTCTGAACATAAGTCAGAAGTTTCAAGCTTAGAAGTCACAGTCAGAACTATAATCGCACTGATAGGGTGGCTAAAGTCACTAATTGGACTGTAAAGTTCATGACTCATGGACCCCACCTTCTAATCCGGTCAACGTCTGGGACATTGCCACTTGATTACGCCAACACCTGAGTTGTTTGGGTCACATGTCTCGAAGTGTGAATGGCTGTAAAACAGACGAGTCCTTAAAGGAACCTATTAGTGCGATTGTTCCTACTGCAGCAAATGAACCCCATACTTTCAACCCATGTTCAAATCTGACAAAGCACTTTGCATGAGAGATAAAATGTCTTCAGGAACTGAGAGGAGTCCATTTGGCTTCTCAACAGACACAGACCTTTTATGAAGAGGTCTAAATCATTCGTTCCATAAACTTTTTGAAGGTCTTCCAAGACTTTTCTTGAACTGTAGCTGCTTTTACTCTCATTTTCTGTCCAGTACTTGTATCTGATTGTTTTAAGGGGAACTCATTAGATTTTTTAAGCCCTCAGGCCTAACCAGTCTGCTTAATTTGAACTAAGAGGCATCTATGAAAACCATTAGACAAAAATGAAACAAGAGGAAAACATAACCAAGCCGAGCATAAAATGGCATCATCAAGGGAATCTCAAAAGAGCTACTGATCCCGTTTCACTAGTTAAATTTTTATTTTTTGCTTCGCCTGGTGACATAATCAGAGGTCAGCTACCAGAATTATGTCACAAGATGTACTAAAAATGTGATTGAGCGTAGAAATTCGTACCCATCTTCCTGTCTGTGGAGTTTTTCAAAAGGTGGAAAAATGTGTCCAATCTTTGTCATTTGAAGTGGCTTATTTGTTTGTTTGATTCTAAGAACTGAGAATAGATTCTGTAATATTTGCCCTGAGAAGGAATATCCGGGTGAATTGAGCATATTATAGCCCAATTCACCTGAGATGCTTTCCGCTGTGCGCCTCTCTGCTTTGCCGAACGTCCCTCCGTAGAATTCCACGTGGGAATCACATGAAATCCCTCAGCGCAAATTGAAGTGTCCAATATAGAAAGCAGAAACAGGAGGTTAGGGCACAAATGAGAAAGCACGAGGACGTTGGTTATTAGATTTAAGGTTGGCTTGTAAAGTATCAAGAAGACAACACGAGTCCCTTCCTGACAAAGACTGAACATTAAAAAACAGAAACTGGATCAGATTTTGAAGACGAAGTCAAACGCGTCCTTGAACTGGAGTCAGATTCACAGCTTTGGTGAAAGGATTGTCTGTTTTTGTTTTCTGGGGGGTGTGTATAGCCGAGGGGGTCGAGGAGATGGAGCACTGAGTTGTTGTTCTGGTCTCCATGACGACACCCCACCACCTCCTCCCTCCTTTGTCTTTTCTCACCCCTAGATTCCCATTCATCCCCATTGTAGTAGCTGAGCTGTGTTGCCCTGAGAAACCACAGGGGACTCTTGGGAATGTGGCGCCTGTGTGCGGACATCAACTCGACATTGCAAGGAGCAAGAAAATATTCAGCATGTTGCATTTTTATGAATCATTTCCTCTTTAGCATTAATGTAAAACTAGCATGTTGTGGATCTGTGCAAATGCTTGGCCTCCTCTTTGATGTTTCCTGAATGCTGGAGACTCGAGGCCTGGTGTGGAAGGTGGCGTAGTTGCCCTTTATCAGGCTGAGAACACACTCTGGGCCAATACGCTTATGGATTCTCATGAAAAAGTCTCCCATAAGGCGGA
Source organism: Xiphophorus maculatus (assembly GCF_002775205.1). Lineage (NCBI taxonomy): Eukaryota > Metazoa > Chordata > Actinopteri > Cyprinodontiformes > Poeciliidae > Xiphophorus > Xiphophorus maculatus. Next base: position 6,477,912 of record NC_036456.1, read on the forward strand.
AGAATGGGCTCAGCTATGTCCTGTGCTGCCGACAGCACACAGCCTTTCAACAGAGCGCACAGTGCCAGCATTTTAACAATGCTGTCTCTCTTCTTTCCATGGCTGCTTGGTATGTGCCCCTTTCGAGACAGTTTTACTTGTCTCACATGACAAATTATCCTCTTCCTTTGCACTCTCTCCTCACTCCTAATCTCTCCTCTGTCCCCTGGCTCACACGGGCAGTGCGCACTACTCGGTTGCAGATGCTGCAACCCTTCTCTCACGTTGCCTTCCTCTCTCATCCTTCCTCCTTTTTTCCCCCCTCAGGCTTCCAAGATAGATTCCCTCAGGAGTAAAGTGGACTTGTTGCGTCTTCCGTTGGTCCTTTCCACAAAGTCCATCAGCAACCGCAAGAGCCAATTGGGCGTGGTGTGGGAGAAGGGCGGCGGCTCGGGGACGGGAGTGGCACGGAAACTCCGCCCACCGCCGGCCTCCGACATGGACAACGAGTCAACGTATTCGGGCTATTCCTACAAGTCGTCCCACTCGCGTACCTCCCGCAAAAACAGGTAGGGAATGGTGTTTGTTTCTCGCTGTCTCTAGAGTGAGATCTTTATTGTGTCTTGCAAATGTATTTGCTGCGAGCGCAAATGCAGGACAATATGGATGAAAGCCTGTTTGATACTGCTGGGGTGGAGGTTCACCTTCCAGTGGGATGTTGATCCAACGCACACACCACCAGACCTACAATGAAATTAGTCAGATCAAAGAGTATTGCATTATTATGATCCAACAGACTCCAGACTTGAAACTAATTTAGAACGTGAGGCAAGGCTTAAAATTCAATGTTCAAAGACTTTCTCTAGCCAATCTGACTGAGATTTTTGTATCTTGCAAAAACAAAATCAGACATTTGGTACAGACCTTTAACCACAGTGCAAAAAAAATATGCACTTTATGTTATTTGACTGTTCTAAATTGATATTTGATGTGAGTTTAAGTGCTTACGGATAGATCTCCCGTGTGAGTGCCTTGCTCTTGCCATTGATATCCCGGTCAGACTTCTGGGCCCTCTTTATGAACAGCAGGTTTAGCGAATGGATTGGTGGACTGTTTTGGGGTTTTCTACAGCAGTATAAGTGGAAGATGAAGTCAGACATTAATATTAATGCTTGCAATCTCCAGCATTTCCACTAGATGTCACCAAATAACGCAGAGTTGAATTCACACTTTTGCAGCACTTTTGTTAAGCCTTAACTTGTTGCAAAGGCCTTCTTATTTTAAAGTCGCAAGTAATTAGCTTTGGGGGTCAATAGCCTCTCGTGTCTTGTCCCAGGAAGTTTCTAGATGGACTACTAAATTGCAAATCTTTCAAAATGAACGTGACCAAAACACCCTTTTAAAACTTTTGTATTTCACAGAAGGTAATGAATAGAGAAGGGACTCAAGGAGTTGAAGTAATGTTCAAAAAGCAACTGAAAATTACCCAATGTTTGAAATAAAAGTAATACAAAAAAAGATTGTATTACTTTTTTGTTTGGCTTCAGTATCTCCTTTAGATTTGAATCCACCTGCCTTATAGCAGCACAGCCTGTTGATAACTTAAACCCTCTTTAAGTGTTTTAAGCTTAAAGTTATCATGGATTGTATTATTTGGGAAACAATCATTGTTTTAAATGTATGTATATTTAAACTTTGATGCTGTGGCTCATTGAGGTTAAAGTTTGCAACTTCAAGGCTAACGCTGTATATGGCTTGGCCTGATCTATAACCTATATCAGTTGTTGCAGGCATTTCCTGAATACCAAAATAGATGAACATTTTTTTCTCAGTAGAAATGTAACCTTGATTTTGAATCGTTTATTTTGCTCTGTTGCCTTTTAACCATTGATTTGTTTCATGTTTTTTTCCAGTCTATTACAAGTTATGTTATCATGACCTACTTTTCTGTACTTCCACAATCTGACAGTCCTTTTCCAAAAATGTCTTTCTGGGCAACAAGTCAATGAGTAGAAAAACATTATTTTATTCCAAACAATAAAGTTTGTCATTAAAGATGAACTTATATACTGTATATAAAAAAAACAAGTCATTGTTTAATGAGGTCAATGGCTATGAATGAAAGTGCATCGTCATCTCAGATGACTTAATCCGGTCAAGATTAAATTCTTAAATTAATTGGTGAAACTGCAACCAGCTGATTCTGGGTCAGCAAGTTCATCTTTCTGGGAAATTGGATAACATAAGCTGTATCACACAATCTCAAATTTGAATAGCATGATTATAATTATAGTGAGACATACTGTCTTTCGATCAATGTTAGCCATTAAGTATATTACATATCATGTGTATTGTTCTATGTAAATGATGCAATGTGACCCCTCCAAAAGTATCTCAAAGCCACAAACAGTGAGGAATTTCTCCAAAAAAAATGCTTATTGTCCCTGAACGACTACTTATTCCCGACATTTACACAGTTTTCCATTGTTTCTTCAGGGAGAGAAGGGACAGGCATCGCTTGAAGAATCGGGATGGCTCAATCCGTGGAGATAAGTCTGTGATGATCCAGGCTCCGGGGGAGCCGCTACTGGATCCTGAGTCCACCATACCAGATGACCGGGTCAGATTTTCATTTAGTAACTCATCTGTCTTTATGTGGGATCTATGTGAACACATGATCACCAACACCCACAGTTCTTGTGTTCCCACAGGACGACAACTGGGGTGAGACCACCACCGTGGTCACTGGGACTTCTGTGGACAGTATCTCCAATGAGGATCTGACTCGAATCTCTAAGGACTTGGAGGACTCTTTGCCTCCTGACTGTCGCCGTTACATCAGCCCCGTTCTAGGAGCCATTCTGGGGCTCATCTCTGCAATCACTCCCTTGGCTTTCCTTGCCCTTCCACAGCTCCTTTGGCGGGACACATTGGACCATTGTGGAACGCCATGTGAGGGCCTTTACATCTCTCTGGCTTTCAAACTCCTTATCCTCCTCATGTCCACGTGGGCGTTGTTCCTCCGGCCGTCCAGGGCCACTCTGCCACGCTTCTTCGTCTTCCGCTGTCTGCTCCTGGCGCTGGTCTTTCTCTTCGTTGCGTCTTATTGGCTCTTCTACGGCGTCCGGGTCCTGGAGCCCCGCGAGACGGACTACAGGGGTATCGTGGGATATGCCGCATCTCTGGTGGACGCACTGCTGTTCATTCAGTATCTGGCTCTAGTTCTGCTGGAGGTCCGACACCTGCGGCCCGCTTTCTGTTTGAAGGTCATCAGGACCGCTGACGGAGTCAGTAGGTTCTACAACGTGGGGCATCTTAGGTCAGTATAAATGCATTCAATTAATGGGTCAGTCGGTGATTAAAAGCACAAATTTTGGTCAAATTCCTTAGAAATCCCTCAAATTCATTGCTTATCTGACATACCTGTGCATAATAATGATCTGACAGACTGGAGTATGAAACTTGGTTAAGACTTTCTTGGCTTGTGATTCGTGAACTACATAATTCACCTGCCATAATTCTTCAAACTGCATCTTTCATGCGGTTTGAAAGATGCTGTTATATGAACGCTTGCAGTGACATTTACATTCTCTTTGAAGCAGCAGGGAAAAGAAGCCGCAAACACTTGAAGTAGTTCAGTGGAGCAACTGCAACCTGTTTCTGAACTGTTCTGCTTTAGCCACATTAGGGTAGAGAGGAATACATTAAGAGATCTGGTCCGATCAAAGCACTCACTACAAATCGGCGATTTAGTTTATATGCCTTAATATAACATAAAAGTAGATTGTCATTTGTGCTTTGCATGAAGCTGTTTATCCTCTTGGCCCCTTATCATCGCCCCCCAGTCATGGCTCATTTTAGCTCACCACTTCCTTTAGTGATGTTTCGCTAGTGTGTGGCTGCCAAAAGTGACACATCCTGACAACAACTTTCCCTTTATAAAATGCAGTAAATTAGTCATGTCCTCCTGTTTCTGGTGCAATGCAGCATCCAGAGGGCAGGAGTGTGGGTTCTGGACCAGTACTACAGCGACTTCCCAGTCTATAACCCGGCATTGCTTAACCTCCCCAAGTCCATCCTTACCAAGAAGATGTCCTCCTTCAAAGTCTACAACCTGGAAGAAGGTACATTTTCTCTCCTTTATATTACAGGAAGCCATCACTGTTCTAAATGTAGTGCATATATTGTATGAGTTTTTTCGTATCGAATGTGATACATAGAGTACAAAGATCATTACCTTTGTTGAAAAGGCCTTATTGGTGCCTCACCTGTCTGAACTGGCACTTTCCTTATTTTGTGTAATCAAAAGATGAAACGGATGATCATGTCCTTCCTTTAGAAGGAACAATTTAAAGGCATGTTTCTGCCCACAGAGAACACCAACAACTCCACAGGCCAGTCCAGAGCCATGATAGCAGCCGCCGCTCGGAGAAGAGACAACTCCCATAACGAGTACTACTACGAGGAGGCAGAGGTGGAGAGGAGGCTCCGCAAACGCAGGGCCAGGTAGCAATACAGGGAAAAGTACCAGACGTTGCTCTTAGATACTTGATAGACCTCACAAAGTAACTCCTCTGGACCAGTCTAGTTAAAGCAGCAGCTCGTATTCATCAAGTTGGTGACTTTGGTTGATGTTCTAGTAAAAACATTCCACCTCTCGTACATCTTGTTTTCTGTCCTTGTAGACTGGTAGTGGCAGTAGAAGAAGCTTTCACCCACATCAAGCGTCACCAGGATGACGACACGCCCACATCGTCTCCCAAACACCCACGGGAGGTGATGGACCCCAGGGAGGCCGCCCAGGCTATCTTCGCCCCCATGGCCCGGGCCATGCAGAAGTACCTGCGGGCCACCAGGCAGCAGTCCTATCACACCATGGAGAGCATCATCAACCATCTGCAGTTCTGCATCACACACAACATGACACCTAAGGTTAGAAGGTGTTCCTTTTGAAATTTTAATGTAGTGCCGTTTACGGCACGATCAAGTAACGAAGCTTATATCAAATACAACTTAATAGAAATATCTGTATGTGATGCCTTGAAATTGGCCTCTGTCTCTTTAAGGGTGTTTTAATAACTGGTAGTCTCATAGACTTGATTTGACTGAGGGCCAAAATTTCAACATTTGTTAAATGTTTTCATTGTCACACTTCATTGCATCAACAATCCAAACCTACTGAAAAAACTGTTCCCCTCCTCACCTGCGGTGGTGCTGTTCCAAGAACCACTGAAGGAAACGACACAAAAGGAGAAGATACTGAGAGCAACTTCCTTCTTCAAAAAATGTAAACAGATATGGAGTTGCATCAGATTTTAGCAGTTGTGGAATTTCTCTTTTGTCTTTGGTAAAAGATCACAAGACATTTCTCCCACTACTGTTAGTCATGCATTTCTTATGGTTGCATTTACCCAGAATGCCCTGCGCTATAGCCTGCACCCTGCTTTTAGAGCGGCCTCCAGTCCGCTTGGCATGCATTCAAAACGCGCCAGATTTCACTTAAACCAAACCGAAATCTGGGGATTTCTTTTTAGGGTGACCAGAGTTCCTCGTCAGAGTTCAACTGCGCATTCACGCCTCCCCAAACAAACTGGACTTTCTAGGCAAACGGACTAAAGTTCGATTAAAACCGACTAAACGGGGCTGGTGTGAACGCACCCTGAGGAGCTCCTTACCTTTCAGACTCTCCCTCTTAAGCACATCATAATAACAACGCTTCTCCGTGCCGTCCATCGATGCCCTTTATAACCGTTCTCAGGAGCGTTAAAGTTCCTATAATAAGCTCAGCAGATGAAACATCCATCATTGGATGGATTTCAACATCCATGAATGAGTCAAAAGCTCTGTGTTTGGTTGGGTAATGACATGACCTCAAATAAAGCTCAAAAAAGTTGACTCCCCGTGACCCACTTTTTCTTCCTCTCCTTAAAGGCCTTCTTAGAGCGCTACCTCAGTCCTGGTCCCACCCTCCAGTATCTGGACAACAACAGGGGGCGCCAGTGGACACTAGTGAGCGAGGAGGCGGTGACGGCCTCCTTGCGCCAAGGCCAGGTCTTCTGCCTGAAGCGCCTCGACTTCGCCCTGGTCGTGAAGGTGATGCCCCTCCCTTTCCTGCGCCTGGCCGAGGAGTTCATCGACCCAAAAAGTCACAAGTTTGTCATGAAGCTCCAGTCAGAGACGTCTGTGTAGCAGAACGGATTCAGCTGGACAGAAGGAAAGGGGAAGTTGAAAGATGCTTCTTATCGAGGGCATGTTTTTTTTTGTTTTATATACCTTGTAGTATTACAGTGTTATTATACATGTTTTTTTTTATTATTATTATTATTTGTCCAAATACAAAGCCATAAAATATATGGCCAAGATAAAGAAAGATGAAGTCATAGTCATATATTAGTTAAAGAAAGTAAGATAAAGACACTTCCCTGTCCGACTGCTGCTGGGGAAGTATCAGTCTAACATTTTGTTCTTCTCTAAACAAATGTCATACACAACAAAAGCTGATCTTTAGACTTTGCTCCAAATCCAGATGTGCTTTTTGCTTCTCTTATGTTTTTTTTTTTTATGTTACTATTTAACATGACCCTTCATACCACCACAGCACTCTGCTAAAAAATATTTTATTTTATCCCAGGCTTTTAGATAAGAGTATTTTCTGAACAAATCTTGGTTTATATTTCTTCAGTAGTTTTTTTTTTTTTGTTGTTGTTTTTTTTGGTACAACTCAAATTGTAACCTTATAAAGCAGAATCAAACATCACAAAACCCAACTGAAATGACATTCTAGCCTTTCCTGAGCCTTACAGCAAAATGATACAATCCGAAACAAGACGGCAGATTTTTTTTTTTTTTTTTATATCGCCTTTGCATTTCTGCTTTCTTTAAATGGCAGACGAAGACAGAAATACTTAACTTCTGCAGGAAGTGTATCAACTTTCTTTCATGTGACAGACAAGAGGAACAATTTTGATCGTTGTGAAAAATGTATTAATTGCTTTGCTTGGAACGCGGTGTTTTCGCGGTGTCATTTTTTTCCTCCCGCATTGTTTGCAATGTGTACCCCTGTTGCATCTACAAGCTCCCATGTGAAACTTTTCTTTTTGAAGGAACGTTGCAGCTTTACTTGTATATGAGGGTACAAAAATTCTGGTCTCCATCTTTTAAAGGGCTTTGGGTTAATGGTACAGATTTTTTTTTGTTTGTTTGTTTGTTTTGTGGAGCATGCTGTATCAGACAGCTTCCGTTACCGTGTATGGAAATCAGCTGACGGAACTTCACCTGACAGTGAAGCTAACCACATGGCGTCTCTGTTTGAAAAATGTGGTTATAGGGTTCACGGTACGCTGAGCAGTTTGTTTATTTACTGGCACGTAGGAACTTTTCTCAGATTTTCTACACTGACTGTTGTTAACTGAAGGCAATACTTGCAAGTATTCCGCACAAATATTTTTAAAAAGTACATTTTAGCGATAAGCCGAGTCGCTCTGGAGAGCGTGTCGTGTCGGTGGAAAGTCCTTTCAAAGACGCAAGGTTATGTGTATCTGCCTGGTTGACCGTAGCTGCCAACCACAAATCTCTGTTGGGTTAGCTTGATCATGCCGTGATTTGATGTATTTTTGTTTTCTGGAACACAACAGCTAAACCTCTGAAGAGCTGAGAAATTCCCAAAATGTACTTTGAAGTTGCCCTTTTGACGCATTTTGCTAAATGTATGCTAAACAGAGGCACCGTGGCATCCACGCGTTGTGAGCTCACTAACTGCGTTCGCTACATTGTTATACCGTACACTTCGTTACGCTTTGTTTGATTTTTCTTTCTGAAGTTAACACGTAGACCTGTGCATCTCTGAAAGGTCAGGGATTGACTAATCGCGCTGCTAGTTGCAGTACAAGACAATAGTGTATTTCTCTCTGTTTTGTGCGTTCAAACACTAAAAGCCTTAACAAACACTTTGGCATACGTCAAAGACAAACCTCCTGCTCATACTATTTTCTACTCAACTGAGCCACAGCGATCAACTTGGGGAAAATCTGTTTTCGCTAGTCATTACAGCCTACTAGAGAAGACGAAAATAACCAAAAACGAAAGAAGAAAATGAATTTTCACTAGAATATCTATGTAGTTTTTTAATCTTTGTTGATCCTAACTACATGACAAACCAATGGGACAGGGAAAATGGCACATCACCCCACCCTGTGAATGCAAGGAGTGCTTTATGAAAATTACAGAACTGTTACTTGTCGCCTGCTTCTCTTGTATGCAGACGCCCATCACATGGGCGTCTTGTATGCAGACGCCCATCACATGGGCGTCTTGTATGCAGACGCCCATCACATGGGCGTCTTGTATGCAGACGCCCATGTCTGTGAATTATGCAAATGGACTTAAAAAAGGAGAAATGGTTCAGAACTATAATCTCAAAATATCTTTTGAAGTGTGAAATTGAACTCCAAGAGCACTTGTTAGATCCCCTACTCATTCTGCTGCAAGTTGGCTCAATTTTGACCCACAAGTAAAATCCGGTTTAGGATTTTCAAAATAAAAGATCCGGAAGTAGTTCATTATTTCTTGCGCGGCCAGGTACCAAATGGTCCGCAGACCGGTGGTTGGGCACCACTGCCCTGGTGAATTAAACTACATTCTAATTTGTAGATATGTTCTAGATCAGGGGTCTCAAACTCCAGTCCTCGAGGGCCGCAGTCCTGCAACTTTTAGATGTGCCTCTGCTGCACCACCTGAACAGAATAATTAGGTCATTAAGGCTCTGGAGAACTGATCTACACAAGGAGGAGGTCATTAAGCCATTTCATTCCAGTGTTTTGTACCTGTGGCACATCTAAAAACTGCAGGACTGCGGCCCTCGAGGACTGGAGTTTGAGACGCCTGTTCTAGGGTTAAAATTGAACCCAAAGACAAAAGCAGAAGTATAATTGGTACTGCAGGGGAATCATTTTGAGTTGTTCAAAAAAAAAAAAGATACTTACAAAAATTACGCATTGGAACAAAAAGTTGCATTTTCATTTTGACTTCCTGACAGACTAGTTATTTTCAAGCTATTGAGAAATAATGACTTTCTTACTCGGTAGAAGTCGAGGTATGACGAAAGCAATTGGAGTGGGCTGAGAGAAGAGGAAGTGTGTGGGTGCTGTTGGTTTCATGACAGCAGTTTAAACTCAACATGTCAAGACTTCAGTATTGCGACTTGCTTTCTAGTATTACTTTGGTATTTGGATAACAAAGCCAAGCTCTCTCAAATTCAAATATGGATTACACTTAGGGTGCTTAAACCTTATAAAAGCCTCTGAAAGATTTGTTTTAATAAGCTAACTGATCAATAAATAGTTGATTCAGTGTTTCGTAGTCAGGAGTAATAAGCTGTTGGATATTACTTTAGGTCACTGCAGGCCTCTCACACATCTGTCCATACATGGAAATAGTGAAATATGTGTAGTTACATTACTGTACATCTTGAAAGTGTATAATGCCACCTGCCTTCAACTTTTTTTAGCCTCTTTTACATCTGCTAAAAATGCTAATATCTTCGAAGGACATTGTTATCAGAAACTATTTTTTGTACTTGTTATGCTTCCAGTTGATGCCAACGGTTTATAATAAATGATCACATTTTTAAATGTCACCTGTTTTTTTTGTTGTTGCTTTTTTTAAAAAAAAAAAAAAGAAGACATGTGACATGTGACGTGGTGACGAGCCTGTGACTGATGTGTGAGAATTTCCAACATCACCTGAACGTGTCATGAGGAATCCTGACAAAACAGCAGCGTGAACTCAACAACATGTCTGGATGGGTGTATGACATGTGAAGTGTTGGATTAACACACTTAATTTCAGTGGGTTATAGCACGTGGGCGTTGATGCGTCCTCACGCGCCGTTAAGGAAGTTGCCTTCATTCTACTCCTAGTCGTCAATGTCAATTGTCTGGCGCTGCAGCAATGAGATTTATCGTCCTTTTCCTGTTGTTTCAAGGTAAGTGATTATTACCAGCGCCCCTTGTCAGAGAGCGGGGTTAGTGAATGTCATAGTAAGGTCAGGAGTTGGGTTTGTGTGTGTGTGTGTGTGTGTGTGTGTGTGTGTGTGTGTGTGTGTGTGTGTGTGTGTGTGTGTGTGTGTGTGTGTGTGTGTGTGTGTGTGTGTGTGTGTGTACTTAGGCTAACGGCTGCATGTCATAAAGCCACGCAGCGGTTGCCTCGAGTCAAGTTGCCACCACAACTCATTCTGTGAGCCGTAAACTCTGGAGTCTGTCCAGCTTTTTAGCTGGTCAGGCGCGGGGGAAATTGGCAGAAAAGCCCGTAAAAAAGTTTTATTTTTCTGTCGAGTGAGGCTGGTCATGTTTTCTGGTGAAAATAATCTCCGTAAATTATTCAGCGCAGGTCCCCGTTAGTTGAGCGGCGCTGTTAGAAACTCTGTTTTGGTTCGACTTCCACAAGATGTTGTATGAAATTATTCTGGTATGTTACTTTTATTCATGACATTTTATTTTAAAACCAAGCTTTTTAGACAGGAGCCCACCCACTGTCGGAAAGTAAGTAATTGTAATGTTGTAGACATTTACGTTGCCTGTTACCTTCTGGAGCTGGGTAGGTTTACTCCCAGTGTTCTTCTCAGCGTTTCTTTTTTTTTTTTTTCTTCGAAGTAGTGGCTCGTATTTTTTTTTCTACAGTAGGCTGACAGGGGGGAAGACATGCGGCAAAGGTCGTCGGGACCGGGAGTCGAACCCGCGACGTCCGCGTCGAGGACTGAAGGCCTCCAAACGTGGGGCGTGCTAACCCCCTGCGCCACCACCTCAGTGTTTCTTAACCCTGCTTTCTGAAACGAGGCTCGGGTTTTTGAGAATATAATGTCTGTTTTAAAATGCCAAATATAAAACGATGGTTCGGGACAAATAGTAAGACCCGCAGAAGCCGGAATGTCGGGTTTTACTTCAAGCTTATGGTTTCTATGCCTGACGAAAGCATTTAGTGTGGGCTAAGTGTGTTTATCTCAAGTGCAGATGTTTTAAAAATGAAAACATGTCGTTGGTTCGATGGCTAGTTCTCATGATAAGCATGAAAAAGATATAGGAAATATTGTTTGTTAATTCTCAAAAGATTGATCCATGGAAATGTGTTTGACACTTTGCACAAGGCCCAGTGATACAACAGAATGTGTCGCAGTGTGTATTTCCCTTTTACTAGGAATTGATTCTGATAGCCTTCCCTTTTTTCTTAATACAGAAACTCAGCATTCCAATTCAAATGATATCTGTAATTACAGACTGCCAAACGAAATTAATCCAATGAAATTTTTCATTTGTCCATCCTTCCATCCTCCCTCCTGACCTCCTGACCTAGTGGGGTCGGGAGGGGTGCTGGTGCCAGCGAACGTTTGGAGCGAGAGGCAGGGTACAGTTTTATCAAGTGACAAACTTCAATGCATTTTATTAGGATTCAAAGCCACAAACTAACAAGTAGCAGATAATTACTGTGAACTGGAAAGGAAGTAACTCATGATTTTGAAAGTTTCTTGTGCCCCGAAAATCTGAAAAGTGTGGCATGCATTTGTATTCACTCTCCTGACTCGATACTTTGTAGCCATTTGTTGCATACATGTGTGTAAGACAGTTTTCAGGCTTTAAAAAAAAAAAAAATTCCACTTCAGAATTGGGCACTACTTTGAGTTAATTGCATGCAATTCCAACAAAATTTTAAAAAACATGTAGCACCTTTATACACACAAACAAGCAAATGTTCTAGTATCTGTAATAAGCCCTTCATTTGAAGTCTGTATAACTTGAATTCATACAGACTTTGAATTAAGTCTCTGACTTAATTTGAAATCCTATAGCATAACAGCGGTAAATGAGATGTTTCAAGAATCCTATTTGTCATGAGCTGTCATCCTTTACCAGAGATGAAACACACCCATGCAGGAAGCATGTCATGCATATATTTAGCAACTCTTCAACAGTAAGTGTCACAGCAGGTTATTTTCAGATGATGCGTGGATGTGTCTTTTAGCACATGCCCCCATAATAACTTTATGCTAAGATAGATTAGATATTTCCTTATTTGTAATCTTGACACCAAAGTATAACTTCACAAGTTGCTAAACATTTCTCTTTTTTATTTTGAATCATTTATCATGTCAGAGTTCTCATCAAATTAGGCTACTGCTTCATACTCCAAATATTTCGACTTTATTGTCATACAACTCTTAATATTATTGGATTTTTTTTTTCTCACAATATTATGAGTTTATTCTTGTATTTGAATTTTAGCCTCACTAAGAAAAAAAGCGAAGCTAAGAACCTGTACCATCGGAGCGTGAAAAACGTTCTTCTTATTAAAACGTACGAGTCAGCGATCGGACAAACTCTCGCTGAACCTCAAGTGATGGATTAGAAACATATTGATTCAAGAATCTAAACTTTTTGCTGTTTGATTAAACCACCAGGTTGCACTTTCTTACAATTCTTCCACCAAAAAGGCAGATTGATGCAAATGCAAACAATTGAATACTAATAAAAAGTGTTGCTGGAAACGGCATCATAGCCTGTCGAGTTACACTGTACTTACACAACGTAATCCAGGTGCATAGAATCACTTGGATATTCACATCACTAATCTTAAAATTGTGAAGGAAATGTTGATGATGTTGACAGGAGTGCCATGTTGTAAGGGTTAGTCTTTGTTCCAAGGTCAGTGTCTGTCTTGGTTTCATTGGTTAAAAGGTCGCCCTGCGATAGACTGGCGACCTGTCTTGGTTGTACCCCTCCTCTCGCTCGAAAAGTTCACTGGAGATGGGCACCAGCACCTGCCGACCCCACTAGGAACAAGGATGGATAGATGGTTAAAAGGAAAGGTTGCCCTGCGATGGACTGGCGACCTGTCCAGAGTGATTCTGTGTTTCGCCCGTTGACCACTGGAGATAGGCTCCAGCACCCCTTGCGACCCCACTAGGGATAAAGGTGTAATAAAATGGATGGATGTTTAAATGGTATCTGTTGAAAAGGGGAAAAGAAATAAGGGAGATGGGGGGGGGCTGGTTCTGATCAGGAAAAAGAAAATTACCTCACTGTGAGGAACATTTTGGGGCTTGCAAGGTGCTAAAGAAGCTCCAATGGCTAAAACTCTCCCAGTTGATTCCTCTTTGTCAGTCATGGAAATGTTCGTCCTGCATAGCTTACCCTTTACATGAGTGGAGATGAAGTGTGTTGCTTTGGTTTATCATAATAATGACAAGATAAGCAACATGGGCAAATCTGTTGAATACTGGAACAACAACATTTCATCCCTCATCAACAGCATTGAGAAGTGGATTCTGGCTAAAAGAACAAGATGCAGTTGCTTTGGTAAGCCTCCTCTCTCTCTCTGCCTGGTCTTTATGGTGGTGGTGTTGGTGGCTGGTGAGGGTGAACTGGTCATTTACTGGTCTCTTGGCTGCCTCTCTTTGGCTGCGTTGGTGTTTTAAGGAAATAACTGCACCTTTCTCTTTATGAGTTTTTTTTTTATGGACAAACAATCACTCCTTGAACTTTATTTATTAGAGAAGTGAGAACAATTTACCCTTGGATAAAAGAAGTCGCTCACTTGTTTCATTTACCAAAACTGGACATCTTCAAAGAGCATGTACCAATCCGACAACTTCTGTAAGTTTTGAAACCTCTAGACAGCATCTACCCCCAGTAATAGGCTCTCACTGACTGGCCTATTAGGAACAATAAATGGCTAACAGTAATAGCCAGATAATCACATTGTAGCAATATCTAGACATTGTAAGGACAACTGAAGTTGATTTAAGTGACTTTGAACATGGCATTGTGGTTCGTCTGAGTGATTCTACGGTTTATCTGGTTACATTCAGTGGTTAAAAAAAATGAAGGATCCGGTGGCAGGAAGTTCTGATACTGCGAAGGCACAACACATCGAAACTTAAAGGAGATGAGCTGCTGCAGCAGAATAAGCCACGCTGGATGCCACTCCAGTCGATATTACATCTCAACATCAATCTAAGGATAGAACCTGAGCTGGGCTCCTACCACATTTCTTAGTAATTTGCTGGGAGAAGGCGGCTTGTGAAAGGGCAAATGTTGGGATGGATCTAAGGAGTCACCTAATCCAATTTGAAGTAACACAATCTTGCCTCAGGGAGGTAATGAATGTGTAGCGTAAAGGGCTTTCAGTGGTCAGAGTGACTGGAAAGATGCTATATCTGTTCAGTCCATGTACCATTCGCAGGAGCTTTAAGCACTTAAAGAGATGAGGAAAAAAGTTGTTTTTTATCAAAAATAATTTATAATTATTAGCATACATAACAGTTGTACTGCCTTGGCTTGTCCTCTGTGGTACAGGTAAAAGGAGCACTCTTCGGGACAAGGATTTTACTTTAAAATGCAAAGAGCAATCCGTAAAGTTGAATCGTGGTCCAGAACATGGACCGACTAGCAGACTGATAAACGGCGTAATGGAGGAACACCATTGTGATGACGTGCTGAAGGCAGAGTGTCAGCAAGAGCATTTTAAAGAGACAGAGACCCAATTTCAAGGCTTCAAATTGTGAAGCCAGATATCTTTTAAATGAACGTAGATACTTGATTGAGCCATAATATAGCAAAATGCAGAAACTCTTCTCGCCCTTCTCTTGCCCTCAAGAAATCCAACCTGCTGTGATCACAAGTGTAGAAAAGCTACTCTTTTGAAAAAGGATATTACTGACCTAACCTGTATTTTATATAATTATCTAGGCTTGCTGATTGCTGTGCTAGGTACACCTGTTCAACTTCTCATTTTCACAAGTAGTAAAGCAGCTGATTAAAGTTTAAAGGGACTTTTAGGGATTCATCATGGCGGAAGTTGGTGTGGGTGGAAGAAGTCACCTGATCCATTCTGAAGTAACATAACACTTTTGATGTAAAAGCCTTGTCCATGCATATTGTCACCCTGACAACAAGGTATGAACAGGTTTGGCTTTCAACCCTGTAGTTAAAGTTCACTGGTACTATGTTGTTTATTTGGGTATACGCCTGAGGACAAACAAAGAGAGAGCGCTTTGCTTCACCAACTGGAATTACAGAAATTACAAACTAGACCAACTTAAAAAAAAAAAACAACAGTTTTTTTTATTTACAATATTATTTTGAAAAATGAGACGCAGAATTTATTAGATTTTTTTTTTTTGTCACTCTTATGGAAAAGGTCACTCAAGACTGTACTTAGGGTGTCGTTTAATACTTTTCTATTATTTTTAGCGGCTGTCTAAACTCTGCGAGACACAACAGCTACTACTGTTACGCCCCCTGGCCTCTTGCGGCTCTGCAGTCCTTCTTTTGTTTATGCAGGTTCAGCTGTGAGAGCACACCTTGCTGATTGGCTGCTGGGAGACGGCAGAAGAACAGCAGGCTTCAGCAGATGATGGCCCAGCCAATCAGATGCTGATGAGGACTATCTGCTCCTTATAAAACGCTCTATAACATTTCCTCCCGTGGGGTAACTTGTAGGAAGAGATTTTGTTCTGTTGGCCCCCCTAACATTTGTTTGCATGCGTATGCTTGTAATTGACTGTTTTGGGCAGTTTTGAAGAACCTTAATCTGCTGACCCATTTTTGTTTTGCTTATCCCCGTTTGACTCTGATCTTGATTTAGAAGCTTGTGTTTGGGAGGCATGGTGCTCCCTTTTTGTTCCTTTTGGTTTTTGAGTTTACTTTAGATTGATTTGTTTGGCTGTTTTTGTTTAATTGCTTATGTTTCACTTAACTCTCTTTAATTTGTACTGTGTTTTTGTCTGTAAAACCCACCCCCTTTTTTTTTGTAATAAATCATTTTAAATCTCACTTGTTACTCTGGACACTTCTTTATGTTACCACCCCTGATCCCAGACCTTGGGGTCGTAACAATTACACTGATGCCTTTTAATTTATTCCTCCAGGGCTGCGGGTTAAAGTTCTTGGCGAAACCGGCGTCACAACCAAAGTTGAAGGGTATGTAGGTGACACCATTATCTTGCCAGCCAAAGTCTTCAAAACATGGACTCTGTCCAGAATTGACTGGTCAATATTAAGCAACTACACCTGGATTGCAACGTGGCACCCAGGTGGTATAAACACTGAACGTCGTCCAGAATACAAAGGGAGGCTCTCGCTCAACATATCAACAGGTAAAAAGAAAATGGTCTCCTGACAAAATGCAAATAAATGTTGATTTCCGCTTACGATGTTTTATGTGTTTCTACAGGGGATTTAACGATGCGGGATCTTAGGTTACGCGACGCCATGACGTACAATGTGGACCTCCTCAACACTTCAAATTACAACATAGTAAACCGGGTCCAGCTAGTAGTGAAAGGTAAGTTGCAAATTTTAATTTGTCATGAAAAACATATATATTGTTTTAACATCATCCTAAACTTCCTTAATTTATTTTTTTTTTCTATAACCATTACATCATTATATGTCATCGTTTTGGATTTGTGTGGTGTTGAGTTCAATTTGGGGAAAAATAATCAACTTTTTTTTTCATTCAATAACAATTGCAGAACGCCTCAAGAAACCGACCATACAGCTTTACCAAAATTTCACAAAAAGCGAAAGTGGCTGTGTATTGGTGCTCAACTGTTCTTCTCCTGATACTGGCATCAACTTCTCCTGGGAGGTCGAGCCTTCGTGTCATCACTGCAGCAACAACTCTTCCAGTGACACGTCAGAGCTTATCGCCTTTTTCTTGACAACCCCAGACACTGTAAATCTCACCTGCATTGTCAAGCGCGAATTGGAAAAGGCATCAAGCATTTTGGTCTCAAAGATCAAAGGTGAGTTTGTTGGTTATCATCTACCGTTTCTTTGGTACAGGAAGAAACTGTTGTACCTGGACGGAGAACGTTTCTGTTCCGGTTTTAATGCCTAGTTTGAGATCCACCAATTTAACTGTTGTTCAGGTCAACGATATAATCACAAGACTTTGTTTAAATCTACCAATGTAGATGACATGAAGCCGCATCGCTTTTTGGTTTGGTGTCACTACTACGTAATCCCCTCTACCCAACGCATTCAACATTGTTTAGTTGGTCAGTTGCTGTTTCTGATCCAGCAACTGACCAACTAAACAGTTGCTGTTAAGTTAAACAGTTTTAACTTAGAAATATCTCAGTTTCTAAGTTAAAATGGTGGTGAGAATAAGTGGCTCAACATCGTCCCCACTGGTCCTCAACACAGGCACTCCGCAGGGCTGTGTGCTCAGCCCAGCTCTCTTCACCCGGTTTACACACGACTGCGCGGCCATCCACCCCACCAACACAGTCGTGAAGTACGCGGACGACACAACAGTAGTGGGTCTCATTTCAGACAACAACGAGACCCACTACAGAGAGGAGATTCAGTGGTGTTCAACCAACAACTTGGTGCTGAACACAGGGAAGACCAAGGAGGTCATTGTGGATTACAGAAGGTCCAGGAAGACGGATCACACTCCCCTTCTCATAGATGGAGAAGTGGTGGAACGTCTGGACAACATCAAGTTCCTGGGCCTCCACATCACGTCGGACCTCTCCTGGAACACAAACACCTCCCACCTGGTGAAGAAAGCACAACAAAGGCTCTTCTTCCTCAGGAAACTGAGACGGGCTGGACTTTCCTCACGGCTGCTCGTGAACTTTTACAGGGCGACGATCGAGAGCATCCTCTGCCTCAACATGACTGTGTGGTATGGTAGCTGCACAGCACTGGAGAGGAAACAACTGACACGGGTGGTGAGAACAGCACAAGGCATTGTGGGATGCCCCCTCCAAGACCTGGACTCCATTTACACAGACCGGGTCAAGAAGAGAGCTGGATCCATAGCCATGGATTCCAGCCACCCGGGCCACAGACTGTTTGTGCCGCTGCCATCAGGCAAGCGGTACAGGAATATACGGACTACAACAAATAGACTGAGAAACAGTTTCTTCCCCACAGCCGTCAGAGCCATTACTCCCTGCCGCCCCCCACTCCCACACATATCATAACCTCGCAGTCACACATACATATCCCCCACCCCCACACAGCCATATTGTTCTGCACTTTGCACTGTCACATTATCTGCACTTTGCCATAATTGGACCTGCTGCTACTTCTTTGGATGGTTGAGTGCCTTTAGTTAATTTAGTTGTATATATTGTTATTATTATTATTGTGTGTTTGCTTATTTTTACTGTATATATTTGACCTTTTGCACAGGAGCTGCAATGCAGTGGAAATTTCGTTGAATTCTGTTCAATGACAATAAATGCTATCTAATCTAAAAAATGTATTTGTCTCCGCATAAACTGCGATCAGAAAATATTCTTTGTCATTTGCTTAGAAGTCAGCTTTCATTTAATTTATGTGAGAAATTCACTATAAAAAGCCTAAAGGCATTTAATAATAAAATTTTTAAAAAAAGCCAGAAGAGGTTTGAAATCAGTATGAAACCAGATGTGTAGATTTACTGTACAAAACAAGGTTGACAAATTCATTTTTTGATACTGAATCAAGAATTTCAAGTTTTTTATTATTATTGTTATTATTATTTTTTTAGGACTTTATTTAAATTCAAAGGTTAACACAGGGTTTGATATTTTGAGTACATCTCCACATGCTTCTCAAAACGGCTCGTTTACATGACAACAGCGACCGCAGTCATAGGCGTAAATCCCAGGGGGGTCGGAGGTCAAAAACAAAAGTTATGAAACGGATTCTGGCTCAAGGTTTCTGTCTGAACTGGAGAAGCTGCAGTTTTTTTTTACAATTTGAATGTTTAAATATGTTTTTTATGGTTTTTGTTTTTTTTTTACATATAAATTTTATCAATTGTAGCAATTTGAGATCTCTGTAAACGTAAAGTGTGTGATAAATAACATGTTACCTTATTTACAGTTTAATCAAACGTGTTAAGGTTTTTTTTTTCAATTAAGCTTTGGATAGAAAATACCTCTCTGTTTAACATGTACTTTTAGGTATATTTTACTCTGCTTTATGATCTTTTTTGTTCTTCTAGTGCCAACATTCAGACGCCAGCAGGATTGTGATTACATGTTCGCTTGGGGATTCTTCACTGCATTGCTGATTGTGATCGGCGTGATTTTACTTTTCCATTTCAGAGGTGAGACAAAAACGTCCATATTATTCACTTTCTTTGCATGCGCTCACTGATTGAGCATGCAGACAAAACTATTCCAATGGAAGAAGAAAAGAAAAACCTGAACATTCAATTTATTTTCATATTAAAACATTCATACCCCAATGAAGAAGGTCAGATTTAAATTAAGGGATGAAACAGAACTGCAGTGTTACCAAATGAGTGGATGGATACAGAAGAGAAACAAAAAAAAAAAATCCAAATCATTTTGGTTTAGTGAGAAAGTTTCTTAAAAGTAAAAAAAAAAAGAAAAGATTGCCTAACAAAGCTCAAGTTCTTTTTTAAATTTTGTTTTAACCTCGTGCTTTTTTTTAAAGCGGCTCTTTTCTGTTTTAGTCTCTAAATTTGTGTATCCCGGGAGTTTAAATATGACATCCTTAAAGAGTTTCTCCTCAGAATAAGGAAAGGCTAAAACATGTAAGGCAGGAGATTGCTAAAATGAGGTTGGCAAAATAATTTGACTTCATTTGTTGAAATGAAATATTTGAATCTTCATATTTCTGTTTACATTTCCACTTCTGAAACACATGTATAGTATGATATATTCATAATAGTAATATTTTAATAGTAAATATTGTTTATATAGTGATTTAAAAGAATGAACTATTCATCCAGTCACCAGGATCGTCAGTCCCTTTAAAAAAAGAACTTTTTCAGATGGACATGCTGCCTGAGACTTTTCTGAACTGAAACTGTTTGGGGGATTTCCCTTTGGAGTTGCATGTTACTTTTGTTTGTCGCTTGTTCTCTAAAACAAGCGAAACCTTTGGTTTGGGTTTGACGCTTCCTCTGTTTTGGGGGACGGACCTGAAGAACTGGTCTTCTTGCCCCGCCTGGCGTCTGCATCAAACCAGCGCAAAAATCTTACAGTGGCAAAGTGGTTGTGGATAAAGAGGGTCCAAGTTCAACAAGACATGCTACAAACTCTGCTTTAAAATCTCTGCTGACCACCAAGAGAAAAAAAAAACCTGGTCACGGAGGAGGACCTGGTTTAATTCCAGATTATTTTTACTTATTTACTAGACAAATATCTCTTTATGGTTTTATAAAGTCATTCTGACTTTTTCGATCGAACATGTTCGTTAAATTAATGTGAAGCTAAACTATGTGCCCGTGGAGGAGCAAATCTTTGCAAAAACGCTTAATTTCTTGATTCATTTTGCACGTTTTCAAGAAAAAGACTGGGATATTCTTATGCCAAAACCGTTTAAAAAAAGGATCATTTTTTCATGACTAAAAGCACACATGTATGATATTAAAACAAATATATTGTCTTAACATTGTAAAATCAAAACTTTGAATGAGAAAAATTCAGAGGCTTACAAGGATCATGAAGTTAGGCACTTGTGATTTAAAACAACATGCCAGAAGTCCTCTAGAAATGAAGTGGTAAAGTTAGGCAATGCATCAAAGTTGTATCTGGAGACTTGGAAATTGGTTTCTGTCTCTTTAAGAAGCTCCCATTTTTTTGACACTCCCCCTTCAACATGTCATAACAGTGATTCTCTGTTAAAAGGTTAATAAAGCAGTTATGTTGTGAAGACTTGCTGAAGGCGGTGTTTCAAACAGAACAGGAGTTTCTTAAAGAGACAGTGGCCCAATTTCAAGGCATCGATTTATGTTACTTTTGTTTTTTTGTTTTTTTAGTAATATTAGGAATGTATAGCACCTGAAGGTAACATAGTTACTTGATTGTGCTATAAAAAGAGACACCATATGTCTGGAAAATACATAACACTGTTCCTTTAAGTACATTTTATGCCTGTCTATCTGTATTGGACTGAACTGTGAATTGTAATATCTAGTAATTCATTATTTATGTTCAACCAAACTATAACTTTCTTTTTTCAGGTTTGGCCAGCCAGACATTGACATTGTGTTTTCATTTTAGGTAAGATAACCGAAATGTTCCAGCAATTTAGAGGACTAGGTATTTCGCCTGTGACGGATTCCAACGTTCCGGCGGAGAGTGTGACTTCCCAAAAATAAAAGTCCTAACTTTGACATGGTGGTTTTAAAAGGAGTTCATCTGTTAAGAAAAAAAATACAAAAAAACTGGGTCTGTTTCAATGTTTCTTTGCAAAGAAACAATGATTGAGATAAACAACAGGGTAAAACTTTTACCAGGATCACTGAGACTCTATCGGTCCATTTAATTTAATTTAGTTTAAAATATTCATTTCACATGTCTGGTCTACATTATGCCTGATTTTTTCATGGTTTTTTTTGTCTTTCTTCTTTTATGTTGAGCTTTTTTGAATTGAGATAGTGCCGCCACTTGATCAAATTAAACATTGACCGCACCCAAATGATCCAGTATGGACAAATCCCATATTACTTTGCATATTAAATTAGCAATGATTTAACTTACATATGGCCCAAAGCTGTAAGAGCACATAAGCAGTATTTGATGTGGGGCCCCCAATTCCTCGTAATATCCCGCAGCACTAGCTGTGTTTCAGTGCAGATTTGCTGGAATCTGGCAGAGAGGGCCTAGTTTAATTGGTTGACTGTATAGGCAATCCCTGGTTGTTTTTTATATTTGCTCAGATGGATTTGAACACGCACAAAAAAATGTAATTTATCAGATTGTAACTTGAATACATCAGAAAGACGACGCTGGTTCTTTGCACTTTGACTCAGGTTGAGGTAGATCCATCCAGATTTCTCTTATTGTCCCATTTCTATACAAGAATCTGGTTTTAGATCTCTTATTTCCATTGAAAGTGTTTATAATAATAATAATGATGTGTGTGTATATAGAGTACAGACCAAAAGTTTGGACACACCTTCTAATTCAATGGGTTTTCTTTATTTTCATGACTATTTATAAGGCAAGAAATCCCACTTATTAACCTGACAGGGCAGGTTGACCTATGAAGTGAAAACCATTTCAGGTGACGACCTCTTGAAGCTCATCAAGAAAATGCAGAGTGTGTGCAAAGCAGTAATCACAGCAAAAGGTTGCTACTTTGAAGAAACTAGAATATAAGGGGTATTTTCAGTTGTTTTACACTTTTTTGTTTAGTGCATATTTCCACATGTGTTATTCACAGTTTTGATGCCTTCAGTGTGAATCTACAATGTCAATAGTCATGAAAATAAAGGAAACTCATTGAACTAAAAGGTGTGTCCAAACTTTTGGTCTGTACTGTATATATATATATATATATGTATATATACAGTATATATTGCACTAAACGTTAGCAGCCTGCTGAGGATGGCGCTGTGCAGCTTCAAATGCGGTTTCCTTTTTTTAAGCAGTCATTCATTTGTGATTTTTAAACATTTATTTTCAAAATATTTTTTTGATTCTATCCCAACATCTGCTTTTTGTAACTTTATGAGAACACCATAATGGTACTTAAATGTGTGATTGAATTTCAAAGATTGGATGGGTTTTTTGTTTGTTCCATCTTATTGTGTATCTGTTGTTCTGGCTGTTTTGGTTTTTTTTCCAGGTGAAAGTCAAACGCTGTTTTGTATTTGTTAAATAAATGTTATTTTTTATAACTCTGTTTGCTTCTTTTTGATGTTGAAACATAAACATTTAAAAGAAAGTAGTCTCGTTAAACATTTAGTTTTATTTATTCCAACCAGCCAAGTTGGAAAGAAAACCGACTTCAACTTTTATTCTGTAACTTGACAGGTTTATGCTTTGATCGATCAAAATATGCCAATGATTAGCGTCCACTTCATATTTTATTTATATCATACCAAACTTGGACAATTGAAACCAGAAATTAAGACACACCAAATAAAACAGCAAGCTTTCTTTTTCCCCCCTCACTGTCTGTAATTAAATCAGACCAAGCTTCTTTGTCTTTTCTTTCTACTTTTTTTTTTTTTTGCCAAATTCCACAATATGTCAGATTTATTCATGTCTTCAACGTCGGAAATTTAAATACAGAATGATTACTGTCTCTTTAAGGGAACCCCCAGATGGCGATGTCATGGTAACGTTGGAAACCTCTGATTGGTTGGCTGACACGTTTGAGTTAACTAGGCAGGTCAGGAACACGCCGCGTTCTGGTTTGACACAGTTAAAAAGTCAAAGAAAATCAGACAAAATGTTAGTTTTTATTATGGTACAGATGGTTTATAAAAAAATAAATAAATAAAAAGCAGACGTACAGCCGGCTGAACGGCAACACAAGTGAACCTCAACAAGACAAACATTTGCATAATATACATTTTTATTTATATAATCTATATATTTACAAGATATACAAATATATATAAGTTACAGAGCCCAGTTGCACATTTCAAAAACAGACAGTTATGCACCACCCAGCTTTAGAATTAGGAAAAAACATGGACAAATTTTAAATGAACAATAAACATATGCATTTTGCAGATCACCGTCCCTAAATTAGGTTTTATCAAATCAAATGTTTCTTATTAATGTGCATATCGTCCACTTCCAAGTTATACACAACTGGGACCGTTACAAGCCACTGGGTGTTTTCTGACTGTTTTTCCTGAGGTGCACCAAAACGTGAAGGTTCAAATCGTCTAGGAAACCTCCTGGTACGGAGACACCGAAGCCTTCCTCATCCGATCAATCTGGATCTGGTCGTAGACCGTCTGAGGCTAAATGATTGGGAGAAAATAAAAAAAATAAAAATCATCTTTAGGGTTTCTCAGCGGTGGATTAAGAGAATCTTTTCCTGCAAGTTCCAATGGTTAAACAATTCACTGAAGGTGCTGTGAAGGATAATTTGTTCTTACAGTTCTCAACACACTGAAGCACAAACAGAGAACAATTCAGAACTAAGACACCTACAACAGTCACCAATAAAGTGGATAGTGAATATGTGATGTTTTGCTGTTTACTTAAATCGCATATAGAGCTGGACAATATGGCTGACAAACACATCACAATACAAGCAATTCATATCAGTCAATATTGGTAAATATTGATTAGTTTTTTTGTTTTATATATCTGAAATGTATCCAAACTGGTGACGTGACCTTCACTGCTTTATCCACAAGTTCCTCTTGAACTGTTGACTCCATCTTTGCAAATTTATTATTATTATTATTATATAAAAATGTAGAGATGTTATACAGAGATGTTAAATGCTCCCATTTGCTTCTGTCTACCCTGTGTGTGTTTTTTTAAAATATTATTTTAGTGATTGGCATCATTTGACGGTTGACCGGTGGGGGGCGCCATACAGCTAGCCTAAGCTTTTACGCACCGGAAGCGTGCGTGGAGCTGCTGCAGCAGATCCGTTTTGTTAGAGAAAAAACAAAACAGAAGGAAGCGCGCTAAGGCTTCTACAGTGATAAAAGGGAGACTTTACCTTGGGACGGATCATCCCACAGGGGAGAGTCGGAGTTTTGGCTGAAGTTTTTTTGATTGTTTGGAAAGAGCCGACTGGACGCTAAAGGATTGTTGGACTGGGGAGTTCACGCGCCTCCTGCTACTAGCCACCGATAAAGTCACATTTGGTGTGTTTTTAGGAAAAGACAGGAAAAAAACTATATATCTAAAGAAAAATAATAATAATACGAATGGAAAAAAGCTATTGAACTGAGGGACTGACGGACGAAAAGACTCTGCGGATGACCCTTCTCCACGGGAGGTCAGCTCGATGAGGAACTCTGAACCGACGTTGAAGGTAGGACCCCTCCTTGCGGTGTGTTCCGCCAGGTGCCTGTTTTGTGAATAATTTTTTTCTCCATACGGGAGTAGGGCCTATTGTTGCGGCTGTACTCCCGTAACCAGTCAAAGAATTTACATTTGTGAATAAGACAATAAAAAAAACTTTGCTAAAAATACAATCAAATTAATTAAAAAAAAATATTTTCTTAGTTGTAAAAGCCAAGGACAATATTATCTCAATGTAAACCGACAGACATCTCCCCCCTCCTCTCTCCATTCTTGAAAATGTTTGTATAAAACAATCCATTTTCCCGTTGTGCTGCTTTCAATTGTTTACCGGAAGTGAAAATAGGCGTACAAGTTCATTTCCTGTCGCGAGATGGAATTTATTTTTACTCATTGGTTGTTTTTGTTTTTTTCAATTAGTTGTGTTTTGCGAGGAAAATATCACACAACAACCACATATTAAATAAGATGAAATGGAAAGTAATAAACTGATATTTTCTCGATATCCTCCAGGGGGAGCTACTGCACCACCTGGCGCCCTCCTGGGCCTCCGCTGGAAGTTTAGCTCTCTTACCATTTGGCGATCCGGGCTGTTTCTGCTCTCGATAGTGTCGTACAGAGAGCAGGGTTTATCAGAGGGCCCCTGGAGGTTCGCATTCACATGTATTAAGGAGAAAATAAACCTCAGTTAGGAAACTCTAAATCACTGTAAACATTTGCTCATTGTAGGACTTGAGTGCACTTACCACTTCAGATGAAAAATCGGAGATATCGGCATAAACTGTGAGTTCGGTTGAATCGCTTCCTGCGTAAAGAAAATAAAATGACAGAAATGACTCAGTGGCTGGTAAAAAAAAAAAAAAAGCCACAACAATGTGGTGAGAGAGAAAACATGGCACATCAAAGAGTTTCTTACCAGACCATCTTCTTTTGCAGAGACATACGCTCACCACTGTGATTATAATAATGATCAGTAAACCTCCTCCTACTGCAACGATAATCCAGACTGGGATTGGTATTCCTGCAACTGACAGCAGATTAACAATATGTCATGTTTAAAAAGAAGCAAATGAAAACAAGCAGGAAAAATAATTTGTCCAGCAAAGTGTGCCTGGAATACACAGTGCCTTGTATTCACATCTTGTCACGTTATAACCGCAAAACTCAACGTAGTTAAAAATGGAACAGAAACAACATTTAATTCAGGAATACCAGCAGCAAAGCAACAGGAGAAACGAGGCAACTAACAGATCTGAAACTCAGGAGGAAGAAAATATTAGAAAACATAAACAGACTTTATGTTATTAGCAAAATGATTTGAAACAATATATCTGTTTATTTATCTTACCATTTTTATGCAGTGTGACGTGTTTGGTCAATTGTGTAAAATTCTGATTAAGATGCAGTGAAATTTGTGGTTATAACGTGTCAGAGTGAAAAAAAAATGTCAAAAGGTTTCGATATGTTTTAAAGGCAATGCATTTTTAGCATGAATGTGCTGTTTTTGTTTTTTTATTAGTTTTAACCAGCTGTGACTTCAGTCAAACAAATAACAGACAAAAAACACTATAAATTAATAAAAAAAAAACAGGGATGCAAAACTTTAGTCAAGAAAGTAGTTTAAAAAAAAATCGGGTGTTATCATCAAGGTATAATTGTGTTTTAGCAAATTATATTTGATCGTTTAATTGTAGAGGATGTATAGTGTATACTGACTCTTTAGATAATTTAATTATTAAATTAAATTATAATTGAATAATAATTCAATTATTTACATGTGGTGACGTTCATCATCTACGCATGTTGGATAAACCATAAAGTATATCTCTAACTCTTCTATGATTTTTGTCTGTATTATTACCAAATATGGAAAAACATCATTACTTTGCGATTCAGAAAATTTTCCTAAGAACTGCAAGAAAATTAATTTCTAGGCTCTGGATCAGAGATTTTCTGTGTTTTGTGTACCTGTACCTTTAATAGAACAATACAGCCAACAGATTTATAAAATAATCGGACTTGTTCTCGTTGTTTTCTTCAAACCTCTCATTTCTGAACATACCTTTATTAGAACTGGGTCCTGTGGTGTTGCTACATCTCAGTGTTGTGGATTCTAACATCTCACTGATAACGTTGGAGGCTTTGCAGGTGAATGTGGTTTCGCCATCTTGTGGTCTAATGCTGTATTGCAGTGTGGAGCCGTTTCTGGTTTGGGTTCCCACAGTCCAGCTGTAGGTGACGTTACTGTGAGGATTTGCTTTGCACTCCAGAAAAACTGTACAAAATCCATCTGATCCAGCCTCAGTGACGTTGGAAAACACAATGGAATTTGTGGATATTGGTTCTAATGTGAGAACAGAGGAAGAAGTGTAACAGATCAGTAACGTTACACCTATGTGTATTTTATTTGCACAATTCACACGGTATTTCCCTTTTTAATCTTAGAAAATTCACAAAGCTGTCATCAAATGATCAATTTCTCATAATTGATGCAACCATGAAATTTGCTTTCTATCAGTAAATCCTAGGAGAATTTCCTGCGATCATTGTTTGGCCTTAAAGCTCGAGCACTTGTAGGTTCCTCAGCAGGACTGTGGCCCCCGTAGACATGATATAAAAATTCGCATAAGCTCTTTTTTTTTTTTTTTTTCTTCAAATTTTCTCTAACAATTATTGTGTTCTTCACTTTGAAAATAGTGTATTAATCAATCTGTTCTTTAAAAATTTTACACACGTTTTGTTTCTTGAAAAGGTTGTTTTTGATTGACTGGATTGAAAGAGCAGCATCTTACCGTGAACTTGCAGAGTGATGAAGACTGAAACTTGTTCACCTTTGACCTCTGCGATCAAACTGAATTCACCAGAATCTTGAAGAGTCAGGTCTCTTATTGTTAAACTAAAACTTGTGTCATTGAACTCCAATCTGCCCTTAAATGGATTGGTTGGAGTAAGACCTGAATGTTTGTCTGCTACATTTGAGTCTCCATATCTCCATGTTGCCCTTTGGACCCCTTCAGCTGGTAAATTTGATGAAAGCACCACAGAGTCTCCAACTTTTTTATGAATGACTTGTTTTCCTTCTGAAGCCTCCACATCTGAAACACAAAACAAAGAGCATAACATTATTATTTAAACTGAGACGTTTAGATGTTCTGTTACATACAGTTTAAGGTTTACAGTTTTTTTTGAATGTCTATAAGCATTAGGGGACATGTCATAATTTGCTATCAGAGCTCAAACTCTTAATAATTAGATTTGTTGAGGAACCACAGAGTACAGGATTTGGTCAAATCACCTAAAACCACCTGAATTCATGGGACATGTGAACGCAACAGTTTGATGGAACAAACATACCAACAGGTGGCGCTAATTCTCTGAAGCTATTCTCTGATTTCTGTCTCACCACTGCAGAGTGAGAGCTTACAACACGCTTATGTGAAGTGCTTAGTGTTATTTATTTATTTGTTTTAAAGAAATTTCGATGTTGGCTTTATGTGAATGGACCACAAGATGAAGTTCAGACTTTATTCAAAAATTTGGAGTTTATAACTTAATAACTTAATTCTAAAAAAATAAAATAAAAATCAGAAATTACAGTTTTGAAAATCAAGCAAAATTAAACCATGTTAATAATTGACAGTTAATAATGTCAAAGCCTTTTAAAACATTATGATTAAAATTTGAAATGATTCGTTTAGGGCTCTTTGTCATTTGTTACGGTTTTGTCGCCTCTCTTTTGTGTCATTTTTTTAAAATTAATGTGTGATTATTTGTTAGTTTGTATTATGTCAAAAGTAATATTTTTCCATATTCATATAACTGATCTTTTGTCTTTTGTCCATTGGCTCCCATCATGTCCAATTGTGCTTGTGCTCAGTTCATATTATCCAATCAATCTGGATTCTGCAAAATTAAAAACAAAACAAAAAAGAAACATGTTTGTTTGGTCGAGTTGGTTCTGTTCGCCTCACACACTTGCAGACTCTGGTCTTCGTCTCTCTCCTCTCACACCAAGAGATTTTTACTCAAACTTGCCCTGCTGACTGATTTTCCCTGATTGGAAATCTGTGGTAAAATTGAGCAAATAAAATGAGTAGTTGAGTTCCTGCTTATGGATTTTTACTTAGATGGAGAGGAGATTTATTGCTGTAGTTGAGGAAATCAGTTTATGGCTGTGAGTTCAAACACTTTACTGACCTTTACGTCCAGATTTAAGGTGTTTAAGCAATGACTTAGAATCAGCTTATGCATTTCCCATAAAAATCTAAAGAGGACTCAAGAAAATAAAGTAAATGAATTATGACCCAGAAACAGTCAAATTTTACTATTGAAGTAAACATGAAAGTGGCACAGCTTAATTTTTCCGTGAGACACTGATTGTAATCAGGCATGTCAGTGAACCAACAAGATTATTCTTTTTAAACTTCCTATAAAGCAAAATGCAGATACTAACTGCATCTTCTTTTTTTTTTTACTACATTGTTTTTTTTCATAACCAACTTTTTCTGATACCAAAAATAACCATTTGCTTGGGGGGGTTTTACAAACAGAGCAAAATTGTGATTGTCTGACTTAAATTGTTTGCATGCATCTTCAAAACATAGTTATATTCATGTTGGTTTGATCAGGGGTCGTAATCGCTCATATTTCATAATAATTTACCGCCTTTCTGTAAGAACAGAGAGGTGGATGTTTTCTCTCTGGTCGGGTGTCAAGAAGGGCACCAACCCGTAGAAAACTTTTATATGTCCCCTCTCGTTGAAAAGAGTTGTCTCACAAACAGTGTTTCCTGAAAACATTGCCACAAATATAGAGTGACGTTAAACACCATCCAGGCGCAGTGTTGCTGATTGATTGAGGAGCAACTTGCTGATGAACAGATTTCTTCCAGCAAAAGTGGAGCAAACGTTGATCAGAGTTTAAAATCTGGAGAACCAAAGAACGAGTAAATTACTTTAATTTAGTTCATCTGTCCACTGTGTGTTGGAACAAACCAAAGAAGATGGTTGTAGATTTCAGAAGAAGCAGGAATATGTCAACCATTGGTATGACTTGAAAGAAAATTGACTTCCTAATTTAACACCATGAAATTGGGCCTCTGTCTCTTTAAGAAACCCCTGCTCTTTCTGAAACTCAGCCCTCAGGAAGCCGCCACCACATCGCTCCTCTGTTAACCCTTTAACAACGTTTCTACCAGTGCTGCAGCTCAGCAGCTGTGCAGTTCCACCGGGTTTTTGCTAATTGCTGCCGGCTAGTCTGTAGGAGCCGAGTGGGGTCGTGTGAGACGGAAGCTTGGAAACTGGAGGAACTGCTTTGTCCTGGAAGGCGGAGCTAGGTCCCCCCAGGCGTTTTGCACAGCTGAATGGTTGCCACGGGAGATTAAAGGATTTCTCAAACACGCATGAAGGAATCAAAGTAACACTCTCCAGGTCTGTTTTTGATGAGGGAGTAACATTCTAACATGATTACTGTCCATAAGACTGCTCCTTTAAACAAGTGCATAATTATTAGACTAGCCACTCTTGTGAAAGGAAATTCTAGTTTATTTTCTGTACAGCAGGTCGTGTGTCTAATCAGTATGCAAACAGAACAAAGTACTTCTCCATTTAAAAGGATCAAATTTATATCTGTCTGCTCTGTGAATTTCTGCTGCTACAATTAGAAACAGGGCTGATCTCCGTGAGCTGCAGGTATGACACCGCATCTCGTGAACGTTTATTTCCAAAAAATAAAAATGATCAACTAAAGTTTTACCAGAAGAAATCTCTTAACTATGGTTTGTATCTGTTTTAAGAACCAGCCTTTTGGCCTTGGGCTTTTTCATTTTTAACTGTTTGCAAAAACCTCGGCAGCTACAACAAGGAAGTGTAATCAAACACTTGAAAACACTCCGAGGTGTTTTTTATCACACAAAAGCGGCAGCTACGTGACTTACTGGTGAGTTCCTGTTGTTGGACAAACAGGAAAATGGTTTAATGAAGTGATTAAACTTCTTATAACGCGCATCATCAGATACAGAATAATTAAAGCCGCCCCGCGCTGACAGACATTTTAAAACTGTAGACAAGCGGGACTTCACTTGACATGTTTTATGTCTTAAAAAATGAAGAGAAAACAATAAAAAAAACATTAGTACTATCTATTGGAATGGCTTCTCTGTCTGAAAACTCAGAATCTTAGATTTAAAAGCTTTAAGTAAGAAAGAAATATTGAAAGATGCAATTACTTGAATTACTTTGCTGTAGTTGGACAGTTGTAGGTTTTTATTACATCCCCAACCCGCAAAATCCAATATATTTACCTTTCATGTAAATTTCTGTAAGTCAGAAATAAACTGTTTGCCCTCTTTGCTTTTTCAGTTCAACCTTTCTTGGTGAACATGTAAGTTAAATGCTTGAAAACATGCAAATACGAGTTAATACACGTTATTCACTTGTATTGCTAGCAGCTGTTGACCTGGTGATTTAGCATATTAATTAGCTAATCCTTCGGGTTTTTGTACTTTTGTACACTTTTAAGTTGGGCTTGAAATCTCGACGTCCGAAATCTCGACGTTTGTTTCTGGTTCATCGTTGCCTGCTTTACTTTCTGCACGGAGACCTCAGAAGATCTTAAAGTTCTCAAAGATCTTTAAGATCTTTGTTTACTTGAACAAGCCGCCTACTGGGCTTCCGGTGCTCAGTGGCCCTGCAGCGCTGTTGACTCAATAACCTGGCAAACATCAACGCTAATGTTTTTTTTTCCGAGTACCGCTAAAGACTCGCCAAGTACCACCTGTGATACCTGAGCCTCAGCTTGAGCACCACGTTTTTACTCTCTTTGTAGTCAGTGGAAAAACCTTTATTACTATTACAGCCATGAAGAGCTTCTCCTGGCTGCTAAACAGTTTTAGTTTTTCATCTTTGGCAATGAGCTCCAACTCTTTGAGGATGGACAAACTCTTCGCCATCACCCTAATCTTTATCAAAGATCATCAAACTTAAATAAGAAGCCAGCTGGGGCCTTGCAGGGGAGGTCAGATGTCAAGGACTGTATCCTGAAAACTGTCAGGTCAGCAGTTATATCCGTGATTGTCGGGATCATTTCTTCTTTTATTGGTTAATGTAATATTAAAAGTTGCGCCGAAAGTGAAATTTGAAAGTGGATCTGCACATTCTTAATAATTACACTTAGCCGAATTAAATATATCACTCAACGTGTTCAATGAATCTATTTGAATTGCTGTTGTTTTGAACTGAAGCAGAACAATCTTTCGGTGTCAAACTAACTTTCACTGAAAAACGGGAGCAGTCGCTCCAACTTGAATATGTCGCGTTGATTAGACACACACAGTCAAATGAAGTCTGTCCAAGTTCATTTATGAAATTGCCAAGTTAAATAAACGTAAATAAATTTAGCCTGACGCTTCATTCAGTTACTTGTGACATTTTTCTTTTTCTTTTTTACTTGGAGCTCCGTTCTCCCCGTATTTTTTCCAACGAGGGAAAGTTTTCAGTGAAGAAAACTAAAGAACAAAACGGATGTGTCAGAGTTCGATCATTAGCTCGCACTTTTTGAATAAAGGTCATTTGCATGTTCGCGTGACGGCCAACTTTGCATCATTTCCCTGGAAAACGGAGACGAACCGCAAACCGTTCAAGGTTCAAATAAAAAAAGTCTGTATCCGTGTCGCTACTTTCGGTCAGCGTCACTGCTTTTGGTGGAGAACACGCAGGAAATGCCACCGTTGCTTTTGGTCATGTTTCTGTCTCACACTTTTACAACACACACAAAAAATCAGAAAACAGCCGACGACTGAAGAGCTACAGATAGCAGCTAGAGCTCTGAAGTGCGGCCTGACAGAGTGAATGGTATTTCGCTGTGACCTACAATTCGAAGAGCAGAGCAGGAAGTGACAAAAAGAGAAAGGATGATCTGTCTTCCAAGTTGCAAAAGTTTCCATGAATATGTAGCAGGAAATCTGCCAACACAGCAAAACAGAAACATGCAAAACCCGACTCTTAATGTTCAACCACAAGATGCCCGAAGGTTATAGACAAGGAGGATAAACTCAGATCTTGGTGAGAACATTCATTTTCATCGGGATGTTCCAGTTCCCAAATTTTTATGCAACTTCAGCTTCAAATGTAGACAGGAAAACTTCCTCAATGACAACATCGTATATTTGAACAAATCAATTCCGAAAAACACTACGAGGAAAGAATAATAATATAAATAAAATAAAAAAACATCTAAGAAACGACGCCTCCTTTCCCAAGGAAGTGCGCAAACATTCCGTTCCAAGGAACCGAATGGTAATTCTCTGTCAAAGCCACAACTACAGAAAAGCGGGAGGTCGATGGCCCTCCGTGGCAGCAAACGTGAAGGGCAGAACCGTGACAACGTACCGTGGCGGGAGACCCCGAGCAGCAGCGCGGCCGCGTACGCCAGGAGGCAGCTCAGGCGACCACCAGCCATCTCTGTGGGGAGCGGAGCAGTGTCTGTTTCCTCTTCTGCTCGCTGCACAATGTCAGCAAAGTTTAAAAAAAAAAAAAAAAAACAGAAGGAGGAAGGGGTGGAGGAAGCTTCTGTAAATGTAGAGCATGAAGCAGGTTGAGAATGCAGAGAAATAAGAGTATCTGCTAACATGTTTTTTTTTTTTTTTTTTGTACTGTTTTGTTCACTATAGCTCCATGCAAATTTTGAATTTGGTTACCCGGGTCAGTTCCAAGGCGAGATTTCATCCGTTGAGGAAGAAAGACGACAAACAACAAACCGACCGTACACTGCAATAAATGCTAACAAGCCGTTGACATCGCTCTGGAGGAAACATCTCAATCAGATCCCAGACCTTCACTTTGTTTTAATTATTATTATTTGGAGGCAGACTTGCTGGTCTACCTGCATGGGTTATGCAGACCCATGCAACCAAAGGTCACAAACTGAATGGGGGACGTTCTCCTTCCTGTTTTTTTTTTTTGTTTGTTTGTTTTGTTTTGGTAAGCAAAATTATAACACCGTGAGGTATAGTATAGTGCAGCAAAGAGGGCAGCCACAGACCAACGCACCACGTTACACTTTCTGTACGTTGCTTCTTTTTTTTTTTTCTTCTGAAAAGCTATGTTTTTGTTTTACAGCAGATATAATATTACACACAGCTTCCAAAAAGTTCCACTTTTGTCCCATGAGTTCAACAAGAGGATTTATGGAGACGGGGTTTCAGGTCCTGTTGGGGTGAGCGGTGGGCTCCAGCCTCCGTACCTCTCCGATGGAGGTCGTTCTGGCCCAGTTTCTATGCTGCTGCTGAATCATGATCAGTGAGCTGAACAGAGACAGCCGGGGTCTGCAGTGCGTCAGACGTTTTTTTGCGTCAGATGTTTTTTTTGTTTTTTTTTCTGAATTAATTCGCGACCTCTCTGCAGGAGTCTTCGTTGCACTCTCGGCGTGATCGTCAGCCACTCCCGAGAAGGTTCCTTCCAGGTATTTCCTGTTTGTGGCTAATGGTTTCTCACCGGGGTTTTGTAGAGTCCCGAAGCTTTAGAAAGGGCCGTTCCTTTGTTAAGATCAGGAAATGGCATGTCGTTTTCAGACTCTGTTTCATGACCATGAATCAGTCAATCAATCAATCAAATTTTATTGATTGATTATAGCACATATATATATATATATATATATATATATATATATATTTGTATAGCACATTTCAGCAGCAAGGCATTTCAAAGTGCTTTACATCATATCAAACACAGAAATACAATGCAACATAGAATCAACAATCAAAACACGACATTAAGTCAGGTTCCATCAATACATTTGTAATTGATTACGTTTCAAATACAGTCCTAAACAGGTGGGTTTTTAGTCGAGTTTGCATCCATAGAAGGTTTACCTGTTACACTCCTACTGTGTTATATGGAACAAAATACCTGTTGCTATTTTTATTCCCACTCACGCTCACAATCACACAGTTTAAAACGACGCAGACAGCATTTTAATGGGCTTCTGTTACGAGGCTCCGTACACCTCGTTCACTGGATGTCGAGCTGGGACTAAGCAGGGATGAAGAGCCTTTGGATCGTGAAACAAAGCCAGCATCCATGTCCTGTTCTGACATAACAACAGCATTTAAAAAAAATTTTTTGGGCTCCTTTCGTTTGAAAGTGCTAAGAGAGAAAATTAGGTAAAGAGATAGAAGATTTTACTGCCATAATTTTAGTTGACATGTTTTATTTTGTGTTATGCACATTTTTTTGTTATTACGACTCTTATTTGGAAAGGTTAAAGTAGGAAGTGGAATCCAGCATATTGCTAGGGAACCAGAAAAAGAAGATGCATGCGATATGAAAGCATAGCTTGAGCAAGTGACTGTAAAAGGGTCATTTAAGTTAAAGAATTTATTTAATAACCTCATTTCTACCTTAAAAGGAAGGGTCAGCCAGCGAGGTATGTTTATGTGTAATTATATCATTTTATGTCGTTATCGTACTCATGACACCGTCTCGCTTAAGTTTATGTTGTATTTTAGTTCGACGGTGGTGTTGGTGTCAGTGGGTCAAAGTGAAATTGTAACAAGGGCAACTTTAAAGATTGACATTAAAGCTGACTTCACACCAGCAGTTCAACGAACTCTTTATTGCCAAGAAGAGGTGGAAGTGATAGAAGATATGCGCCAAAGTTCACTAGACCGGAAATCAAACCTGCGATGGCCGCATCGGGCACTATGGCCTCCTTATGTGGGCGGTGCTTAACCTCTGCGCCACCACACACAGCAGCATTTTGTATGGCCTGCAAGCAATGAAGGGAAGACTGATCTAGATCCTTATATAAAGAATATAAGTTATTCATCTTGATAAAGGCGGGAATTAGTTTGTTTAAAGTCCTTAGGGAAGGAGGCAAACAAATGTAGCTTGATTGAACCACTCAACTGGTGCGCTCATCGAATCCGAGGGAGGAGTCAAACATCACTCTAACACTTTTAGCAGAACACTGAACTGTGCTGAAGGGCCCAGAGAGCCAACAGGATATGTTGAATAGGGTGACTTCTGTTTTGTTAGTTTAAATGCAGAAAACCTGAATGTATGTCATCCAAACAGGCCGATAAGGGCCTCGACGAATAACTTTTAAAGGAAGAGAAAGCTGAACCACAGGGGAACCGGATGTTATGCTCTGGAAGGACAGATCCTAACGCAAAATGTACCATGAGAACAAAAGAGGGGCCAGAATGTGGAACCCCACGTCGAGGGAATACTGGTTTATTTTAACCGAGAGAGCTCTATTTGTCGAACAGGACCTAAGCAGCTGCAAAGCGAGTTCCTTTAATATCTAGATAACATGAGACTAGATAAGAGGATGCTATTATCTGCGGGTCGAAAGCGGCACTCGAGCGTACGAGGAGGAAAGCGGCAGATTTCCCCGAATCGGCAAACAAACGAAGGTCAGTCAAAACCCTGAAGAGTGCGGATCTGATCTGAGGTGGACTACATTTTGCAGGACCTTAGACAGAATCAACAGTTTCAGGATAGGTCAGGTGTTTGCTAGATGTGAACAGTGTAACTTTTTGTTTCTGAGAGGTTGGAAAGCAGGAGAGAAAGTCATTCCAAAGCAAGTTTTGTTTTCATGGCGACAACAAACATAAGAGACCATTAGCTCTCAACCGGTGTGAGCACTGAACTTTCACACATTGTAAAAAAAAAAAAAAAAAAGCTGTTCTGTAGCTAAGAGCTAAGCTAGTTCGTCAGTGCAAGCAGCCTAGTGAGCTCTACATGTTTTAGTAAGATACGAAGACCTAATCTAACAGTTTACATCAACAACAGCTCCGGAGCTAGACCACATCCTGCCATCAGTTATTGATGGGGAGATACTGATGTGACAACTGCTCAATGTGGTAAATAAACTGTGTGTGAGCATGCCACAATTAGGCAGGTTGGTCACAAGAGCAGAGCAGAGCAGAGGGGAGCCTTTATTTGTCCAACCAAGAAGGTTTCAAGGCCAAAAAGAAAGAAGGCGTGCTAACGTTTTCTGCCTTTCACGCACAGGTACATAGCAGGAAGCATCGACTCTGGCTCAAGTGGGCATTTGTGATCCTACGCAGTGCACTCTACCTGAACCTGGAAGTTTAAAAAGTGACACTGGATATGAATGACGTAGGTGTATTGTGAAACAAGCCCCCAGTTTGGGCTTGAGAGGAAGCGATGCTGTCGACCTCTGAGATAAGCCCAAAGTGTTTCCGGTTTGAAAAGACATACAGTTAGCTCGAGTGTTGTGCAGTAAGTTAAGTGGCGAGCAGTCCGAACACATCAACCACTGGGCTGACCATTTTTTTCCTCGTGAGAAAGTTCTCTTGAGTGTGAACCGCTGGTTAAAAAAAGGTTATGCATGTTGGGTGGAACTTTGACCCGAATCCGGCCTCCTGGGTTGATTTTGCAAACAGGGTTTGCTTCCGTCTTTGACCCGGAACAATGAGTTTGGTTTTTAACCTCAGAAAAATGGGTTAAAGTGACCAATTGAACCAGAGAGTCGAATGAAAATGATGAAACTTCATAAGAGTTATTTGTAATTGATATTAAATAGGGATTTTATTGTTCTGAGCTTTTTAAAAATTCTTTGGAAAATAAACATGTAATAAAGAGGCTATGATTTTCTCAAATGCATTTATTTCAAAACGTATCACAAGGTGGAATAATGTGCATGTTTCACATGTCGCTTTCATTCACATATTGCTCATCAAAAGGTCTGACACATCAGCTGTGCAATACTAAATGCTTAATACAGTTAATACAATATGCATGAAATTGTTCAAAGTACAAGGTGGAGAAAGTAAAGCAAGCAGTTCATGTGAAATGATAAGAGTAAATATTATTTTAATAGGTAGATTGCCGGATATTGCAGAACATAACAGACCAACCTAATATTCAGATCCATCACTTCTTACCCAGTTTATGTTTCTGTTGATAAGAGACTGGGCCTCTATGTCCACTCACTAACAGGTTGTTGGGCTGTTGGTGAAGTTTGGCCCCAGACATCACCGTGTTCCTCCACTGCACTGGACAGGCTTCAGTCTCCGAGTACGACAGCCATGGTCGGCCTCTGGATCATAACTAACAAAAAAAACTTAACAATGACAGCCGCTGTAGGAGTTCAGAGTTAAGAAGTTACTGATTCCATTGTAACACCTCTGGATTTGATACGGAAACACTTTAACCCTGGATTTTATCTGCTGATAATATAATAACTGGTAATAACACCTCAGAGTTTCATGTTTTGGTGTTAGTAGACTTTATGCAAAAGCAGAGTTAATTTTACTCTAATAGAGTCACATTCTGTTTATGTAACACTTTTGAATTTGCTGTGCAGTTGCCTTCTACTGCCTAATAAGACTTTTATCGGCGAACTCTTGAATTTGGATAACAAAATCCAAATCCACTTTGTTGAAAGATTGCCAATGTGTAATGGCTTTATGAGAATGCTAAAGGCTAATGCTATCTCAAGAGAACAAAGTTGTCCTCAAATCTTCAGCGCACACTGAGCGATTACCATTTTAATGAAACATTATTGTCCTGAGAGCAGCTTTTATTAATAGCCAGCCTCTAGAAAGCTGGTTATTAGTTCTGGGTTTGGTTGTTTACTTTTTCATCATCTAAAAACTATAATCTTGGATTGGCATTATCCCCCCCCAAAATCTATGTTTATCAATGCCAAATGAATCTAACATAAAGTAAAGGGGAAAAAAGTGAAGTCTTTCAAATCAGATTTGCCCTTTCAATGATCTATTCACACCTATGCCACATTAAAATGATGAAAGCCATTTTATATTGCTAGATGCCAATGTTGTTATTGACGCAATGCACAAGAAGCACTGCTCCAATAAGAGTTTTGTTTCTTCATTATGGTTTACAAAGCTTCACCGAGACAAACTACAGAACTTCTGGGTTTGTGGTGAAGGTGGGTTCAGTTTCACCTTCTGGTGAAATTGAAGAGCAAAGCTGTGATGTTTTCCATCCCACAATGCATTGCGCCTTGTTTGACAAAAGCTAAACATGGTATACCAGTAGAAATACCTCACACCAATTCTCAAGCATGATGTTCACATGGAGCAGTGATGGTTTGGGTTTTTTTGGGGGGGAGGATCTTAAGAAGCAATATTTCTATTTTGGCCATATGTTGGTTTAAGAAATAATGCTAAATAGAAAGGTGGTGTACAGTTCCCTGAAGTGACTTTATTGGAAACAGAAAGCAAATTTCTGCGTATTTGGTATGTGTGAAAATATTTTTAGGCAACTGTGAACACACCTCGTTACTGAAGTGCCATTAATACTTCTTATGTCATGGTTTTGTTGGTGTTACTACTACATAAAGGAGAGAAACCCCCTCCACCCACCCGCAATATTATTGTTATTTACTGACCAAAGTATTTTCTTTACACTTCCAGTTAAGTCGTTCTCACGGTCTTCCTGTTATTGGATTTGGACGGGACCTTGAGTCTCATAAAACAATAGGTAACTGACTTCAAAGCAAGGAGATGAACTCTCCATTACCTCGTTAAAGTTACACAGTGCCAGTTATAGTACAGCTGGACATTCCCTGCATCCGGGGGACCGTACTGAATAACTTTTAGCTCTGTTGGATTTTGAGTCTTCTTTTCGAAATGGCCTTGCTCAGCCCAACACTTTGAACACCGGAAGGGTCCTTCGCATATAACGAAAGGTCACCGTGCGACTCGTTTCCTCTATTGCGCAGACAGTGGCCCTTGCAAGACAGGATCTGTAAGCAGAACGAACTAACGGGTTAAGCACTTGTATACTTGT
Organism: Xiphophorus maculatus; assembly: GCF_002775205.1. Classification (NCBI taxonomy): domain Eukaryota; kingdom Metazoa; phylum Chordata; class Actinopteri; order Cyprinodontiformes; family Poeciliidae; genus Xiphophorus; species Xiphophorus maculatus. The sequence continues at coordinate 6,517,431 of NC_036456.1, forward strand.
TAACCGTTGAGGAAGCAAACCCACACACGGATAAAGCCTACATTAGAATACAAGCGAAAGAGTACAAGAATACACCTTAAGCCAGAGGGTTATTCTTATTCTAACAGAACAGGAGGAGTTGAGTCAGTCATAGGATTACTAATCTGAGCTGCAGTGCCTCCCCAGATGATCACATAGATGTTATGAGCTTTAAATAACAACGGCGGATTTTACCGTGTTATTCATGGAAACAAAAACACGTCATACTTCCATGGGAAAACTGGCTTATTATCTGGTAAAAACCCTCACTACGTTCTCCCAAGAGCGAAACTAACCTCCAGCTTGTAACCATGGTGATTACAGTTCCTACGTAGACGCTGCGTTTGACACCAAGGTGAGAGTAGTTGGCATGAACCCATTAATAATGACCTCACCTTGGTTCTAACACTGAAGGATGGAGGTGGGAGTGTGTTTAGGGTCTATTAAAATCTCACCCACAATAAAGTTAAAATAAGCAAAACAATGTTGAAGCTTGGTTACCATCTCATCAGAGTGGGATCAGACCAAAATAACAAACAAAGCAAACCAAAGTGTAACATTTTTTTTATCACTAACTGTAACACAAAAAAAATAATTAAAAAGAGGCTGCTCAACCCTTAATCTTTTCAATATTAACAAACCGGTTTGATGTGCAGAAAACAAAAACTTAAGAATGTTTTTTTTTTTTCTTTTCTCTTAGTTTCTTAAAAAAAAATAAAAAATTCAGGTTTTACAAAACAAATTGAAGACAGAGAGAATATCATGCTGCTTCTGGGCTCTGGAATTTCATTTGATTTTAAAACAGCCAGATGTTTGGTTGGGCAGGGAACCAATCAACAGCCAAGAAGTCTTTAGGCCACATTGGAAGAACCACAAAGACCATCAGGTGAACCAAAACATTTTCTTTGAGTGAAACGATCTTGACAGAAAGCAAACAGCTGGAGTGAAAACCCTATCCAATCAAACAACTGGACTTTCTGTTGGTTTCCTATGTCAGATAAACAGACCCACCTGACCTAAGGGTTTATGTAACTGATTGGAAATATATTTGAGGCTGAATTGATTTATGTTGAGTTGTTACACAGATGACGTACGTGAGGATGGTATAAAAGTAAAGCAGTAGATGTTAAATTTTCAACTATTCCAAAATGTCTAAATTAAAATCTTCATGTTTAGCCTACATCAGTTTCACTTTGAGGATGCATTTAAACCCTTAATTTCCCCCTTTTGAATAATCTGTGTTGCCCTGCGACAGACCGGCGACCTGTCCAGGGTTTAACCCGCCTCTCGCCCGAAACGTTTGCTGGAGAAGCACCAGCAGCTCCTGACCACACTGGGGACCAGGGTGTTAGAAAATGGATGGATGAATAATCTCAAATGCACATGAACATCACAAAACAAACATCAGGATATACAGTACAAGATGATGTCATTTTTCTGTAAAGTACTGAAAGACGTAGGAGACGGCAACGTCCGTTCTTGGAAATCAAGGCAGCGAACTGGGATTTGTTCCCAGTCCCCAGAACAGAACCAGTTCCTCTTCTCACCTCTTCTGTTTTGTTGGCATGGACCACGTTTCTGCTTTCAGTTGCAGTTTGATCATATCAAGGAATCAAAAACTGTGAGTTTCTGCGTTGTGTGTGTCACATACTCCTTAGTTACGTTTGTTAAAATAAATAGACTTATGACTTGGTGAAGAAACCAACAGTCATACATTTTTCTATATAAGACCCGACAGGCCTTGGTAACTTCCAACGCTTTCTTTTCATAAAACTGTGATGGGAATATATATACATATATGTTATTTTATTTTTTTTATTTTTATTTTTTGAAGCAACAGCTCCACAAACTAAAATCTCTGAACAGCTCAAGGAGTTTCTCATAACATTTCAAAGCTTACTTTATTTGTTCAGTTCAGTTTAGAGAGAAAACATAACGGTTATTTGTATCAGTGACAAAAATAAGTTTAAAGAAATGTTTTCGACCTTCAACCTTATTCATTCTGGCGCGTCCAGGTTGCATTCCTACAGTTCTTAATACATTTAAAAAAAAAGGACACATTTAACCTGCCTTCCACAAACTCTTAACTGCTTTTCCAATTAAACACACGTGAACTTTAGGGTGTGTTTTGAAAACGCAGCGGTTATGCAGGATTCCTCTAGAGGTTTTTGTGGACTCCCTTCCTGAAGCACCAAAACACATTTACTGGCATTTTGAAAGAAGAAGTGACACAATACCAGTAAAACAATTCCAACCCAGTGAGTCATTAGAAAACCAGAACCAAGAGGGAAGAGAAAGGACATCCAGAAATAAAACGATTATCAAGGAGGCTAATTCACGTTAGCATTGCAGAAATATCTCATTTCTTTAGTGAAATGACACTCGCATGTCCTAACTAGATGTAGAAACGTTAGACGTGAATAGCAAAAAAAAAAAAAAAAGAGGACTGTGCTACGGTCGGGCTAAAAGGCCGAGAACACGCCGCTTAAAGGAACAAATTCTCATGAGTCATGTCCAGTAAATATCTTATCTTTTCAATTTAAACATCATCTTAGCTCATGCAGATGTTGCGCAGCTCACTCAGATCAGATAACTCTTCTGGTAGACGAATGCAACCCAGCAGCCATTTGCATTTATTAGCTGTGCTGCCCGCCGGACCAGAACTCTCACAGCTCGCAGAAACACATTTGAAATGCCCTGGTGGGTTGTTGATGTGTGTGCATGGAGGTAGAAGAGCACAAGATGTGTGAGTTTCACTCTGAATGTTGAGCACTGCAGTCGGACTGAAATATCACCCCACGTAAGCTCTAGCGCATCACCCCCCCTGCAGACCCCAAGACAGTGTAACTGGAAGAAAACCCACAGGGCTCCATCATGTGGTCAGAAGTGTAGCTCTGACTTCGGCAGAACGCCGAGCGCTCTGAATACCACCGGTTTCGTTCAAGTGCCTCCCACTTCCCCAAAGCTTTGCAAAAAATAAAAAAGGTAAAAGCTGCGGAAGAGATGACGCCCACACATCTGTGTAGAGCTTAGCTGGACTGAAGACAGAAGGTACTTCGCCCTGGCAACTTTCAAGTTTTATGAGAAAGAAGCTTCCTTGCTCTCTCTCAGTAACGCATTTCGAAAAAGAACAACAATGAGACGGCTAAGACTGCGTAAAACTTTTTGTTCGTGGACACAAATATCACAGGATTAAAAAATAATAACTAAAGAAGACATGTTGTGAAACAATACCAATATGAATCAGTAAAAAATGCTAAATGTATTAAAATCCTGCTAACAAAGTCAACATTAAGAAAAGAAGAAAAAGTTGATTTTCTTTTTTTTGTTGTTTTTTGCATCTCCAATCGTGGTTATTCTGGGTCGAGTAGAGGTCATTTAATGATATTTAATGAGAATCAAGTGGCTAAAACCAGACTCAGAACCACAATGAAACATATATGAGGTGGCAATTGGTAAGAGAGAATAATATACAATTGATATTAAGTAACATATCCAACAAGTCTTGGAACAAACGCTTCACAAATCTATCTGACATAAGAGAAAACATACAGTATGTACAAACGTTAAGACTGTTTAACATAATGAAAATAAAGTGTGGCAGAGAGAGACGGTGATCAGAGGAAATGTGAAGAAGAAAAAAACCCCAGAAGGCCCCTGGTCAGCACAGGCGAGAGATTTGCACTTCCTCTTGTAGAGAAGTGTCAATGTGATTGATGGCAATGTGCTAAAACCGCAGTGAGAGAGTCGAAGCCGTTGAACTGTACGGCTGTCTGTCAGCTGCACTTTAGAGCATAAATAAAAGCTACGAGTTTTTAGCTTTCAGTAGTTCTGACGCTCTTCTGGTTTAATGATCACAGCTTAGACATTAATAATGAAGATTTGGGGAAAAGATTCTGTTTGTACTTGAAAATGGTTTCACATCGTTAGGATCATCCTGCACAATGCTCCCTCTGGACACCATTGGATGGGTTGATGGTTCCAGGACAGGGAAGCAACAGTGACACCTGCTGCCAATCTCTCGGTACTACTGACTTATAATAGTGATATTTGTAATAATTACAATAATAGCAAAACATTACAGTTGTATGATGAACTAGAAAGTTGAATGAATTGTTACAATGAAATAGTTGAGTTCCTATTTCCTACCAGATCCAAAGTTTTCATTCTAATTCTTCTTATAATATTATTGTTTGTCACTCAGTAGTTCTGTGTGAACTCACTGATCCATGTTCCCATTTCATGCACTGTTACTACCATTTCATTTTCAGAATGAACTTTCACTTTGTAAACAACCCAGTTTCTACTCATGTACTTTAACAGGTGATAAACGTCCAAGTTACAAGCAAACGCAGCATAAATCTCCACTGTACCTTCACTTGGTTGCTTTTCTTTCCCACCAAGTGTGTCAGGCGCCGGTCATCTTCGCCTTTTCATAAATTTGCAGTTTTGGTTCCTTTGAGTAAGAAAGTGAAAAGTCTGCCATTGTTTTTCAGCTACTTCAGCATATTTTTGTAAGGACTGGTTCAGCTTCACAAAACCAAAAGGACAGAAAGCGAAACTCAATGACTTCAGGATCCGGACACAATCTGAGCATTTCTGAGATCGCATACCTGAAATATTAAGTCAAGATTTTTAAAATGTTTTTTTAGGTTTCTTTTTTTTTTTTTTTTGTCTTTGTCCAATGTTAGAATGTAATTATTCGTTGTAAATTTCCCCTTGTAAATTCAGATACACTTTTAGATTTTTGCTAATGTTTTTTATTTTTTTTCTCAGTCATTAGCAAAACAGAAGCAAAAAAAAAAAAAAAACAACAGAAGAACCTTTAAACCAGAGGTGAAGAAAATAATCATTCATTTCATATTAATGTGCCAACAAGTATTTAATGCAGCAATATACAAATCCTATTCATCATAAAACCCGAGACAGATATTAAATATGCAAATTGTCTAAACGGTCTGTTCTTCTTCTCATTTCAAAAACACAAAACACCAACGTGTGACTAAATGCAACAAGCAGGCAAAATACTAAGAATGACTCACAATTATGCGAGATACTGCAGTTTACATTTACAGTTCAGTTTTTTATATTTCACCATCTCAACTGACTTTAGGTAAAACAAGACAATTCGATCCAATCCTACTTTCTGTTTGTTCCTCGTTATCAAGTCAAGTTTGGTTTACTATTTGAATTTGTTCAAATGTTTTACGTCTAAGGAAACCCAGCAGATTGCGGGCCGTCGTTGCACTGTGTTGTTTCATTTCCCGTCATTCCAAGCTCATGTATGCAGCGACAGTGGAGAGGAAAAAAAAAAAAACAAACCCTGAACCAGAACCGGGCTCAGTGTGAGAGACCGTCCTCCACAGCCGGCTGTGGTTTTGAGAAGACAGCAGAGGCACAAAAATACAACTTTTCTAAAACTTGTCCACTCGTTCTCAATCGATTGTCCTGGTCGTTGATGGGAACTTATAGAGGTGGGATGTTTTCGTCTGAAGAAACAAACAAACAGCATCTTTCCTCGTCCCTGACAAACAACGTTTTGAGTGTATCAGCAGTTTGTACCGTCTTGTGCATCTGCAGCGCCTCCTGAGTTTTCATACACCAAAGCATCACCTGTCGGTAATTAAAGCGAATTGCTGCATGAAAGTCTGACGGCGCGTGGGTTTTAATTTTCTTCTAATTTGATCACAAAATAGAAAACTGACCCGGAAGAGGTGAGAGGTTGAGATCCAGCTGACTCGGGTCCCGGTCGACTACTGCCGCCTGTTCAAACCTGGAATGAATAAACAAATAGTTACATTTTATCTGGTGAAGGAATCGTGTTTGACTTGGAAAAGTTGCAAGACTTTAATACGAAAAAAGAGAAAGAGTCCTACACACCTGGAACAAAACACTTCTGTGGAAACGACAAACAAACCAAATGGGTTCATCAGATCAACTGTTGGTGAAAGACAAGGCTTCAAATAGCATATCTTACCCTTCAACCTTTGGTCGTAAAGCAGCCAGACCAGCACTAGGATAACAAGAAGCCCGACAACCAACCTAAACCAAAACATGACGGGAGAAAAACCACCTCCTGCAACAATATGGAGGCAGACAGAAGAGCCGTCAGGGGACAGGACAGCAACCTGTGGCTCTGTAAACAAAATACTAAAACCATATTTATTTTTGTGCGCTATTAAAAAAGTTTCAAATATCTTTTCGATGGCGGTTAATGGCTGCCTACAAGCACTCTCTCGTGATTGCTTTGCTAAAACCCAGTTTTAAAATCGGTACATTTTAAACTTTAGCGTGTGATTAAAATACTTGTCTTCGTTTGGGACATTGATAACTCTGAAGGCTTATTTCCATTTCCTGTAACGTGCGTCCCAGGAAATCAGGATATCGAAACCACCACGGTGCGTTCACAAGGATGATTGACAGCACTAAGACCCTCCGCCTGGCTCTGATTGGTTGTCTCTGGTTGGGATCGGTGCATTTCTTCAGACGTCAATAGCAGCTCAGGGAGCAGGTGAAAGAGATTAATATTTTCCCTGATCATCTGTCTCATAACAAACTGTCTCAGCAAAAATGACTAAGAGTGGGAGATTTTCAGAAGATGGAAAAATAAACTGCACAATCGACAGGTTTTGAAATCTCTCTCTTTTTCACCTTTGACCCCAATATGTCTGAAAACCTCTTCTGTATGCATCTTCATTGTTGTACTGCTGCATAAGCGAAGATGGGTGTTCTTACTTCAGATGAGTGCAGAGTGTCACATTGTTGTTACAAGTCGGGTCAGAAGAAGCATAAAAATCTCCCATAAATGGGAAAGTATTTATCAAACTCAATACCTTCATCTGGAATCACATGTTCACATTTAACCCAACATGTATCACAGCCTTTATGTAAACTGTCTCTTGTTAAGATTAAAGAAACTGTGACAACATCCCCTTTTCTCATAACTTAATAGCCTGCTAACTTCCTTCTTTATTTGGAATCGTGTCTAACAATTCATATCTCATTCTTGATAAAACTGGTCTATATTTTCTTTACAAATGTGAACTTGATGCACAAACAGGTCAAACAGAAGAATCCATATTTCTGAACATACCTTCATTAGAACCGGGTCCTGTGGTTTCGCTACATCTCAGTGTTGTGGATTCTAACATCTCACTGATAACATTGGAGGCTTTGCAGGTGAATGTAGTGTTGCCATCTTGTGGTGTAATTCTGTATTGCAGTGTGGAGCCGTTTCTGGTTTGGGTTCCCACGGTCCAGCTGTAGGTGACGTCACTGTGAGGATTTGCTTTGCACTCCAGAAAAACTGTACAAAATCCATCTGATCCAGCCTCAGTGACGTTGGAAAACACAATGGAATTTGTAGATATTGGTTCTAATGTGAGAACAGAGGAAGAAGGAGAATAGCTTATTAATAATGGCAATATATCTATAGTTAATGTATTTATAGTGTGTGTGTATGTGTAAGATATTCCTTCTACTTCTTCTGTTGTGTTTATCACTATTTTCTTTAAGGTCACAGAAAACTCAAACCAAAGGTTAATAATTTAGCTCTTTTGGTCAAATTTTGCCACATTAAACGGCTGTTATATGTAAGATGCTTTAGGACTGGACAGACTGGTGCTGTTATTGAATTCAGGTAGTTTATGAAAAGTTGTAAATGGATTAAAAGGATTCAGTTTTTCACATTTCTTTGAAAGGTTGTGAACAAAACCAGCATCTTACCGTGAACTTGCAGAGTGATGAAGACTGAAACTTGTTTATCGTTGACCTCTGCGATCAAACTGAATTCACCAGAATCTTCAATAGTCAGGTCTCTTATTGTTAAACTAAAACTTGTGTCATTGAACTCCAATCTGCCCTTAAATGGATTGGTTGGAGTAGGACCTGAACCTTGGAATGCTACATTTGAGTCTCCATATCTCCATGTTGCCCTTTTGACCCCTTCAGCTGGTAAATTTGATGAAAGCACCACAGAGTCTCCAACTCTTTTATGAATGACTTGTTTTCCTTCTGAAGCCTCCACATCTGAAACACATTATAAACAACATCATGATTCATTATAAAGAATCATTCTTCATTTGTCTTTTAATAAATCTCTAGCTGGTGTAAAGGAAAATGATTATTTGTTGGCGTTTAATACAGCTAATATACGACACGTGTAAAGGTATAGCCAACACTTTTATTTGGAACGGTTTTCTGTTGAGCATGTGGGAACTGGGAATGGCAGACAGGCAGGCAGGGCCCTTTTTTCCTCCCCCTTTTGACAGACACAGCAATAAAATTTACAAGTCCGATAGAGCAGAAGAGACTTCTTGGCGCCAGGGATCTTCCGTATCAGGCAGAGATGACCACGGGGTAGTCCGCCCTTTGCTTAGATAAAAAACAGACACCTTTGCTATAAATCAGGAAGTCCCAACTTTCTTTGGGGGCCTGAGGGAGTTCTAATTGGTCGAAGAGCAGAACGCCTTCTTTGCATATATTAAATAGGGAAACACCCTTTTGGTTTATAGTTTCAGGTCATCACCGGAGAGTGAAGAGTTTTTTCATCTTTTCTCCACGTGGGCGCCTTTGTCTGTCTCTGTGTTTGTCTGTCTACCCCTTGTGTGTGTTTTTATTTTTATGAGAAAATGCATATCTCTGTTCCTCTGCAGCTTTGTTGTCGATTGCTCTGTATGAGATTAAACTCTGTGATCTGTGACGTCAACACGCTTTGTTGTTGTTTCGTTTTAGCAGCACGCGGTCGCTGCACGTCGCTGCACGGAGAGCGTCACTCGCCAAGGACTCGAGGAGAAAAGAGGAAAAGAGCAAAACGTTTTGTCCAAAGCTAGCATTGAATGATCCTCTTCTTTTTTAATACTGGACTAAGAACTAACGAAAAAGCAAATGCAGAAATACGATCCTCTAGTTCCTATCAGCAAAACTTTGTTTAGTAAGAACATTTGTCATAGATATTAGTGCAGATCACAGCTGATGTTTCTGATCTCATTTCTGCTATGAGACTCTTACAGACGCTCAGGTAGAAAAATAGACGTATACAAACTTTTTCCTTTCTAATTTCGTTAGTTGTCATCGTGCGTGTTAATGACATGTGCTTGAAATACTTCACTCACCACCGAGCCAGATAAAATGTATTATCATTTGATGTAAGCAGATGTCAAACATACCATGATGGCCTAGTCCAAGAAGAACAAGGAGCAACGTAGACTGAAGGCCTCTGGGAGAAAACAACATCTTTATTCTCTGCAGTTTGGTCAGACGGAATCTGGATGAGGCAAAGGGAAGTGTTAATGATACAATTAGGTCACAAAAATGTTCCTGATCTAGCAGATATACTTCCTAAAATAAAAAAAAGAAGAGCGTCACACCCTGCAACAACATGCAGCTAATATAAACTCCTAGACGTGAGAACAGTTTCAAACGTAAAAATATTCTAAGGTTTTTCAAACATTGTTTCGCCAGAGTCAAAAACTCATTAAACATTGACGTTTTGTGTCACTCTTTCCAAACAATCCCAGAATTAGACACTTTACCTGTAAATGAAGACAATATCAGTGATGTATAAACCTTTCATCACAGGTATCAGCTCAGTAATTCTTGTTTTTTTTAGCTCAAGACGACTTTTCAAGACGTTTAAGAAACTCAGCCGCTGCAACCGATTTAACAAAGCTTTCAATTTTCCCTCAGATGTTCGAAATTTCCGGTTTCAAGTAAGAGAAACTAGCAAAAGAGTCAAACCCACCAACTTTGACCTCAAAGTCACAAATCGTTTTTTATGCTTGGAAATGTAACGATAGCCACAGCCAACATGTGAGCTGTGAAACTCCAACATAAATTAAACTGTTTCTAGTTTAACGACTGACAGGACTTTTAATTTGACATTCAACTAGTAGAGATGACATTGACATTGTCTTTTGTAATTTGTAATCCTATGGTAGTGATTGATTTTCCTACTTTGTTTCTGTTGTCTGGCCCTGCGCTGAGCTGAAACTACTAACACCTCTCCCTGTACTGTTTCAGTGTGTTTCTTTGCCTGCTCACATGTCAGTAACCAGGTTAACCAAGAGCTGTGACCTTGATATTGGTCACAGCTCTTGACCAATGCCAAGAGCTGTGACATCCGCTGATGTTTGCGTATCAGCAGAGTCGACCACAACTGCGGCCTGCCTATGGTCTCGTATGCACACCCATAATAGAGAGTGACAAACCATAATGGAGACTCTCACCCAAATTCACATTAAATGTTTAGAGTGAGTCTTACCCGTGGATAAGATCCCACATTGTCAGAAAACAGCAGGTCCTTGATATTCGAGACTATCTGTTATTTTCCCAACCAAGAACTTATCAGGACCAAAGTTGTCCCCATTAACGTCAAACACAGAACCCCTTTTCTTAACTAAAGGCAAATGGCTAGACCATCTGTGTTGAGCTCCACAGAATTTTGGTGTATTACATTCAAAATCTTCACACCTACAGTTCAAACAAGCGTCTTTTCAAACAGCGACTCTCTGTTGTGACAAGATCTGATGACCAGAACCCGTAAAACGCAGCCGGATTCAACTGTTGGCTAGAACAGACTTGACAGACTGTGTCTCCGTATTTTTGTTCTCAACTTGCAAGGCTTTGATCGGTTTCTTACTTCCTCTCATCCAGACTCTTGTTAAAGTAAAATTTTCCGCGACAGAGCCCGCCTGTGATCTGCTCTAAATAAACTCCCTCCAGCCACAGACACACGGTGAGATTATTGAAAATGGTTTTGTGTGTAGATGATCAAGTTTAACTCCTGGTTATGACCTTGTTTCTGGGATCTGGGTATCATTTGTCTTGCCCCACACCTTGAACTCTAGATTTATCTCTGGTTTAACTATCTGCTTCCTGATCACTCAGAGTAACACAGTCAGTTAGATAGTGTTCTCTCTTAATCTCATATTCATCACACAACATTGAGGAACTACTGTAAGTCCATCTGTCAATTACTTTAGCTTCAAACACTAAACTTATTAAGTATGCCTCATTTATTGCAGTTCAGCACCTTTCTGTATATTTTGTTGCAGCATAACATTTAAGTTGTTCTTTCATCACCACAGACCAGAAGATGAGACTTTTACAATAAGACTACATATTACTATAAACAAATAGTAAAGACAAACATACCATGAACGAAGACCTCAAGAACCTGAAGACCAGCTCAGCCAGACGAGGCACGAATTACCGATTTCTACAAGAGAATAACATTCTTACCTCCTTATACTTACGTTGGCTGAACTGAGCGTGTGATATGTTAGAGAGGCCACTGCGAGTGAGTCAAATGAAGGAAGTGGTTATAGAGTTGGTGTTGCTTTCAACATCAGATCTATTTCTCAAGTTTTTCTGCTTACATCATTGTAAGCAACAAAGATTGCATGTATTTATAGCCAAAACATCAACATACAGAGAAACGGAAACAGTCTTAAGTTGTAACCAACAGCAAGGTACCTCAAATAATGGTGCCCTTTTGTAAGTTTTAGTTTGTTCCTTTGAAAATAAAGTGAAACAATTTTTCTACTACAATTTAAACATCCATGAGATTATCTGCCACATTTATCCTTGTAGGTTAGTTAGCAGGGCTGGTAACGGGGCTGGTCCTTTTCTACAGAGGTAGAGGTCATACTGTGGTTATGGACACTTTGCAGGGGTCTTTGAAGTGGTCCGGGTTCGGACAGGAAGTTTGTAGAGTGTAGATGGTAGAGGCTGCGGTGGAGGGCAGACAGGCAAGTTCAGGTGAGGAGAGTGAGGAGCGCCCCGACTGCCAGCTGAGACTCCAGGAACTGTCTGTGGTTCTTCTGTGGAGGTGAAAAGGGACTCGGGCAGCCGGTGGGTAACTATCTACGGCGTCACGAGGGGAGGAAGGATCCAAAAGCCAGGAACTCAGGCTAATCAGTAGATTAGTTCAGAGGCCTCATGAGGAAACACCTGAAGGAGAGTCGACAGGAAAATATTACAAGAGGTAATATCAGGAAATCAGAACGTAAGCTCAGGGGGGCGCAGAGTACCATTACTGGCAAACACTCAGCCTGCTCCTCTTATACTCCAAGATGACGATGAGACTGATCACAGGTGAGCAGCAGGCACGTCCTCCAGGTAGTGCAGCCTCTGGCACCATCTGGTGGATGAAGCAGAAAATAACCCCCAAAAAGCCAAACACCCTGGTTCCCAACAGGTATAGCAACTGTTAATCCCAGAATGCATTGCATTAACCCCATTTTACTTCCAGGAGAAACTGAAAGTGCAGTTAGCCTGCCTATGTGTGGCCACGCAGGTATGGCTTCAACAGGGCCAGGGAAGCTGGACAGAACTGATGGGAAGGTAAATTAAGCCACATACAGGACAGTCCTGAATGAAAACCTTCTTCTAAATGTTTCAAAGCCTCAACAGAAGCTCATCTAACAAAGGAACAATGACCAGTACCAAACCAGAGCTACAATGGATGGCTTAGGTCCAAAGTGTGACTCCTGGAAACATAAATTTGTCCCACCAGCACGAGTAGTTGATGAATAAATATAAAACTACACACATACAAGAACATTTTCACAACACTGGTATAAATTTAAATAACAGTGTAAAGAAGACTATTAAAAACTCAAATGAAGAAAAACAGGAACTTTTCCGGCCGGTTCCAATAACGGGACCGGATCTGTGCAGCTCGGTTCCGCCCCTGTTCTCTTTCACGTCCGCAGTTCCCACATATAGGCGCCGTTTCCTCCTTCTGAGCCACATTGTCGCTTCAGGCTTTTCTTGAACGATACCAACATGAGCGGAAGAGGAAAAGGAGGCAAAGGTCTCGGTAAAGGAGGCGCCAAGCGGCACCGTAAAGTTCTCCGCGATAACATCCAGGGAATCACCAAGCCCGCTATCCGCCGTCTGGCTCGCCGCGGGGGAGTCAAGCGGATCTCCGGTCTCATCTACGAGGAGACCCGCGGTGTGCTCAAGGTCTTCCTGGAGAACGTCATCCGTGACGCCGTCACGTACACCGAGCACGCCAAGAGGAAGACCGTCACCGCCATGGACGTGGTGTACGCTCTGAAGAGGCAGGGCCGCACTCTGTACGGCTTCGGGGGTTAAACTGATTCTTTACATAAATAAAACAAAACGGCCCTTTTAAGGGCCAAACACATTTCTTTAAGAAGCTAATTTTCTATGAAACGTGGCTAACAAAAGTACATTTGTTGTAGTGAATAAATGATTAACTCTTAAAGTTATATTTCATATATTAACCTTACTTAAGGCAAAGGAGGTATTAGTACAGGAAGGGGAAGCTGTAAAACGGGACCAGTGTATGTAAAGTCCAGGTGCAACAAATACAAAATAACTAAAACTGGACAATCGAATAAAATTCGTCCCTAAAGCTAACTAGCTTTCAACTCTATGTGATTAGCTGAAGCTGTACTACAGCGCCATCAAGTGGACAAGTAAACATGCAGTGACTACAATGACCTGATCCAGGTGTATTTTATGAAGCTTTAAACTGAATGTTTGATGCCAACATGCAACTTTTCAATATTGTCTTAGACTTTAATTCAAAGGCTGGACCAAAAGAAAAAAGTGGAAGTAACTAAGGAAGAGGATATGGATATGAATGAGCTCGGTACTTTGTCTTAAGAACAGAACTTTTCACTGACTGGGCTGAGCTTTATGTGGTTTCTCTGTTTTGAGGAAATTTCACCTGCTATAGAAAATAACATTAGTTCGCTAACATGGCAACAGGGACATTATACAGGTTAAAATAAAAAATTTGGGGCGTGGCGTAGGGGATAGCGCGACCCATATTTGGAGGCCTTGAGTCCTTGGCCGGCCGGCGCGGGTTCGACTCCGGACCCGGCGCCGCATGTCTTCCCTCCTCTCCTTCCTGTCAGCCTACGTTTGTATAAAGGGACACTAGAGCCCACAAAAAGACCCCCTGTAGGGGTTAAAAAATGTTTTTGTCTTTCCCAATAGTCAGGGGATTCTCCAGTTTTCTAAAATGACTATTTCTTTGTATTCAATCCTTTCATTACATTACAGCTCTAGCTGCTTTTGAAGGGCTCTAATGCTCCTGCATTGAGGTGTCATTGCATCAAAGTTCAGCTTAACACAACGGACGCCTCACCTTCAGAAATTAAGACACATCATCCTCCATGTTGCTTTTGTAGACATCATCTATATCTTTGGGCAAATCTTATTGGGAGAGATTATAAAAAATCCTCCTGGATTACTGGACCCAGCAGTTTTCAGATTGTTTTGGTTTGGGGGGAAAATCAGGAGGAAATTCAATGGGAAGTTGCTCTGGAGCAGCTTTTAATGCAGACATTAAAAAAATTGAAATGCAATAATTTTGTGACCATCTAAACCAGCTTTACATATTCTAATATGAAACCTCTACACACATTTCCTTCATGCTCTATAATCAATTTAAGCTGTTTGTTCCCTATTCTTCCTATAAGGTATCTAGGAAACGTGAATGTTGCCATTTACAAGATGGCCGAACAAAACCAGGTTTTTGGTTTGAACATTTTTTTTGTTCAAATGTTTTGAAATAAAACACATTTTACAAAAAGGCAATGCTTTTGCTTTCATTTGTGAATAAACACAACTCATTAGGTGGCATGCTGCCTTTCAAGTTGAGCTATTAATAACCGCAGCACGTTTGAGTCAAACATACAAGCAAGAGAAGGAAAGCAATGTTACAGGAAACTTACATCATCATCTGGATGGAAGAATCGAAACCATGGGGAGGGTGTGGTCAAAGCTGATTATAAATAACATTGTTCTTCTGTTCAGTCACCTGCACACCTGCTGGAACTCTGACAGGTAAGATGATTGGAGTGTGTGTGTGTGTGCGTGTGTGTGTGTGTTCATTTATCTCTGTGGGTACGGGATAAATGTTTGATCGGAAAATCATTTTGATTATTGTCAAATTATGCATCAGACAAAAAAACAACATTTTAATTAAGTTTGAACACTTTTGGCTACACGTTTTGTAATAAACATATATTGTTAAAAGTCGGGTTATTATTACAAACATTACAAATCAAACTTTACAATTTGTAATACACAGACTATTTAAATTGTTTTTGATAAGACTCAGTGATTGACTATACATTTAGACATTAGGAATCTGCAGATATTAATACTTATTTTACATGAAGAGTTCAACATAGGTCCGCAATATTTCTGTATTTTGATGTAATAGGTTGGAATTCAACTTTGCATGTCAAAATATAGAAAATTGCTGAGCCATATTTTTACATATGAGGTCGGACTGCATCTAAGCCACAAAGAGTCACCTGTTTGTGATGTTCATAAGGTCAAGTAGGGAATTGTGTCTGGTTTGGAAAGCTCTAAGTATTCTCTCTGCTTTTTGCAGATGATTTATTCCTGTTGGTCCTCTGGTTGAGACATTTTGCAGGTAAGTGGATCCTGAGGCATTAGAGATGAATGAATGAGTGAATGAATGAATGAATGAATGAACAAACCTGATATGTTATTTCTATGCATCACACAAAAACAAAACCAAGCTTCACAGATCGGCAGACAAGGATAGACACAAAAAATACTACAACCCAACTCTGCATGCTGGTTCAGGAGTCTGATTGTTGTGGGAGGAAAACGTTGTTTACATGTCCTCCTGTATTTTTCCCAAACAACAGGGAGGATGAGACTGAAGTTGCTGTGAGCTGTCGGTAAAGATGCCACATCTTCTCTCTGTAAATGTCCTGCAGATGAGACACTGATGGTGTCCTCAGCAGTTTTTATTACCAGAATCTCTCTTCTGCTGTTGTGAATGTGAGGATCCTTCCAGCCTTTGCGGAACGTTGTGTTGTGCAACAATAGGCTTGGCAATGACTAACTGTTATTGACTAACAAAGGCGATTGTTAACAAAGTCATTAATTTTAATCTTAATTACCAAGGTAGGGCAACACCTGATTATCTGGAATTCATAACTGAACAGCTGACAGACTCTGCCTGTTATTGCTTCATGAATACCTGCTGGATGAGTTGTCATATTATACAACAGCAGATGGAGTGAACACATTACATGTATATTCAAAACATCTCTCCAAAGTACAATAATTTAACAGCATACCTTAACTTCCGGTTAAGATACTTATGTCAATAATCTCTAACTGGACTGGTAACATTCATCTAAACCAGAGGTTCCTAAACCTGATCCTCAAGTAACACATTCCATTAAGTGGAAGCAAGGAGACGCCCACAACATGCATTTCCTTCTTTCCTTGGTGTGTCAGCATATCATGGAGTAGGGTGGAGATCGTCAATAAAACTTCTCAGTAAGGCAAACTGAAACTAGTCCTGATTAGTGAAGATGTATGGTGTGATGTGATTATTCATAAGCTGCTCCAAACATTTCTGTGTTAATGGTGTCAATATCACCTGGACAATAAAATTTATCGAAGCTGGATTTGGCCTCTTGGTCAGAGGAATGGTGATGAGAGTCTTTGGACAGGTTGGCACTTTGGCTTGGCTGAGAAAAATGTCAAATATGTCTGGAAAGACATTATTTAGCCTTTCAACAAAGGTTTTCAACACACACCAAGTGAATTGATCTGGACCATTCTGTGGGTCTCACTATACATTGTTATTTTGACTATTTATGCTAAAACCCTTGTCTCTTCTATTTTTAGGATTGCAAACGGTGTGTGGTGAAACAACCTTTTCAAGCAGAAGCAACACAAACAAAAGACCCTTCTGTTTGATGTGACCATCATGGAAAGTAACTCAGGAGAAGATATGAACTCTGTCCTAAGTCTTGATGAAGGAAATGATTTATATTGTCGTTGTGAACCGTACATTTTTGCACATGTGCAGACCGACCCAATGTCCACCAATACACAATTGTTCTCAATGTTGGCACTGTTGAATGCCTATGTTCCCAATTCCTACCTGAACATGGAAGAGTGTCGAAAAATCCTAGGACCGCCTGATCCCATCTATGGAGGTCCTCCCTTTGAAGTTAGAATGCAACCGTTTTCCGAGCTCATCAGAGTATCTGGCTCAGAGGTACGCCTGATTCATCCAGATGTTGCTACAAGGTCTGTGGAGCTATTGGCTGACCTAGGCATTCCCAGAAGTGCCTTAGCACAGGACTGTGTGTTTCAGCTTTGTGGAGAAGAAGTCCAACCTCACACTGTCCAGTTTGTCAAAGATTTGCTAACAAGGAGAGAAATGGGTCCAAAGGGCGAAGAGAAATTCTCAATGCTAATTAAGGACATCGTTGAGAAAGAAAAATTTAATGAAGCACTCTTGGTTTTGAAAAAAGCTTCAAACAAATTCAGAGACAAACACATCTTCCCCCAAACGGTTGCTCGTCTGTATTATATTGGACGACCTAACCCAAACTTCAAAGAAGCTGAGAAATGGGCTAAAAAAGCCATCAAAAGAGCCCAGAACAACTCATATGCCGCAGACACCCTTGGACAGGTGTACAAGAACCATTTATTGAGAGGGGCCAAACAATCCAGTGAGGTGAATAAAATGGCTGAGAAGGCCTTCAAGGCATTCAAAGATGTAGAGATGAAAGCTGACAAGGAACTAGGCCCTGAACTGAGTGAATACGATGGCTGTGCCAACAATTCCGTTTCGTTCAACAACCGAGGCCATTTTGGTTTCATTCAAGTGGCCAAGATCGTCTCTGAGAAACACAGACATAACAATCCGTTTGAGGACACCCTAAAATTGGAAGTTGAAGACAAATTTGAGTTTTTTGAATGGTATCTCAGCTACTCCCAGCCTGACAGGACAACAGTGGAACCAGATTACTTTTGGAAAGATGTTGCCATCTGCTATCAACTATACAGGGAGAAAGACGCAGCTGACTCCACCAGCTTCCCAGCTCTTCTGGATTGCCTGAATCACGGCCTTTTTGTGTCGAAGGAAAAACGAGCCTTCACGTCTGCGGTGACAGAGAAAACACGGCCACAGTTGGAGCAAACCCGAGTTGAATTAAAGACTGATTATGAGGAAAATGTAGATGATGTGAAAGTGGCAGAGAGGTACATCCTTTCAAACATCATCTTGAACAACAAAGAGCCCCACTCTCCTCAACACGCCCTGGTTAGAAAACTTCAGGCAATCCTACAGAGGTTTCTGCCCACTGGGGCAAACAGTAGAGACCCAGAGTTTTACCTTTTGGCCCTGCTGTTGTTTTGGCCAGAGGAACAGCAAATGGTAGGTCAAGAAAACAATGATGAAGAGTTACAAGAACCTGACACAGACAATGATCAGCTTCAAGACCAAACTCTTGAGGAAGCAGATGTAGAGGAGAACAATACAGGAGAAGAATCTGAGCAGCCCCCTCCTCGCCTCATGTATGAACTTGACATGGAAGAATATGTCACTTTCATGGGAAACGCCTACGATAGAGTCTACGCCAAGTACCTTCGAGGTCGTTACCTGCTGCCACTGTTTTTTCTAGGGAAGGGCTCTGGACTTAGCAGATGGATCCACAGGTCTAGACTGGACAAGATGGTGGAGATCCTGGTGGAAACTCAGCTCGCTAATGAACCGAGTGGCACAAATAGAAACAAAATGAAAATAGAGAAAATCAATGATATGTGGAGTAGTGGGGAGGTGTGGCAGCTGCCAGAAATCCAGGATGTGCTTCAGCCCATTCAAATGGAGACAATGCAAAGTGGAGAAGAACATAATGAGTTTCTTAGTGTCGGCGGGAAGAAAATAAGAAAAAGCCTCTTCCAGGTTCCCCATGTGTGTGAATCAGAGCTCTTTTATCTTGGCTTCAACATCAGGGGTCCTGTCATCTTCGAAGTGAAGGATCAGTAAAACACCTGTGATTGTCCAGAAAGACACCATTATAAAGGTTCCTATACAAAGCAGCAACAAAACACTGCTTGTGTCAGCAATGGTTTCTGGGATAGAAAGCAGCATTTTCATTCATTCCCTCAAGTTTCTGAGTAAAAATGGGTCTTTTAAAAGAAGGCACTCTGAGGATTTTCTAACCAGTAATGGCTGAATGAGGGGCGGTAGAGGATTACATCTGAAAAGCTCACCGATCCGTTTTCAGCTTAATTCTGCAAACTTCATGTTGGATCTTATTACTGTGACCAAATATGTTAATTACAGTGGCTGTTTTTGTCTGTTAGGTTTTAATGCAGAAGGAATATTAATCAACGGTCTTGGATTCTCTGATGTCATTCATAGAACATAAATGAATTGGGGTTGATTTTAATTTGTCTTTCTCCTTGTTTCTGTTGTTAGATAAAGATTGATATTCAAATAAATTAAGAATGATTAAAATCACACTAATGCTTCCTGAAAAAACAAATTGATCAAACTCTAATAAAAAGATGCCATAATGCTGGACTGTGTTATACGTGAGTTATTTTTATCTAAGTTGTTGCTGGCCTTCAGATTTCGAGCCAGGCCTCCCATTGTGACCTTTTCCATTAATATTTTCTAACAATCTCCCAAACATTTGAGCTGAATTGCAAAATCACACCCTTACACTTTAAATCTCACACCTATCATACTGAGCTAATTGCTTGCACAAACCACTGTTTGAACCAAAAATCCTCTTATTTAATTCTCTCTATTCATTCTGTCAACTTTTTTATTTTTATGTGTGTGGTGCAACAACACAAGTTAGTGTGTGACCTACATCTATGAAACTGACTGATAAATTACATCTGCTCACTGAAATGTAAAAGAAAAGCACCATGGAGATTGTTCAGCTAGAAAAGGGATGTTAAAAACAATAGATTAAAACTTCTTAAGTTGTTTAAATATGTTTAAAACCCACATTAAATAGTTTTCTATGAGCTCACTCAATCTAAAGCGGTTGCAGTGCTACATTGCCACCTAGTGGTTGTTTATCAGTATAGCAGCAACTTCATCTCAGTAAAAAGCAACATTATTAAATGTTGTCCGTTGACCGTAATGAAGTAAACTAGCAACATTTCAGATTGATGGTGTTTAAAATGAGTTTAGCTGATCCTCAGTTCTGCACACAAAGACTATCTATGTAACAAAGGCTGAAAAATAGTGATTTATGTGCAGTAAAACTGTGACATATTTGGCTCTGGGTTGGTGACAGAGGAACAGAATCCACACTGGAATTTGATAAAGCAGATCATTTCTTTCATCTAACCAGTAAAAAGGCAAATCCTCAGGATAAAAATCCATTTTTGTAAAGCAATGTTGATAAATGATCCAACAAAAACCAGAAAATCATTAGTAACTAATAGTGCAGAGAAAGACTTAAGAGAAGCATTTTGTAGGTCACAACTAAAAGGTGCAGAAAACCCAATACCCCGACTCAAAATAATGATGTCATTCTGTAACGGTTGCTAGGCAGCCACCAACACAGAGAGCAGGGCTGTGAGAGAGAGTCGAAGCTGCACAGGGACGAGTTTGAACATCAGAAAATATGTGTATGAAACCTCTGATCGTTTGAAAACCGAACTGCGCAGATCATGTTCACAAACAATGTTTTTAACGAGAGGACAAAGGTTGGAGATAGACCTAAATATGAAAACAAACAAACATATTTCATTTTAAGATCGAATGATGTTCAGGTGCCACAGATTTTGAGGACAGATTAACAATAACAACTACAATTAGCAAGAAGCAACAATAACACACATGTAGGTTATAGATATAAAATGGTAGAAAATTCTGGTATCGACATAGATTTAAACTATATGTATAGTATATGTATATATGTATATATATTATATTAGTAAAGTTGCTTCTGACTGATTGCACTAATAATTCAAAGATATTGCTGCAGGCTTGTCCGACCAACGCGTTGCAAGAATGAAGACGTGATGTGATCTGGTGCAGACCACCACCTTCCTGTTCATTTGAGAACCACGGAAACCAAACGGCAGAGGCTGCTGGGCTCGTTTTGAGCATCGGCTCGACGTCTAAAAACGTGTGTCAGCACAAATATGGGAGAAAAGGAGATTTAAACTGTGAAGAAATAAGAACATCCACTAAAGTGGTCAGGAAGCAAATAAAGGACAAGACCCAGAAAAAAAAACGCAAGTTAATAAAACAAATACCCAAATACTAATCCGGGATTGATTGCCTTTTTTTTTTTAAAACCCATTCTCTGGTAGACTAACAAATAAACAATAGTAACTTTTACATAGTTTTGGGTTGGAAAAATTAACCCAATATGTTAATTTTGCTTCCACTAAGTAAAGCAGCACTGGTTGGTGCAGTTTGGTTCACTATTTGGACTTTTTCCATCGTAAAATCGCCCCCTGCAACCAACTAAGCCATTCCTGGTACCCTCATCTGTTGTAGGTCGTAGGACAATGGCACCGTATGGTTAGGGTGGAGCTGCTGGTGCCACCGAAACCAGTTTGTTAACTGGGACCTATTTCATCGAAATGAAGGATTATTATTGTACTTATACACAAATCTCTGCCAAATCTATTTCCCCCTCAAGAAGTCGCCGCTCACTCTACTCTTGCCTTTCCCGACTCTCTTAGTGACATCGAATTGGGGATGACTAAGTTCTTTAAATTGGAATGAATGAATGAATGAATGAATGAATGAGTGAATGAATATACTTTGTTAATCCCAGAGGGAAATCCTCACACAAAATGCCTGTAAAATCAAAATGAATTGATGATTTTGTTGAGTCCAGTTTTTCTGTGCTGACCTCTTATTGAAAGTCTGTTGTCAACAACAACGTTGGTACTAAAATAGCTGCTGACCTTAAGTTTGATAACCAAAAATGCTGAGACGTCTCTCTGAGAATAAAGCTCTCCTTTACTTTTCTGCTTTCTTCAGCATTAATAATCCAGTAGGTTTATTACATTTCTCTTTTAATAGGACTGAGCCGGGTCGATGTGTCACCCGTTCTGGGTTTGTGGAGAGGTGGAGGAAGTGGTACACGAAGCCACAACATTTCCTCAACCAGACCAATGTGTTGCATGACCGGACTTTAGCTTCACCGTTCTCTACATGCAGTGCAGACCTCCGGCTCCCTTTTCCTTTTCATGAGAAAAACAAAACGAAGAAGCCATTAACACCCACATGCTTGGTTTTGCTCAGTGCTCTCCACTTCGCCACTTCTCCGTTTAATACAATTTGCAGTTTCCCTCGTTTGTGTGGCCAGTGATTTCTCTCTGCTTCAAAACAGATGCAGTGGAAGGTTGAACCGCCGTCACACAACGGGCCTGAGAGCCAAAGTTGGACTGTAGCAGAAAAACGGGTGGAGCACCTTCACCTTCTAAACGTGAAATTGAACAAAACCCCCAAATAAAATCAATTCACCTCCTAACTAGTTCTGAGGCCCGACACCTCCCAAAAGCTGCTAACTGCTTTTCTCTCGCTCAAAGTGTCAAACCTCAACTTTCCAACCTCAATCGCCGCTGCTCGCCACAATGGTGACGTGTCAAAAAACAAAGTTGATTTGAGTCAGCAGTGTGAATATTTGTTGATTGTGATCTCAGACTTACAACATGAGGCTTTAATTGCAGTTATTTGATTGGCTGTTTGCCGTCAGCTGGGATATGTGGGGGGTCTTGGTCAACTGATAACAACGTCAGCGACTTCCTTCAGTCTCTTCACAAGACAGAGAGCAGAGACGGGCCGACCACGGCAGGTGAGTCAATATTTTCTCAGCTATAACCGACAATATTTATTTATTTATTTATTTTATTGAGAAATATATGACTGATAAGTCAAGTTTTTTGATTTTCATAACTTTATTTAAACATGAACAAAAACAACCCACCCCAAATCAACATGGAGCATCACAGTGTCCACATACAAACCTACATACACAAAGTACAGACAGACATTCCCAGTCATGGTTCAAAGTGGTCGAAACGGTCGGACAAGCAAATGAATGACATGCTGAGTGTAAAAATGAGAAGAAAAAAATAAATACATAAATTAAAAAATGACATTCTCTGTAAGATTGCAGTGGGTTCCAGATCCTCCAGAATTTGTCCGACTTTTGATGAAAGGTCATGGGTCAATGTTTTTTGAAACAACTTTTTAAATGATGATTTAGGAGTTTTGTTTTTTTAACATCCTAATCACGGCTTCGAAGCGCTCGGCTGTTCAGAGCAACAGCAACGTAACAGCGGCGTGACGAACCTTTTGAGCTGCATTCAGTAACTTTGAGTTTCTGCTTCTTCAGACAGGAAAATGAAGGTCATCCTGCTGATCGCTGTCATGAGCAGCTGCGCTGTGGGAGACGAGGATTTCTTCAACAAATGGCCCTGTCGGGGGTCCAATTCTAAAACTGCTTTCGAGAACTTTAAAAAAAACCACATCCTGCCAAAAAACTTTGATACCAGCTCAAAATCTGCATGGGAGAGGTGAGTTACTGATGTTAATATTTTTTATTAAAAGGTGAGAATAAACGTCAATAGTTAATTTACTGATATGAAAGCATTGCTCTGTAACATTAAAGTCAGAGCTATAAACTTTATTTTAGGCCTCATCTACCTCTAGTTGTATGTGATTCGGTTCAGTCTGAGTTCAAATCAAACTCTCTCTAAATAGAGGGGGGGACATGAATTTGCTTCCCAAAACATTTATTTTGAGTTTGCTTCGAATGAGAGAAACAATAAAGTGTTTCGGATCATCAGATAGATTTGAGTATAAAATAAAAGATGCAGAATAAATACAAACATTTCTTTTCAAACTTTGACAGAACTGCTCCTGTTCCATCCAGATATTTTGACACAAACATTTTTTTTTTTTTTTTTACATCTGCATAGTTACATTCATAATGTTAAGTTTAACTGAAAGACTTGTGACATCATGAAAAACCTTTTATTAATGAAATACATGAATATTTTTAAATGATATATTTATTTCCCTAGCCGTATCCGAAGCTTGAGACGTTGCGAAATGACACCTCTGACCTTCATCGAGGAATCAAACACCGACCTTGTTCTACAAATCTGCAACGGCGGCGGCTGGAACTGGGAGGGCAACTTGTGCACGAGTACCTCAAAAATCCCAGTGTATGTAGTGAAAGTGAACAGGGTGGATTGCACGATTCTAAATGTCCCGATGAAAACGGACAAACCGGTGACGGTGGCCTGCGACAAAGTTGGCAAGAGATGCCGTCCTGTTCATTTGCAGACAAAACAAACTAAGGAGCGAGAGAACGTCACCTGCTCCTCCTCTGCTGCTGCTGACGATTATTGGTCTGATGAGCAATTTAACATCTCAATCAGGATTGGCTAAGAGATGATTAACAATACTGGGAAAATTAATTGTTTATATCCTGATGTCCTTATTAACTGCTGAGCAAATTACTGTTGCTTTGAATGTTGCCTAATAAAGCTCATATGAAATCTGACTTTGTCCTGTTATCCAATCACAGCTCATGTTTTAAAACAGCTCTGCAGTTCTGAGAGTTATTATTAAAGCAGCTATGAAGCTATTAGCCATTTTGTTCCTAGTTTTTCAATGAATGTTATAACAGCAAAGTTCACTCAAATGCTGATAATTTGTGTTTTGAGTTAGTTGTTCACCAAACACATGTAGACATAATGTAAAAAATGATAAATATCAATAATTACGGTTAATTTTAAGCATTATGATACCTGAATCTGTTTACAAATTCACCATGTCAGCCTTTAATGTTTAGTTTTTAAAGTTAGTGTGTGACTCACATCTAGACCTACATCTTAGCACAAAACAATAATATTCATGTAGATATAAGGCAGATAAAATCTGGTGTTATTTAAATAGGACATTTGGCTTTAGATAAGTATTAGTGGTAAACGTGGCTCTGACTGATTGCTCTAGTAATTCAAAAATGTTGGTGAAAGTTCGTCCGACCAATGCGCTGCAACCATGGAAACGGTTTCTGGAAAACCAGATGTGTCAGAGGATGCAGACCGCCACCTTCCTGTTCCTCTTAGCGCAACTTAGCCGGTGAAACATGTTAAACAGACGCGACTGCACCGAAATGTAAAGCTCCGCAAATTAAACATAAATAAACTCATGTTCTGACAAGTTGTAAGGAAGAAACAAATTCAACGACACGCCCAAACCTGCTGAATGGTTTTCACACGATGGAAACGTTTGTTAGCCACAATGTTCCACCCTCAGTCACACCGTCGCTCGGCACCAAGGTCAAATGTCAGAAAACAAACTCTTGACTTGAGTCAGAAATGTGAAAACTTTTAATTTATGACCGCAGACTAAAGTCATAGGTTAGCATGAAGTCATTCGATTTGGCTGCTTGCTCTGAGCCTGGTTACCTGGTGGTCATGGTAACCGACTATAACTATTGGTTATAGTCGTGAACGAAGTGTTTTTGAAGATTATTGGTCTGACAAACAATTTAATATCTCCATCAGGATTGACTGAGAGGTGATTAAAAACACTTCAGAAATGCTTCTGCGTCATTAAAACCCGTTAACCTGCTCCAGGAATCCTGTAGAAAACAAAAACGAACAGTTCTTCACATGAAATGATTTTTTCCCCCCTGCATCTTGTTTAACATGGACGTTTAATACGAAAACCTTTTTACATGTCAGTGCAGCTTTTGCTTGTTTCACAAATGTAAAGCTTTGAAATCCGTGTGACATCAAGTGGATCGTTCATAAACCGATTTCCTTATTTACTGTGCTAAGAAACGTACAATGACTTAGATAAAGTCTAATAAAACTCATATTCCTGCATTAACTTTGTTGTTTTCCAGTCAAAGCTCATTTTTAAATCGTTCTAACTAGATAACTATTTTGTTTCTGGACATGTATGCGCATGTTTGTTTTTTTTTCTGATTGCTTGTTTTCTTTCTTTTGAAAACCTGTTTGAAATAAATCAAATTATATACAAAAACCTGAATATGTATGACTGGATTAAACTGACTGGTTTTTCTGAAGTAGGTTTATTTACACCCAGTATGTGTTGTAAATAAACTGAATTAAAAACTGAGGTGTGAATTTACTGCATGGTTCAGAAATGAGATTTTGGGGTTTTATAAATGAACTGAACTGAGTTGAAACGAGTAGAAAATATTCACAGACTCAAAGAACCGTCAGAAATTCCCGCCTCTTTCTTTTTTTGTCGCTAAATCCCACGTGATTTGTTTTTGAAGTCAGCGCTTTGAAGTTTCCCCGCTGAGCGAAACAGCCAATCACAGCTGGGGGATGACGCAGCGCTATTTGCATGCTGGATGTATAACAGCGACCTCACCGCTGTCAGCGAGTCATTCGTTGCTGTCGGAACCAGCGAGGAGGAAACATGCCCGAACCCGCCAAGTCTGCGCCCAAGAAGGGCTCCAAGAAAGCGGTCACCAAGACGGCCGCCGGCAAAGGAGGCAAGAAGAAGAGAAGGACCAGGAAGGAGAGCTACGCCATCTACGTGTACAAGGTGCTGAAGCAGGTCCATCCCGACACCGGGATCTCCTCCAAGGCCATGAGCATCATGAACTCCTTCGTCAACGACATCTTTGAGCGCATCGCCTCCGAGGCCTCCCGTCTGGCTCACTACAACAAGCGATCCACCATCACCTCCAGGGAGATCCAGACCGCTGTGCGCCTCCTGCTGCCCGGTGAGCTGGCCAAGCACGCCGTGTCCGAGGGAACCAAGGCTGTGACCAAATACACCAGCTCCAAGTAACCAGCTCTGCTGCTGATGCTCCAACACAACGGCTCTTTTAAGAGCCACTCACTGCATCTGGAGAGCTTTGATTTATGCACTGAGACATTTAAAGTTATTAAAATATGACATGTTTGTCCTGTGATGGCTAAACTGGGAAGCTACATCCAGTCTACAAGCAAAGTGACAGTGCAATTTACTTTGCCATTGCAATCCACTTGTTGAATGAAAGTTGGTGGCATTAATATTAATGAAGCCTTTCAAAGCTGCATAATTGTACATTAAATTTATTTTAGATGTTTCTCAGACATGCAAACAAAAAAAGTAACTTCTTGACATTAACCTCACAAATATAAATATCTGTGAATAATGATCACAGTTTTCTAATTTGTACAGATTCAGCCTGTGAAGTTGATTTTTTTTTTTTTTGTCAGAACGTGAACGTTGCTTTTCAAATCCCGTCTTTCATGTTTGCTACAATCTGAGCTCAGAGGAATGAGGACAAAACCTGCGTCGGTGTTCAGGTCCTGCAGCGGCGAGTGAAGGAGTTCAGCAAGGCGGAGAGTTTAGACGGCGCTGAGATTCTTCTGCAACATGACGGCATGTAAAACTACACCTGAAAAATATCAAATATTTTTTACATACTTCCCAGTTCTCTAGTGTTTTTCTTTTCTTTTTCAAGGTTAATCTTTTTAAAATATGTTTTATACACCAATGTTAAATTTCTGGAAAGTCTAATATATTTTATAAACTAACAGCTGCCATCATAGCTGGGTGTAGTATCCAGATGTGATGCTCTAATGACGAGTAGCACAACTTCAATATAGTTTTAGTAAGTAACTGCAATAAACGACACAAGTAAGAGCAACAAAGTATTTGGTGAAATGGTTATTATTATTATTATTATTATTATTAACTGCTGTTTCACTGATCATAATGTAATATTACCCATTTGTTTCAGCAGACATGAATAACAATGACGTTATGTGCACTGTTAGGTACTTTAAAACCAAAAATGAAAAATATTAATACAAGACAACAAATAAAGGTTAGATGGAACCTAACAAACATTTATCTGTGTATCATGTTTTATTTTTTTATGGATTAAAATGTGTTCTTCATTCAGTTAAGTTGCTTGACTGTCTATCCAGGTTGAAGCTACATTTAAACTTTTCAATGATTCATGTTTTATGACTTTTGTTTGAGATAGATAGGGTGTAAGGATAGATAAATACATCTCCATAATGATTCCTTATTGTTGCTTATTTTAGATTGTTTGTTACTAATATAATTCTAAATAAAGATTTAATAAAGATTTAAAAATAAAAAAGGGACATACCACGTGACATATCACGTTTTGTAGCCATTTCTTTACTGTTTAATTTGTATTTTTAATGTTGAAAGTGTTCTTGGGTGTTTTGAAAGGCGTTGTCAAATAAAATACATTATTATTCTAATTATTATAACACGGTTGGTACAGGAAATAGTGTCACTAGCGCCCCCTTCATTTCCGGAATGAAATAGTCATAAGGTGTGAGACTGACAGTGGTCCCTCCCGCCCCTTTCTGTTTGATGCAGCGAGGTGAACTTGGAATTTTTAGCAACATCAAATAAAGTTTCACAACGTACACCAAAAACTAACTTGTGTTAGCGACTGTTAAAGTCTCCCAAGCTATTTAAATTCCTGTCAAAACTTTGTAGATGTATTTTTTTTTCATGCATTTATAATCAATAAATGAAGGACTGTATTAGTGGATTTTATTATATATTTTTTTTTCTTATTATTTGGTGGAAGCTTTACATAAGCCCATTGGGCGTTGGCATCTTCCTGCATTGTTTTTTTCTTCATAAAATTAAAAACTAAAAACTGCAGCTTTCCCATTCATTTCCAATCCACCAGCAACTTCTGTCTAGAGTCCATGGAATAGTCGTTCAAAATACCTATAAAACAAATTACATGGTTTATGACAAACTAGAACTGGAACTTTTATGTCTTTTTCTCTGACCGTTCCCCGCCGTGTTCCTTGGGATTCATGAAGATCTTTGGTCTCTCCATTCTCTGAAAATCCTCTGATTCAGTTATGAAACAAATGGATTGATGCTGACATTACAGACAATACAACTATTTCCATATAAAATGGCCTCAATTTGTTTCAACTAGATGTGATTATTTGGTGTCAGAGCCAAGGGACCAGGATCACCTGAAACTAAAACAGTAAGAGCAAAAAAAAATAACCATGAACTAAAATGTATTTATTCTACAGAAAGAATAAATCAGTCACACTAACACTGTATAACTGAGGAGGCTGGTTGGTCAGTGTGGTAGATTTCTCAAACACTGGCATCATCATCATTCCAAAGATGAAGGAAAACTCTGTGATGTCACAACTAGAGTCATGCTTGTGATGTCATCAGCCCTGTATGTATGTAACAAACTGCTACCTTCTTGTCATTGCTTCCTGCACTACTGACGAGTTCAGACGTACGCAAAGCGCTTTTTGAAATGGAGACAGAGAGAATGTTTGAATTGACCCAAAAGCTGGCCTCCACCCAAAAAGAACTGGAGGAAACAAAAAATGAGCTGCAGACGCAGAAAACGATTAAGGGGATTTTCATGAAGATGCACAGAGACTTAAAGACGGAACTAGAGGCAGTAAAGAAGTTTAGCAGGCCAGAAGCTGTAACTAGTTCTGACAAGATGCAGCTGAACTACAATGATGACAAAGAGAAACGTCTGCAGAGAGAGTTAGAGCAGATGAAGACTTCTTATGAACAACTGAAGTGGACGTATGAAGCGGATGTTTCTGCGCTAAGACAGGAAATCACTAAACTAAAAAATATTGTGGATCTGGCTAAAATTGCATTCGAAGGACTTAAAGCCAGACATGAAGAAGAAGTTTCTGGCCTGATGCAGCAGGCAGACATTTTGAGACAGGACGGAGCTAAAGAGAGGGAAGCTTCCTCTCTGAAAATCAATAAGCTTGAAGATGAGAACGAAAACCTTCTAAAAGAGCTGACTGACTTCAAGAAACTGCACTCTGGCTGTAAATCAGATCTTCAAGACAGAAATGAAAAAGACGCAACCAATAATTCTGACTCTGCAGCCAAAAATCAGGAACATCACTTGGAGGAAACCAAGTCAGAGGACAGTGATGTTCCTCATACATCTAACAAGCAGATAAATGATTTGGTGGTAGAGAGAGAACCTGAGGCCACAGAAGTGAGAGACAGCTGTGTGGCAAATCGGTCAGAGGAACCAGTGGAGGCAACGGGCAAGAAAACCTCCGTGTGGAAAAGGGTACAAGATAGTTTTAGGCTGAAAAAATCACAGCAGAAAAAAACCAAGAAAAAATCTTAATAGAGCAACAAGGAGAAAATGTCTAGAGAATTTCTGAACCGTTTGCAAAACCCCAAAATAAATCTCTTATTTTAGACCAGAAAAAAAAAAAATGGCCGTGGGTTTTCTCCGGGTGCTCCGGTTTCCCCCAGATTTCTAAAAACCATGTAAATTTTGATGATTGCCCAATGTAACGTGTCCTCAAGAAAGGTATTAATTTCTATCAAATTTAATTTGCAAACGGTTCAGATTGGAGAAACATTTGTGGAGAGAAAAGAAAACCTCTAAAACAAGCAACTAGTTAAAAGAGTCCAGGTCAGAACCATTTTCAAAACCCCAAATTACATCTTATATTTTAGACAAAAAAAAAGGTAACCACGGTGATGCAGTGGTTAACACGACATCTTCACAGAAAAGAGGCCTTTGTTCTCAACCAGGCGCCTCTTTCTGTGGGAGTTTGTCTGTTCTCCCCGTGTTAGTGGAGGGTTTTCTCCGGGTGCTCCGGTTCCCCCAGGATTTCAAAAATGATGTAAATTGGGATGATTGACTATAATGAACATTGTCCTCAAGAAATGTAGCATTAATTTCTAGAAAACTGAATTTGCAAACTGTTCAGATTAGAGAAACATAATGTCAGGTGAGAGTTGCTCTCCACACGTTGCTCTCCACAAGTTGCTCTCCACAGGTTGCACTCCACACGTTGCTCTCCACAAGTTGCCCTCCACAGGTTGCCCTCCACAAGTTGCTCTCCACACGTTGCACTCCACACGTTGCTCTCCACAGGTTGCCCTCCACAGGTTGCCCTCCACAGGTTGCCCTCCACAAGTTGCTCTCCACAGGTTGCTCTCCACAAGTTGCCCTCCACAGGTTGCCCTCCACAGGTTGCCCTCCACAAGTTGCTCTCCACACGTTGCACTCCACACGTTGCTCTCCACAGGTTGCCCTCCACAGGTTGCCCTCCACAAGTTGCTCTCCACACGTTGCTCCCCACAGGTTGCCCTTTGTCACCAGTGTCTAGATGCAGTCAAGGTTTTGATGGGATCCGTTTTTGTGGCCTTAGCAGAAAAGATGTTGCAGTTTTTTTTACAAATAATCATGTAAGTTGACTAATGTTGTTGTATCCACAAAATGTTGGCTAGATGATGACTAGTTAATTCATACCAATATATCATGAAATGCCTGTTAACATGAATATTAATGTTGCTGTTAACTCATGTAATATTCCTTGATAGATAGTTGTTGCCAGGAATAAACCCAGTTCTCTTTATTTTCTTTGCAAAAGTTGTTCTCACTGTTGCTTTTGATATATTTCAAAGAAATGTTTATTGTCACAACAGAAGGAGCAAAGAGTCGGAGAGGAGACAACAGACCAGAGGTCAGCAGCAGGACCATGATGTAGGATCTTCTGTTACCTGAGAATAATTTGCTTAAGACGAGCAAATTATTACTTATTAATCATTTGTTTATTACTAAGATAAGTAAAAGCAAATTATTACTTATCATGCAGATAAGTAATAATTTGCTTATGCCCTAATTTCCACCCATACAAACACAAAACCAACACAATGCTTATGACCCACACAAATACAGGCTACAAGCACACAAATGTAGACACGTTGTGTGTCTGACCCACACAAAGACAAACACACACAATGTTACACAGCCACACACACAAACATATATTCCTACATAGCCTATTTCTTACAAATTACACTAAGTTATAAAAATAGTCAAAATAAACCTTACCTAGTAGATATGAACTCTCCTCTTGCCGGTTCTCAGGCTCAGATTCTGTCTGTGACACCCAGAGGAGGTGAAATGATCCCATACGCTGCATTTCTTTTCTTTTTGCAAATATTTCTGACAAAATGTAACTGTCTACAATCTGTTACACAAATTCTCTGTTTAATTTTTAGCTTCACATTTAGATATGGAAAAAGTTTGAGTCACAAAAAATCCCCAAGCAGTTTTGAATCTGAACTCAGATCCAGAACCGCACAGCATTCTGGGAGATGTAGGCAGAGGCATGACTTTAGCAGTTCTTCCTCGCTCTCTCTTTGGTTACCTAGCAACTTAGTCATTCTTTGGTTACCTAGCAACGACCTTTTGCGTAACTTGCGCAGCAGCAGTTTCAGGTTTGGCCACTGTGCCTCATAACTGGAAAACAAATTTAAAAACAAACATGTGGAGTGAAAACTTAAATAGGACATTTCACGCCACCAGTTTGGTTGTATTTTGGATAATTAAAACAAAAGACTAATAAATAATTATCAATATTAACAATTATTGACAGACTTTTACTGCTATGAGTTTTTCAGCTTTATTGTCCAGCTCACATTCAATAGAGATCTAAAAAACTGGTTTCCTTTCCTTGTGACGTGACGTTTACATATGTAGCCTGAGAATCATTTAGCCTCACAGGACACAATAACTGGGGTCCTTAATGTGCAGAATATTTGATTTCCAGTTGAGACAGATTAAACAAAGCTGTCTTATTTCTTGACTTTTGTTCAGAAATCAGAACATATGCGTATCAAACATTAGGTAGCTACTGCTGAAATGTGGCAATCTCGAAAATAACAGAGTAAAAGCACAAAAAGGAAAATACAACGTATAAAAAGCAAGAAAAGAAATACAGCAGTTTCCTCTGGCTGCACAAACTAAATACAGAGAGCTGCATGACACCACACTGATTTAGAGCACGTGATTGTGATAGGACTTATTTTATTAACACTTACATTAAACAGTAACGTCTCAGTTCACTTTTAATACTGGAGCCATGATGATCAGACATCTTGTCATCACGTGCAGGAAATGGCCGCCCTGCACCGCGTGCAGGTTCCCTGAACCATCCGTTCCACTAACACACCATCTCATTAAAATACTGACTGCTTATCGCATAAATGAGAATGTACCGACATATTTCAACAAGTGATGTATATATTTACCAATTTTCTGCCAAATCTGTCTCCCGCAGATGAAACACTCACAGTTCACATCCACGTTCGGCACGTAGCTTAGCAACACAGGAAGGCAACAAGATGCATTTCCTGCCCCGTCTTGGGAAACAGCATTGAAACACTGCTCTCTGGTGGTCAAAATGTGCAGCACCCGAGACCAACTACCTGCACATATTTAAATATAAAGAACAAATAAAATTACATAACTGAACCAAAATAATTCGACATAACATTTATTTCTGTCCAGCGTTGCAAAATCCTAAATGTTCTTCATAGAGTGAAGCTCTGGATTGTGTTGTGACTAAACCATGTTTTTAAAAAAAAAGATCTCCCACGCTCACTTTGTACAAATTTCAGACAGACAAATCAGTATCAGTATCACTTTGTCAGTGGATCTTTCACCTGGAGAGAAGCTCAGGCCTACTGCAGACAGAAACACACAGACCTGGCCACCATCCAGAGTCCCACAGAAGTGGAGCGAGTTTTGGATACGCTTTCATCTGCTGGTCACACATCGGAGGTCTGGATCGGTTTGTACAGTGAGATGGACTGGAGGTGGTCTGATGGTTTCGCAGGGAACGGGGCTGAATACAGGGACTGGGAAACCTCTGACTATGAACCAGATTTTTATTATGCCTACCAGTTCTGTGTGTTGATTGCTAACAATGGCAAATATTGGGATGATTCCTGCAGCATCTCGTACCCATTTATCTGCTACAACGGTAATGAGAAGCAACTACTACATTCAGTTCTAACAAAGACTTGATCATAAAATGTACAAATGCTGCTCGTTTTCATTCTCTACTGCAGGCACACAGGAGAATCCTGAATATGTTCTGGTCAATGAACCCAGATCCTGGTCCGATGCTCAGACGTACTGCAGGCAGAACTTCAGAGACCTGGCTACCATCAGGAACCACACAGAAAACCAGAGAGCTCAAAGTTTGCTTCCTAGTCCGGCCTTTGTATGGATTGGTCTGTTTAGAGATCCAAACTTTCACTGGTCTGATGGGAGCAGATTTGTCTACAGAAACTGGGCAAAAGTTTTCAACATAATAGGCTCCAACAGAATCATTTGTGGAGTCACATGGAGTCCAGGGCAATGGAGGTTTCGCTCATGTGAAACAAAAAGGTCATTTGTTTGCCACAGCCTCCCAGGCAAGTCTTTAAATGGTATTCACTTATTGATGTGCATGTAGGAGAACATGAGCTGCAGTTTTAAGTGTAGCTTCATTTTTCTTGTTTAAAACGTAGAAATGAAACAGCTTGTGAAGCTGAGACTGAAGACTGAGGACTCTGTCAATCTGAACGATCCGCTTGTGATGGCAAACATCCTGAAAAAGGTAAAGTTTGAAGATTAAAAAAAAAAAGTACAGTCCTTTGGAGCACTAATCAATCTAATCAACCCATCCCCCAAACCCATACTTCGCTCACCAGCTGCAGGACAGACTGAATGAGAATGGAACGAGTGGAACCACCTTGAAATGGAGAGAGCAGCCTGACGGAGACGTCTATAAGAAGAAGAAGGTCGAACTCTGAGTTATTAATCTCAACTTAGTACGATATAAATCTGGTTATATCTCTGGCCACTGGCAGTTCAAATGTAATCATATAGCCTCAATCTGTAATGTGTTTTTTTATGATTTTGTAATAATGAAAAATTAGCTTTAGAATTAAATTTTTTTTCTATTTTATTTTTTATATTTTGGATCACAGTCTTGACTTGAATTTGTTGTAGAATTTATAGAAGTAGGTAAAGATTGACGGGTTGAGGCAAGAAACTCATCACCAAAGATTCATGATCCAATCAAAGGTCTGTTTTGCTGCTTTGAACTAATCTGAGCTTCTTTTGATTCGATCCACTGGATTGAATCACACTGTCTGACTTTTGTCAAACTCTTATTCTACGTGTGAATATTAATAATAAACTTATTATGTCCCAAGTCTCTGTAATGTTATATGTCACTGGAGGAAAAAGGCAGAGAGGAAAATTATTCTGATTATGAGTTCAGTTGAACGGCAGCAGCTCTGGAGCCAAAATAGATTAAAACAATGTGAAAACATCAGGAAGCAGCAATGAGACCTTTTGTATAGAAGAATAGATTGAACTGTATTTAATAATCTAAGTTAAGTTGCATGAACATATGGTGCTTAATTTAACACTTGTTTTAGTACTTTGTGATACTAAAGCTAGTATATTGTTTAACTACAACATTTAGTTATGGGGAACATAAAATGAGGAAAAGGAGCAAAAATATAAACTGAAGTGATGTTTCCTTCATATGGTGATGGAGGTTCAGATGTGACCTTAAACTGAAAAGAAATAAAACAACTTTATTTCTACAGAAATCAGATTCAGGCTTGAAGTTATGGATAAACATTCAGTTTTTACGGAAAATGGTGGTGATATAAGATAAAACAGCTTATTTCATTTAGGACAAAAGTAAACTTGTAGATCTGTATGAACAGAAAAAAAAAATTCTCCAGATTTGTCTGTATAAAGCAGGAAAGTTTAAGACGCAACAGGAAGAGCTGTTAAACTGGGTGTGTGTGGCTCTTAAAAGAGCCGTTGTGTGTTTGTTGGAGCTGCAGCCTCTAAGCTCTCTCTCCGCGGATGCGGCGGGCCAGCTGGATGTCTTTGGGCATGATGGTGACCCTCTTGGCGTGGATGGCGCACAGGTTGGTGTCCTCGAACAGACCCACCAGGTAGGCCTCGCTGGCCTCCTGCAGAGCCATGACGGCGGAGCTCTGGAAGCGCAGGTCGGTCTTGAAGTCCTGAGCGATCTCTCGGACCAGACGCTGGAAGGGCAGCTTGCGGATCAGCAGCTCCGTCGACTTCTGGTAGCGACGGATCTCCCTCAGAGCCACGGTACCGGGCCTGTAGCGGTGAGGCTTCTTCACGCCGCCGGTAGCCGGAGCGCTCTTCCTGGCTGCCTTGGTGGCCAGCTGCTTCCTGGGGGCTTTGCCTCCGGTGGATTTACGGGCGGTCTGCTTGGTTCTGGCCATGATTCTGCTTCTCTGCTCGGGATCAGGAGAGAAATGTGGCGAACCGCCGAGGCTCCGCTGCTCTTAAGCTGCGGCTCTGGGCGTCTCTCTGTGACGCTGCAGCTCCGCTCCGGATCCTGGTTGGTTAGCGGCTCCTCCTGGAGCTCAGCGCCGCCCAGAGGCGTCGCCTCCCGGCTTAATGTCCGCCGCTCATTGGAGGAAGCTGCGTTCAAAAAGTCCGCCTCTCCGTCCCGCTCTGCTGGGAGCTTTTCTGGTTGGTCGCCAGCATCGTCCCGCTCCTCTCCGCGGACATATAAAGCAGCTTTCAGCCGCTGCTGGTCACATTTTCTTGAGTCTCCAGAAACAAGCAGCAACGAAATGAGTGGCCGCGGAAAGACCGGAGGAAAAGCCAGAGCGAAGGCCAAGACCCGCTCCTCCAGAGCCGGACTCCAGTTCCCGGTGGGCCGCGTTCACAGGCTGCTGCGCAAGGGCAACTACGGAGAGCGGGTCGGTGCCGGAGCCCCCGTCTACCTGGCCGCTGTGCTCGAGTATCTGACCGCTGAGATCCTGGAGCTGGCTGGGAACGCCGCCCGCGACAACAAGAAGACCCGCATCATCCCCCGTCACCTGCAGCTGGCCGTCCGCAACGACGAGGAGCTCAACAAGCTGCTGGGTGGAGTCACCATCGCTCAGGGTGGAGTGCTGCCCAACATCCAGGCGGTGCTGCTGCCCAAGAAGACCGAGAAGGCCGCCAAGGCCAAGTAAACCTGCTGCTGCTGCTGTTGCTCAGCAACAAACACACAACGGCTCTTTTAAGAGCCACACACTTTACTGTAAGAGCTCTGACTGCTGCTGCTGCTGTGATATTACTTTTTTCACTTCTAGAATTAAAGTTTTATTTGTGTCAGATTATTTTTAAAGATTACTTGTGATTATGGGCCAGTTTTATTGGGAATTAATTGAATAATTGCACAAAAATCCTCGTAAAAGCCTAATTAAATAGCCACTTGGTTGCTACTGAAATTACAGAATTTTCTCTCTTAAACATGCAGTGATTATAATAACTGATGTGTAAAACTAATAAATGTTTGACATAATAAAGGTCTAAATATCTTAACAAATGAACCTGAACCAAACCAGATCTTAGGTATTTTTATTTAAAACAGCATCTGAGCAGCGCTTCATAAGGTGCACATATTAATAATCATTATTCATAACCACAGTAATATCTATAGAGGAGTCAGTAGAAGTTTTCTTGTAAAACATTTAACCAGTCCATTGATACATTATGTTTTTGTATTTATTCAAGCATTAATAAGATATCTTAATGCTCTGTTTTCTGTTATGGTTGGTAAAACTCAATATCTCATCACACAGAACTAGAATTTACTGAAACTATAAAAGCTACAATCCGTAGGTCCAAATGAGGATTGGGCCTCATTTAGATTTGTGGTTTGAAGCATCTCTGTAGAAACCGTTTCCCCTTCATGTTTTCTGATAGTTTTCTTAAAAGTTTGTTTTTATTTACTTTGCATTGGGATTTGAAAACTTCCTATATGGGTTTAATGTATGTTGACGGATGTTCAGTTAGTTTTTAGTGTTTAAATCCTCACAGTGGTGGTTCAGTTCTTTAGCAGCATCATTAGAGCAGGTTCGTACTTTAATAGCTAAAAGTACAAGTTTAACAGCATTTAAGTCAAACATAAAGAACCAGAACATGAAGTAATTGATGAAACAAAATAGGATATTAATTACTTTATTAACAATGTTGTAGATTTAAATGGACTTTAAGAAAACTGGCAACATTACCAGTTCTGTTTACCAGGAAGTATAATCATTATAACCTTTAACTAGGAGTACTAGGTTTTTGATTTCTCCAGAACTTAATGAAACAGGGCCAAAAGAACCAACGACTCTTGATGGCTCTGATGGCTCAAATTAGCATCTATTCTTCAATTGTAAATGTGGTCGTTGACAGTCAGGCCAGAAGGTAGGAGTGTGAATAGTCCATGTTGGGGGTGGGTATCTATGATACCTACAGGAGATCAGATCTCCTGTAGGTAGTGCTCTTCAGTCTAGTTTTGAAGCATACATGAAGTGTTTTTGGAGAGATGTGACCTTTGGCAGCTGATGTTGTGCTGAATTATCCAGTCTAAGTCTAAGGAACAATTGTGCAACTGTGAGATGCATTGAGGCCGTTACCAGGGTACTTAAAATCCTTCAGGTCATTTGGACCATCTCTAGACTGCATAGGAGTGGCGTCAACGTGGACTAACTAAGAGATTCCTTTAGCTATGAAAACTAGAAACTTCAGCTTCTTAAAGAAAATGTGTTTGGCCCTTAAAAGGACCGTTTTGTTTTATTTATGTAAAGAATCAAGTTTAACCCCCGAAGCCGTACAGAGTGCGGCCCTGCCTCTTCAGAGCGTACACCACGTCCATGGCGGTGACGGTCTTCCTCTTGGCGTGCTCGGTGTACGTGACGGCGTCACGGATGACGTTCTCCAGGAAGACCTTGAGCACACCGCGGGTCTCCTCGTAGATGAGACCGGAGATCCGCTTGACTCCCCCGCGGCGAGCCAGACGGCGGATAGCGGGCTTGGTGATTCCCTGGATGTTATCGCGGAGAACTTTACGGTGCCGCTTGGCGCCTCCTTTACCGAGACCTTTGCCTCCTTTTCCTCTTCCGCTCATGTTGGTATCGTTCAAGAAAAGCCTGAAGCGACAATGTAGCTCAGAAGGAGGAAACGGCGCCTATATGTGGGAACTGCGGACGTGAAAGAGAACAGGGGCGGAACCGAGCTGCACAGATCCGGTCCAGTTATTGAAACCGGCCGAAAAAGTTTCTGTTTTTCTTCATTGGAGTTTTTATGTTGGATTTCTGGTACAATTATTTTTTTATTCACTGCCTTTATACGCTTATCGAATTCAACATTTTTCTAATTGTAGCCCAGTGATAAACTGAGGTTATGGTAGTTACTATTTGTTAAGGTTAATTTTACATAGTTCAAAATAAGATACAAGTATATTAAAAGTAAATTACTGTTTACTCAAACCTACATTGGTGAACAACTAAGTGTTTAGTATTCTTCTTTCTGAAAGAAATACATTGGTATTTTCCTTCACCTTAATAGTTGAATAATATAAAGGTCACTATTGAGTAATTATCTTA
Source organism: Xiphophorus maculatus (assembly GCF_002775205.1). NCBI lineage: Eukaryota > Metazoa > Chordata > Actinopteri > Cyprinodontiformes > Poeciliidae > Xiphophorus > Xiphophorus maculatus. The sequence goes on from NC_036456.1 coordinate 6,556,489, forward strand.
TTTGATGATGAAAACTATTGTTTGTTAGTGAGCTATTGTGTAAATATTGTAACTGAAAGAAGCCGTGTGACGTAAGCTGCACTGCGCATTCTCTGATCTCACCATTTTCATTGGCAGTGGGGACAGTTTGTCCGGTGCGGGATGGGGATTGGTGGAGAGGAGGAGAGGGCGGGAGCAAGGGAGAGAGGGGGAAGGGTGGAGAACGGAGGCGGACGAGAGAAAAAAAAAAAAACAATAGCAAAAAGAGGAATAAATAAGAAAGAGAAGAGAGACGAAAAGGAGAGACAGAGGGACAACAGGACGAGAGAGCACGGAAGTCGGGAGAAGTTGGAGGAGTTCAGTTGACGCTGGAGGGACGAGGCAGGAGGGGGCCGGAGCAAGTGGTCGCGACGGACTTCGGGCTAAGCTAAGTGGGCTAACGCTTTAGCGCCACGGTCCTGCGGCAGCCGTTGAGCCGCGGCGGAGTTGAGAGGAGGGAGGCATCTCAGCGTTTCCTATGTTTTCCCCGAATTGCACCGCTCTCAAATTGTTTCTTTCATTCGTCCTCCCTCTGGGATTTCAACGTCTACTCCTCGTTGGTCACAGGCCTGCACCGTTGGGTTTTCTCGGGTCTTTTCCCATTTCTCCACCACCATTTGAAGGTCGTGAGTAGAACTGACTTTTTTTTTTTTTTTTTTTTTTTTTTTTCTTTCGAAAAATTTTTATTGTTACTGTAAACATTAAAAAATTACATTATTGCAGTTATACAGAAAATTTTTTTCTGATAAGAACAGAATTTTTCTTTCGAAAAATTTTTATTGTTACTGTAAACATTAAAAAATTACATTATTGCAGTTATACAGAAATTTTTTTCAGGAACTTACAAAATCATTAGTTCAGACTAAAAGAAGCTAAGAACAAGAATATAAAATACAAAATCTCTGTGGGTTAAAAGTTGAGCAGGACCGGGGTGACTCCTTCCAAAGTCCGGGGCCGTCCCGTCCTTCCAGACAGCACTTGGTGCTCAGAGGGGAAACCTGCCCTGAAGCTCCTTCCCTCCTGCCTCACCCGGAGAGCCAGGCCGCCGCTGCTTGGACCTCTGCTCGTGGAGCGCCGGCTCCTTCGTCCACGGAGGCGCAGGCGATTCTTCTTGGTGGCTGTGTCCTTGGCGCGCCACCTGCAGCCCTTGATGTTGCTCTTTTTGCTGCCGCCATCCGGATCACAGCCACGGGGGGCATCTGCCTGCGCCTGCTCACCAGCAAGTTTCTGGAGGTCCAAATGGCGTCTTTGATGGTGGCGAGGGTGAGCCACATCTCAGCAAAGTGAGTAGAACTGACTGTTCAGGACGATATATTAGCTTGGACATTGCTTGTGAACATTAAGTGTTTAGTGGGCCCGCCTTATGTGCTGCCTTATGTGAAAAGTATATGTTGTTTTCCATTTTTTTTTTGTGTTGTTTTCCTAAAACTTAAAAGTATTCACAGCTTACAGTTCAATGGTGATTAACAGTGAGGGTTCCCTGTCACCGTAGTTAATAAAGTGAAGCTGAGTAATTTCGCCTGAATTTCTATTTCTCTGGGTCATATTTGTTACAAACCAGGTCAGTGGTATTACCTCATTGATGTCGAACCCAAGCACCCACCATTTTAGTTTTTCTCATAGAGTGGTTTAAGGTGCTACATAATGTTCACTTAAAAATCTTAAAAATATGTTTAAGTAAATCACATTTTTAATGGAATAATCTTTACTAATCTTTGTTCCTTACACAGAATGTGTTAAACCATTTCAGTCATAATGAAGAGCATTTTTATGTGTTTTCACTGGAAAGGAAATAAAAATTTCAGGTGCAGGTAAATAGTTCAATCTTCTCTTCATTTCTCAAATCCAGTGCATCAGTTTGAGTTGATTTTTTTTCTGCTTACATGGCAGCAACTTGCTCATATACAATTGCTCTTTAAATGCAGTTGGACAAATAACCACATTGTGCAATTTAAAAAATTGTGTGCAGTCTCAACATGTGGCTTGGTTATAGGCAGCAGCAGCAGTAGGTGTAATTCTGAGAGAAAAGTCATTTCAATCTGTTGGCAGATTTAATTCAATTTACTGTAAGGACAGGATTTGCTCTACAGAGAATAAATGGAGGCTCTAAAAAGAGCCTTTTGTGCTCTGAGTGCAGGTTGAAGCAGCTGTTTACTTCTTGGCCGGTTTAGCGGCTTTGGGCTCCTTGGCGAGCTTGAAGGAGCCGGAGGCCCCCGTGCCCTTAGTCTGGCTCAGGGTCCCTTTGGTGACCAGCTTGGTGACGGCGGTGTTGATGCGCTTGTTGGCCTTGCTCACGTCCACTCCTTTCCCGGCCAGCACCTTCTTGAGGGCCGCCAGGGACATCCATCCCTGGCGCTCCTTGGACTCGGCCACGGTGAGTTTCGGGAGGCTGGGTCCGTCCTGCTTGGCCCGGGGAGCGGACTTCTTCCTGTTTTACAAAGTTCATATATTTGATTATAATACCAGTCATGTTTCATAAACATGAGACTTACAGCTGACTGGTCCAAAATGTTTCAATATGCTCTCACCAAAATGTTTAGGATGATGTCAGAAATGTACCATCATAGCGGTGCAGGGCGGCCATTTCCTGCACGTGATGATAAGATGTCTGATCATCATGGCTCCCGTATTAAGAGTGAACTGAGACGTTACTGTTTAATGTAAGTGTTAATAAAATAAGTCCTATCACAATCACGTGCTCTAAATCAGTGTGGTGTCATGCAGCTCTCTGTATTTAGTTTGTGCAGCCAGAGGAAACTGCTGTATTTCTTTTCTTGCTTTTTATACGTTGTATTTTCCTTTTTGTGCTTTTACTCTGTTATTTTAGAGATTGCCACATTTCAGCAGTAGCTACCTAATGTTTGGTACGCATATGTTCTGATTTCTGAACAAAAGTCAGGAAATAAGACAGCTTTGTTTAATCTGTCTCAACTGGAAATCAAATATTCTGCACATTAAGGACCCCAGTTATTGTGTCCTGTGAGGCTAAATGATTCTCAGGCTACATATGTAAACGTCACGTCACAAGGAAAGGAAACCAGTTTTTTAGATCTCTATTGAATGTAAGCTGGACAATAAAGCTGAAAAACTCATAGCAGTAAAAGTCTGTCAATAATTGTTAATATTGATAATTATTTATTAGTCTTTTGTTTTAATTATCCAAAATACAACCAAACTGGTGGCGTGAAATGTCCTATTTTATCCTGTTTTAACTCCACATGTTTCTTTTTTTAATTTGTTTTCCAGTTATGAGGCACAGTGGCCAAACCTGAAACTGCTGCTGCGCAAGTTACGCAAAAGGTCGTTGCTAGGTAACCAAAGAATGACTAAGTTGCTAGGTAACCAAAGAGGGAGCGAGGAAGAACTGCTAAAGTCATGCCTCTGCCTACATCTCCCAGAATGCTGTGCGGTTCTGGATCTGAGTTCAGATTCAAAACTGCTTGGGGATTTTTTGTGACTCAAACTTTTTCCATATCTAAATGTGAAGCTAAAAATTAAACAGAGAATTTGTGTAACAGATTGTAGACAGTTACATTTTGTCAGAAATATTTGCAAAAAGAAAAGAAATGCAGCGTATGGGATCATTTCACCTCCTCTGGGTGTCACAGACAGAATCTGAGCCTGAGAACCGGCAAGAGGAGAGTTCATATCTACTAGGTAAGGTTTATTTTGACTATTTTTATAACTTAGTGTAATTTGTAAGAAATAGGCTATGTAGGAATATATGTTTGTGTGTGTGGCTGTGTAACATTGTGTGTGTTTGTCTTTGTGTGGGTCAGACACACAACGTGTCTACATTTGTGTGCTTGTAGCCTGTATTTGTGTGGGTCATAAGCATTGTGTTGGTTTTGTGTTTGTATGGGTGGAAATTAGGGCATAAGCAAATTATTACTTATCTTCATGATAAGTAATAATTTGCTTATTACTTACCTTAGTAATAAGCAAATTATTAAGTAATAATTTGCTTATTACTTATCTTAGTAAATACATTATTAAAAAGTAATAATTTGCTTATTACTTATCTTAGTAATAAACAAATGATTAATAAGTAATAATTTGCTCGTCTTAAGCAAATTATTCTCAGGTAACAGAAGATCCTACATCATGGTCCTGCTGCTGACCTCTGATCTGTTGTCTCCTCTCCGACTCTTTGCTCCTTCTGTTGTGACAATAAACATTTCTTTGAAATATATCAAAAGCAACAGTGAGAACAACTTTTGCAAAGAAAATAAAGAGAACTGGGTTTATTCCTGGCAACAACTATCTATCAAGGAATATTACATGAGTTAACAGCAACATTAATATTCATGTTAACAGGCATTTCATGATATATTGGTATGAATTAACTAGTCATCATCTAGCCAACATTTTGTGGATACAACAACATTAGTCAACTTACATGATTATTTGGGAAAAAACTGCAACATCTTTTCTGCTAAGGCCACAAAAACGGATCCCATCAAAACCTTGACTGCATCTAGACACTGGTGACAAAGGGCAACCTGTGGGGAGCAACGTGTGGAGAGCAACTTGTGGAGGGCAACCTGTGGAGGGCAACCTGTGGAGAGCAACGTGTGGAGAGCAACTTGTGGAGAGCAACTTGTGGAGTGCAACGTGTGGAGAGCAACCTGTGGAGGGCAACCTGTGGAGGGCAACCTGTGGAGTGCAACGTGTGGAGAGCAACTTGTGGAGAGCAACCTGTGGAGAGCAACTTGTGGAGAGCAACTCTCACCTGACATTATGTTTCTCTAATCTGAACCGTTTGCAAATTCAGTTTTCTAGAAATTAATGCTACCTTTCTTGAGGACAATGTTCATTATAGTCAATCATCCCAATTTACATCATTTTTGAAATCCTGGGGGAACCGGAGCACCCGGAGAAAACCCTCCACTAACACGGGGAGAACAGACAAACTCCCACAGAAAGAGGCGCCTGGTTGAGAACAAAGGCCTCTTTTCTGTGAAGATGTCGTGTTAACCACTGCATCACCGTGGTTACCTTTTTTTTTGTCTAAAATATAAGATGTAATTTGGGGTTTTGAAAATGGTTCTGACCTGGACTCTTTTAACTAGTTGCTTGTTTTAGAGGTTTTCTTTTCTCTCCACAAATGTTTCTCCAATCTGAACCGTTTGCAAATTAAATTTGATAGAAATTAATACCTTTCTTGAGGACACGTTACATTGGGCAATCATCAAAATTTACATGGTTTTTAGAAATCTGGGGGAAACCGGAGCACCCGGAGAAAACCCACGGCCATTTTTTTTTTCTGGTCTAAAATAAGAGATTTTTTCGGGGGTTTTGCAAACGGTTCAGAAATTCTCTAGACATTTTCTCCTTGTTGCTCTATTAAGATTTTTTCTTGGTTTTTTTCTGCTGTGATTTTTTCAGCCTAAAACTATCTTGTACCCTTTTCCACACGGAGGTTTTCTTGCCCGTTGCCTCCACTGGTTCCTCTGACCGATTTGCCACACAGCTGTCTCTCACTTCTGTGGCCTCAGGTTCTCTCTCTACCACAAAATCATTTATTTGCTTGATCGATGTATGAGGAACATCACTGTCCTCTGACTTGGTTTCCTCCAAGTGATGTTCCTGATTTTTGGTTGCAGAGTCAGAATTGTTGGTCATGTCTTTTTCATTTCTGTCTTGAAGATCTGATTTACAGCCAGAGTGCAGTTTCTTGAAGTCAGTCAGCTCTTTTAGAAGGTTTTCGTTCTCATCTTCGAGCCCATTGATTTTCAGAGAGGAAGCTTCCCTCTCTTTAGCTCCGTCCTGTCTCAAAATGTCTGCCTGCTGCATCAGGCCAGAAACTTCTTCTTCATGTCTGGCTTTAAGTCCTTCGAATGCAATTTTAGCCAGATCCACAATATTTTTTAGTTTAGTGATTTCCTGTCTTAGCGCAGAAACATCCGCTTCATACGTCCACTTCAGTTGTTCATAAGAAGTCTTCATCTGCTCTAACTCTCTCTGCAGACGTTTCTCTTTGTCATCATTGTAGTTCAGCTGCATCTTGTCAGAACTAGTTACAGCTTCTGGCCTGCTAAACTTCTTTACTGCCTCTAGTTCCGTCTTTAAGTCTCTGTGCATCTTCATGAAAATCCCCTTAATCGTTTTCTGCGTCTGCAGCTCATTTTTTGTTTCCTCCAGTTCTTTTTGGGTGGAGGCCAGCTTTTGGGTCAATTCAAACATTCTCTCTGTCTCCATTTCAAAAAGCGCTTTGCGTACGTCTGAACTCGTCAGTAGTGCAGGAAGCAATGACAAGAAGGTAGCAGTTTGTTACATACATACAGGGCTGATGACATCACAAGCATGACTCTAGTTGTGACATCACAGAGTTTTCCTTCATCTTTGGAATGATGATGATGCCAGTGTTTGAGAAATCTACCACACTGACCAACCAGCCTCCTCAGTTATACAGTGTTAGTGTGACTGATTTATTCTTTCTGTAGAATAAATACATTTTAGTTCATGGTTATTTTTTTTTGCTCTTACTGTTTTAGTTTCAGGTGATCCTGGTCCCTTGGCTCTGACACCAAATAATCACATCTAGTTGAAACAAATTGAGGCCATTTTATATGGAAATAGTTGTATTGTCTGTAATGTCAGCATCAATCCATTTGTTTCATAACTGAATCAGAGGATTTTCAGAGAATGGAGAGACCAAAGATCTTCATGAATCCCAAGGAACACGGCGGGGAACGGTCAGAGAAAAAGACATAAAAGTTCCAGTTCTAGTTTGTCATAAACCATGTAATTTGTTTTATAGGTATTTTGAACGACTATTCCATGGACTCTAGACAGAAGTTGCTGGTGGATTGGAAATGAATGGGAAAGCTGCAGTTTTTAGTTTTTAATTTTATGAAGAAAAAAACAATGCAGGAAGATGCCAACGCCCAATGGGCTTATGTAAAGCTTCCACCAAATAATAAGAAAAAAAAATATATAATAAAATCCACTAATACAGTCCTTCATTTATTGATTATAAATGCATGAAAAAAAAATACATCTACAAAGTTTTGACAGGAATTTAAATAGCTTGGGAGACTTTAACAGTCGCTAACACAAGTTAGTTTTTGGTGTACGTTGTGAAACTTTATTTGATGTTGCTAAAAATTCCAAGTTCACCTCGCTGCATCAAACAGAAAGGGGCGGGAGGGACCACTGTCAGTCTCACACCTTATGACTATTTCATTCCGGAAATGAAGGGGGCGCTAGTGACACTATTTCCTGTACCAACCGTGTTATAATAATTAGAATAATAATGTATTTTATTTGACAACGCCTTTCAAAACACCCAAGAACACTTTCAACATTAAAAATACAAATTAAACAGTAAAGAAATGGCTACAAAACGTGATATGTCACGTGGTATGTCCCTTTTTTATTTTTAAATCTTTATTAAATCTTTATTTAGAATTATATTAGTAACAAACAATCTAAAATAAGCAACAATAAGGAATCATTATGGAGATGTATTTATCTATCCTTACACCCTATCTATCTCAAACAAAAGTCATAAAACATGAATCATTGAAAAGTTTAAATGTAGCTTCAACCTGGATAGACAGTCAAGCAACTTAACTGAATGAAGAACACATTTTAATCCATAAAAAAATAAAACATGATACACAGATAAATGTTTGTTAGGTTCCATCTAACCTTTATTTGTTGTCTTGTATTAATATTTTTCATTTTTGGTTTTAAAGTACCTAACAGTGCACATAACGTCATTGTTATTCATGTCTGCTGAAACAAATGGGTAATATTACATTATGATCAGTGAAACAGCAGTTAATAATAATAATAATAATAATAATAATAACCATTTCACCAAATACTTTGTTGCTCTTACTTGTGTCGTTTATTGCAGTTACTTACTAAAACTATATTGAAGTTGTGCTACTCGTCATTAGAGCATCACATCTGGGTACTACACCCAGCTATGATGGCAGCTGTTAGTTTATAAAATATATTAGACTTTCCAGAAATTTAACATTGGTGTATAAAACATATTTTAAAAAGATTAACCTTGAAAAAGAAAAGAAAAACACTAGACAACTGGTAAGTATGTAAAAAATATTTGATATTTTTCAGGTGTAGTTTTACATGCCGTCATGTTGCAGAAGAATCTCAGCGCCGTCTAAACTCTCCGCCTTGCTGAACTCCTTCACTCGCCGCTGCAGGATCTGAACACCGACGCAGGTTTTGTCCTCATTCCTCTGAGCTCAGATTGTAGCAAACATGAAAGACGGGATTTGAAAAGCAACGTTCACGTTCTGACAAAAAAAAAAAAAATCAACTTCACAGGCTGAATCTGTACAAATTAGAAAACTGTGATCATTATTCACAGATATTTATATTTGTGAGGTTAATGTCAAGAAGTTACTTTTTTTGTTTGCATGTCTGAGAAACATCTAAAATAAATTTAATGTACAATTATGCAGCTTTGAAAGGCTTCATTAATATTAATGCCACCAACTTTCATTCAACAAGTGGATTGCAATGGCAAAGTAAATTGCACTGTCACTTTGCTTGTAGACTGGATGTAGCTTCCCAGTTTAGCCATCACAGGACAAACATGTCATATTTTAATAACTTTAAATGTCTCAGTGCATAAATCAAAGCTCTCCAGATGCAGTGAGTGGCTCTTAAAAGAGCCGTTGTGTTGGAGCATCAGCAGCAGAGCTGGTTACTTGGAGCTGGTGTATTTGGTCACAGCCTTGGTTCCCTCGGACACGGCGTGCTTGGCCAGCTCACCGGGCAGCAGGAGGCGCACAGCGGTCTGGATCTCCCTGGAGGTGATGGTGGATCGCTTGTTGTAGTGAGCCAGACGGGAGGCCTCGGAGGCGATGCGCTCAAAGATGTCGTTGACGAAGGAGTTCATGATGCTCATGGCCTTGGAGGAGATCCCGGTGTCGGGATGGACCTGCTTCAGCACCTTGTACACGTAGATGGCGTAGCTCTCCTTCCTGGTCCTTCTCTTCTTCTTGCCTCCTTTGCCGGCGGCCGTCTTGGTGACCGCTTTCTTGGAGCCCTTCTTGGGCGCAGACTTGGCGGGTTCGGGCATGTTTCCTCCTCGCTGGTTCCGACAGCAACGAATGACTCGCTGACAGCGGTGAGGTCGCTGTTATACATCCAGCATGCAAATAGCGCTGCGTCATCCCCCAGCTGTGATTGGCTGTTTCGCTCAGCGGGGAAACTTCAAAGCGCTGACTTCAAAAACAAATCACGTGGGATTTAGCGACAAAAAAAGAAAGAGGCGGGAATTTCTGACGGTTCTTTGAGTCTGTGAATATTTTCTACTCGTTTCAACTCAGTTCAGTTCATTTATAAAACCCCAAAATCTCATTTCTGAACCATGCAGTAAATTCACACCTCAGTTTTTAATTCAGTTTATTTACAACACATACTGGGTGTAAATAAACCTACTTCAGAAAAACCAGTCAGTTTAATCCAGTCATACATATTCAGGTTTTTGTATATAATTTGATTTATTTCAAACAGGTTTTCAAAAGAAAGAAAACAAGCAATCAGAAAAAAAACCAAACATGCGCATACATGTCCAGAAACAAAATAGTTATCTAGTTAGAACGATTTAAAAATGAGCTTTGACTGGAAAACAACAAAGTTAATGCAGGAATATGAGCTTTATTAGACTTTATCTAAGTCATTGTACGTTTCTTAGCACAGTAAATAAGGAAATCGGTTTATGAACGATCCACTTGATGTCACACGGATTTCAAAGCTTTACATTTGTGAAACAAGCAAAAGCTGCACTGACATGTAAAAAGGTTTTCGTATTAAACGTCCATGTTAAACAAGATGCAGGGGGGAAAAAATCATTTCATGTGAAGAACTGTTCGTTTTTGTTTTCTACAGGATTCCTGGAGCAGGTTAACGGGTTTTAATGACGCAGAAGCATTTCTGAAGTGTTTTTAATCACCTCTCAGTCAATCCTGATGGAGATATTAAATTGTTTGTCAGACCAATAATCTTCAAAAACACTTCGTTCACGACTATAACCAATAGTTATAGTCGGTTACCATGACCATCAGGTAACCAGGCTCAGAGCAAGCAGCCAAATCGAATGACTTCATGCTAACCTATGACTTTAGTCTGCGGTCATAAACTAAAAGTTTTCACATTTCTGACTCAAGTCAAGAGTTTGTTTTCTGACATTTGACCTTGGTGCCGAGCGACGGTGTGACTGAGGGTGGAACATTGTGGCTAACAAACGTTTCCATCGTGTGAAAACCATTCAGCAGGTTTGGGCGTGTCGTTGAATTTGTTTCTTCCTTACAACTTGTCAGAACATGAGTTTATTTATGTTTAATTTGCGGAGCTTTACATTTCGGTGCAGTCGCGTCTGTTTAACATGTTTCACCGGCTAAGTTGCGCTAAGAGGAACAGGAAGGTGGCGGTCTGCATCCTCTGACACATCTGGTTTTCCAGAAACCGTTTCCATGGTTGCAGCGCATTGGTCGGACGAACTTTCACCAACATTTTTGAATTACTAGAGCAATCAGTCAGAGCCACGTTTACCACTAATACTTATCTAAAGCCAAATGTCCTATTTAAATAACACCAGATTTTATCTGCCTTATATCTACATGAATATTATTGTTTTGTGCTAAGATGTAGGTCTAGATGTGAGTCACACACTAACTTTAAAAACTAAACATTAAAGGCTGACATGGTGAATTTGTAAACAGATTCAGGTATCATAATGCTTAAAATTAACCGTAATTATTGATATTTATCATTTTTTACATTATGTCTACATGTGTTTGGTGAACAACTAACTCAAAACACAAATTATCAGCATTTGAGGGAACTTTGCTCTTATAACATTCATTGAAAAACTAGGAACAAAATGGCTAATAGCTTCATAGCTGCTTTAATAATAACTCTCAGAACTGCAGAGCTGTTTTAAAACATGAGCTGTGATTGGATAACAGGACAAAGTCAGATTTCATATGAGCTTTATTAGGCAACATTCAAAGCAACAGTAATTTGCTCAGCAGTTAATAAGGACATCAGGATAGAAACAATTAATTTTCCCAGTATTGTTAATCATCTCTTAGCCAATCCTGATTGAGATGTTAAATTGCTCATCAGACCAATAATCGTCAGCAGCAGCAGAGGAGGAGCAGGTGACGTTCTCTCGCTCCTTAGTTTGTTTTGTCTGCAAATGAACAGGACGGCATCTCTTGCCAACTTTGTCGCAGGCCACCGTCACCGGTTTGTCCGTTTTAGTCGGGACATCTCTAATCGTGCAATCCGCCCTGTTCACTTTCACTACATACACTGGGATTTTTGAGGTACTCGTGCACAAGTTGCCCTCCCAGTTCCAGCCGCCGCCGTTGCAGATTTGTAGAACAAGGTCGGTGTTTGATTCCTCGATGAAGGTCAGAGGTGTCATTTCGCAGCGTCTCAAGCTTCGGATACGGCTAGGGAAATAAATATATCATTTAAAAATATTTATGTATTTCATTTATAAAAGGTTTTTCATGATGTCACAAGTCTTTCAGTTAAACTTAACATTATGAATGTAACTATGCAGATGTAAAAAAAAAAAAAGTTTGTGTCAAAATATCTGGATGGAACAGGAGCAGTTCTGTCAAAGTTTGAAAAGAAATGTTTGTATTTATTCTGCATCTTTTATTTTATATTCAAATCTATCTGATGATCCGAAACACTTTATTGTTTCTCTCATTCGAAGCAAACTCAAAATAAATGTTTTGGGAAGCAAATTCATGTCCCCCCCTCTATTTAGAGAGAGTTTGATTTGAACTCAGACTGAACCGAATCACATACAACTAGAGGTAGATGAGGCCTAAAATAAAGTTTATAGCTCTGACTTTAATGTTACGGAGCAATGCTTTCATATCAGTAAATTAACTATTGACGTTTATTCTCACCTTTTAATAAAAAATATTAACATCAGTAACTCACCTCTCCCATGCAGATTTTGAGCTGGTATCAAAGTTTTTTGGCAGGATGTGGTTTTTTTTAAAGTTCTCGAAAGCAGTTTTAGCATTGGTCGCCCGACAGGGCCGTTTTTCTTTGAGGAAATCCTCGTCTCCCACAGCCCAGCTGCTCATGACAGCGATCAGCAGGATGACCTTCATTTTCCTGTCTGAAGAAGCAGAAAGTCAAAGTTACTGAATGCAACTCAAAAGGTTCGTCACGCCGCTGTTACGTTGCTGTTGCTCTGAACAGCCGAGCGCTTCGAAGCCGTGATTAGGATGTTAAAAGAACAAAACTCCTAAATCATAATTTAAAAGGCTGTTTCAAAAAACATTGACCCATGACCTTTCATCAAAGGTCGGACAAATTCTGGAGGATCTGGAACCCACTGCAATCTTTCTTACAGAGAATGTCATTTTTTAATTTATGTATTTATTTTTTTCTCCTCATTTTTACAGTCAGCATGTCATTCATTTGCTTGTCCGACTGTTTCGACCACTTTGAACCATGACTGGGAATGTCTGTCTGTACTTTGTGTATGTAGGTTTGTATGTGGACACTGTGATGCTCCATGTTGATTTGGGGTGGGTTGTTTTTGTTCATGTTTAAATAAAGTTATGAAAATCAAAAAACTTGACTTATCAGTCATATATTTCTCAATAAAATAAATAAATAAATAAATATTGTCGGTTATAGCTGAGAAAATATTGACTCACCTGCCGTGGTCGGCCCGTCTCTGCTCTCTGTCTTGTGAAGAGACTGAAGGAAGTCGCTGACGTTGTTATCAGTTGACCAAGACCCCCCACATATCCCAGCTGACGGCAAACAGCCAATCAAATAACTGCAATTAAAGCCTCACTTTGTAAGTCTGAGATCACAATCAACAAATATTCAAACTGCTGACTCAAATCAACTTTGTTTTTTGACACGTCACCATTGTGGCGAGCAGCGGCGATTGAGGTTGGAAAGTTGAGGTTTGACACTCTGAGCGAGAGAAAAGCAGTTAGCAGCTTTTGGGAGGTGTCGGGCCTGAGAACTAGTTAGGAGGTGAGTCAATTTTATTTGGGGGTTTTGTTCAATTTCACGTTCAGAAGGTGAAGGTGCTCCACCCGTTTTTCTGCTACAGTCCAACTTTGGCTCTCAGGCCCGTTGTGTGACGGCGGTTCAACCTTCCACTGCATCTGTTTTGAAGCAGAGAGAAATCACTGACCACACAAACGAGGGAAACTGCAAATTGTATTAAACGGAGAAGTGGCGAAGTGGAGAGCACTGAGCAAAACCAAGCATGTGGGTGTTAATGGCTTCTTCGTTTTTTTTTTCTCATGAAAAGGAAAAGGAAGCCGGAGGTCTGCACTGCATGTAGAGAACGGTGAAGCTAAAGTCCGGTCATGCAACACATTGGTCTGGTTGAGGAAATGTTGTGGCTCCGTGTACCGCTTCCTCCACCTCTCCACAAACCCAGAACGGGTGACACATCGACCCGGCTCAGTCCTATTAAAAGAGAAATGTAATAAACCTACTGGATTATTAATGCTGAAGAAAGCAGAAAAGTAAAGGAGAGCTTTATTCTCAGAGAGACGTCTCAGCATTTTTGGTTATCAAACTTAAGGTCAGCAGCTATTTTAGTACCAACATTGTTGTTGACAACAGACTTTCAATAAGAGGTCAGCACAGAAAAACTGGACTCAACAAAATCATCAATTCATTTTGATTTTACAGGCATTTTGTGTGAGGATTTCCCTCTGGGATTAACAAAGTATATTCATTCATTCATTCATTCATTCATTCATTCATTCATTCATTCATTCATTCATTCATTCATTCATTCCAATTTAAAGAACTTAGTCATCCCCAATTCGATGTCACTAAGAGAGTCGGGAAAGGCAAGAGTAGAGTGAGCGGCGACTTCTTGAGGGGGAAATAGATTTGGCAGAGATTTGTGTATAAGTACAATAATAATCCTTCATTTCGATGAAATAGGTCCCAGTTAACAAACTGGTTTCGGTGGCACCAGCAGCTCCACCCTAACCATACGGTGCCATTATCCTACGACCTACAACAGATGAGGGTACCAGGAATGGTTCGGTTGGTTTCAGGGGGCGATTTTACGATGGAAAAAGTCCAAATAGTGAACCAAACTGCACCAACCAGTGCTGCTTTACTTAGTGGAAGCAAAATTAACATATTGGGTTAATTTTTCCAACCCAAAACTATGTAAAAGTTACTATTGTTTATTTGTTAGTCTACCAGAGAATGGGTTTAAAAAAAAAAAAAGGCAATCAATCCCGGATTAGTATTTGGGTATTTGTTTTATTAACTTGCGTTTTTTTTTTCTGGGTCTTGTCCTTTATTTGCTTCCTGACCACTTTAGTGGATGTTCTTATTTCTTCACAGTTTAAATCTCCTTTTCTCCCATATTTGTGCTGACACACGTTTTTAGACGTCGAGCCGATGCTCAAAACGAGCCCAGCAGCCTCTGCCGTTTGGTTTCCGTGGTTTTCAAATGAACAGGAAGGTGGTGGTCTGCACCAGATCACATCACGTCTTCATTCTCGCAACGCGTTGGTCGGACAAGCCTGCAGCAATATCTTTGAATTATTAGTGCAATCAGTCAGAAGCAAATTTACTAAAATAATATATATACATATATACATATACTATACATATAGTTTAAATCTATATGTATAGACATGTCGATACCAGAATTTTCTACCATTTTATATCTATAACCTACATGTGTGTTATTGTTGCTTCTTGCTAATTGTAGTTGTTATTGTTAATCTGTCCTCAAAATCTGTGGCACCTGAACATCATTCGATCTTAAAATGAAATATGTTTGTTTGTTTTCATATTTAGGTCTATCTCCAACCTTTGTCCTCTCGTTAAAAACATTGTTTGTGAACATGATCTGCGCAGTTCGGTTTTCAAACGATCAGAGGTTTCATACACATATTTTCTGATGTTCAAACTCGTCCCTGTGCAGCTTCGACTCTCTCTCACAGCCCTGCTCTCTGTGTTGGTGGCTGCCTAGCAACCGTTACAGAATGACATCATTATTTTGAGTCGGGGTATTGGGTTTTCTGCACCTTTTAGTTGTGGCCTACAAAATGCTTCTCTTAAGTCTTTCTCTGCACTATTAGTTACTAATGATTTTCTGGTTTTTGTTGGATCATTTATCAACATTGCTTTACAAAAATGGATTTTTATCCTGAGGATTTGCCTTTTTACTGGTTAGATGAAAGAAATGATCTGCTTTATCAAATTCCAGTGTGGATTCTGTTCCTTTGTCACCAACCCAGAGCCAAATATGTCACAGTTTTACTGCACATAAATCACTATTTTTCAGCCTTTGTTACATAGATAGTCTTTGTGTGCAGAACTGAGGATCAGCTAAACTCATTTTAAACACCATCAATCTGAAATGTTGCTAGTTTACTTCATTACGGTCAACGGACAACATTTAATAATGTTGCTTTTTACTGAGATGAAGTTGCTGCTATACTGATAAACAACCACTAGGTGGCAATGTAGCACTGCAACCGCTTTAGATTGAGTGAGCTCATAGAAAACTATTTAATGTGGGTTTTAAACATATTTAAACAACTTAAGAAGTTTTAATCTATTGTTTTTAACATCCCTTTTCTTGTTGAACAATCTCCATGATGCTTTTCTTTTACATTTCAGTGAGCAGATGTAATTTATCAGTCAGTTTCATAGATGTAGGTCACACACACTAACTTGTGTTGTTGCACCACACACATAAAAATAAAAAAGTTGACAGAATGAATAGAGAGAATTAAATAAGAGGATTTTTGGTTCAAACAGTGGTTTGTGCAAGCAATTAGCTCAGTATGATAGGTGTGAGATTTAAAGTGTAAGGGTGTGATTTTGCAATTTAGTTCAAATGTTTGGGAGATTGTTAGAAAATATTAATGGAAAAGGTCACAATGGGAGGCCTGGCTCGAAATCTGAAGGCCAGCAACAACTTAGATAAAAATAAGTCACGTATAACACAGTCCAGCATTATGGCATCTTTTTATTAGAGTTTGATAAATTTGTTTTTTCAGGAAGCATTAGTGTGATTTTAATCATTCTTAATTTATTTGAATATCAATCTTTATCTAACAACAGAAACAAGGAGAAAGACAAATTAAAATCAACCCCAATTCATTCATGTTCTATGAATGACATCAGAGAATCCAAGACCGTTGATTAATATTCCTTCTGCATTAAAACCTAACAGACAAAAACAGCCACTGTAATTAACATATTTGGTCACAGTAATAAGATCCAACATGAAGTTTGCAGAATTAAGCTGAAAACGGATCGGTGAGCTTTTCAGATGTAATCCTCTACCGCCCCTCATTCAGCCATTACTGGTTAGAAAATCCTCAGAGTGCCTTCTTTTAAAAGACCCATTTTTACTCAGAAACTTGAGGGAATGAATGAAAATGCTGCTTTCTATCCCAGAAACCATTGCTGACACAAGCAGTGTTTTGTTGCTGCTTTGTATAGGAACCTTTATAATGGTGTCTTTCTGGACAATCACAGGTGTTTTACTGATCCTTCACTTCGAAGATGACAGGACCCCTGATGTTGAAGCCAAGATAAAAGAGCTCTGATTCACACACATGGGGAACCTGGAAGAGACATTTTCTTATTTTCTTCCCGCCGACACTAAGAAACTCATTATGTTCTTCTCCACTTTGCATTGTCTCCATTTGAATGGGCTGAAGCACATCCTGGATTTCTGGCAGCTGCCACACCTCCCCACTACTCCACATATCATTGATCTTCTTTCTTTTCATTTTGTTTCTATTTGTGCCACTCGGTTCATTAGCGAGCTGAGTTTCCACCAGGATCTCCACCATCTTGTCCAGTCTAGACCTGTGGATCCATCTGCTAAGTCCAGATCCCTTACCTAGAAAAAACAGTGGCAGCAGGTGACGACCTCGAAGGTACTTGGCGTAGACTCTATCGTAGGCGTTTCCCATGAAAGTGACATATTTTTCCATGTCAAGTTCATACATGAGGCGAGGAGGGGGCTGCTCAGATTCTTCTCCTGTATTGTTCTCCTCTACATCTGCTTCCTCAAGAGTTTGGTCTTGAAGCTGATCATTGTCTGTGTCAGGTTCTTGTAACTCTTCATCATTGTTTTCTTGACCTACCATTCGCTGTTCCTCTGGCCAAAACAACAGCAGGACCAAAAGGTAAAACTCTGGGTCTCTACTGTTTGCCCCAGTGGGCAGAAACCTCTGTAGGATTGCCTGAAGTTTTCTAACCAGGGCGCGTTGAGGAGAGTGGGGCTCTTTGTTGTTCAAGATGATGTTTGAAAGGATGTACCTCTCTGCCACTTTCACATCATCTACATTTTCCTCATAATCAGTCTTTAATTCATCTCGGGTTTGCTCCAACTGTGGCCGTGTTTTCTCTGTCACCGCAGACGTGAAGGCTCGTTTTTCCTTCGACACAAAAAGGCCGTGATTCAGGCAATCGAGAAGAGCTGGGAAGCTGGTGGAGTCAGCTGCGTCTTTCTCCCTGTATAGTTGATAGCAGATGGCAACATCTTTCCAAAAGTAATCTGGTTCCACTGTTGTCCTGTCAGGCTGGGAGTAGCTGAGATACCATTCAAAAAACTCAAATTTGTCTTCAACTTTCAATTTTAGAGTGTCCTTTAATGGATTGTTATGTCTGTGTTTCTCAGAGACGATCTTGGCCACTTGAATGAAACCAAAATGGCCTCGGTTGTTGAACGAAACGGAATTGTTGGCACAGCCATCGTATTCACTCAGTTCAGGGCCTAGTTCCTTGTCAGCTTTCATCTCTACATCTTTGAACGCCTTGAAGGCCTTCTCAGCCATTTTATTCACCTCACTGGATTGTTTGACCCCTCTCAATAAATGGTTCTTGTACACCTGTCCAAGGGTGTCTGCGGCATATGAGTTGTTCTGAGCTCTTTTGATGGCTTCTTTAGCCCATTTCTCAGCTTTTTTGAAGTTTGGGTAACGTCCTCCAATATAATACAGCCGAGCAACCGTTTGGGGGAAGATGTGTTTGTCTCTGAATTTGTTTGAAGCTTTTATCAAGACCAAGAGTGCTTCATTAAATTTTTCTTTCTCGATGATGTCCTTAATTAGCATTGAGAATTTCTCTTTGCCCTTTGGACCCATTTCTCTCCTTGTTAGCAAATCTTTGACAAACTGGACAGTGTGAGGTTGGACTTCTTCTCCACAAAGCCGAAACACACAGTTCAGTGCTAAGGCACTTCTGGGAATGCCTAGGTAAGCCAATAGCTCCACAGACCTTGTAGCAACATCTGGATGAATCAGGCATACCTCTGAGCCAGATACTTTGATGAGCTTGGAAAACGGTCGCATTCTAACTTCGAAGGGAGGACCTCCATAGATGGGATCAGGCGGTCCTAGGATTTTTCGACACTCTTCCATGTTCAGGTAGGAATTGTGAACATAGGCCTTCAACAGTGCCAACATTGAGAACAATTGTGTATTGGTGGACATTGGGTCGGTCTGCACATGTGCAGAAATGTACGGTTCACAAAGACAATATAAATAATTTCTTTCATCAAGACTTAGGGCAGAGTGCATATCTTCTCCTGAGTTACTTTCCATGATGGTCACATCAAACAGAAGAGTCTTTTGTTTGTGTTGCTTCTGCTTGAAAAGGTTGTTTCACCACACACCGTTTGCAATCCTAAAAATAGAAGAGACAAGGGTTTTAGCATAAATAGTCAAAATAACAATGTATAGTGAGACCCACAGAATGGTCCAGATCAATTCACTTGGTGTGTGTTGAAAACTTTTGTTGAAAGGTTAAATAATGTCTTTCCAGACACATTTGACATTTTTCTCAGCCAAGCCAAAGTGCCAACCTGTCCAAAGACTCTCATCACCATTCCTCTGACCAAGAGGCCAAATCCAGCTTCGATAAATTTTATTGTCCAGGTGATATTGACACCATTAACACAGAAATGTTTGGAGCAGCTTATGAATAATCACATCACACCATACATCTTCACTAATCAGGAATAGTTTCAGTTTGCCTTACTGAGAAGTTTTATTGACGATCTCCACCCTACTCCATGTTATGCTGACACACCAAAGAAAGGAGGAAATGCATGTTGTAGGCGTCTCCTTGCTTCCACTTAATGGAATGTGTTACTTGAGGATCAGGTTTAGGAACCTCTGGTTTAGATGAATGTTACCAGTCCAGTTAGAGATTATTGACATAAGTATCTTAACCGGAAGTTAAGGTATGCTGTTAAATTATTGTACTTTGGAGAGATGTTTTGAATATACATGTAATGTGTTCACTCCATCTGCTGTTGTATAATATGACAACTCATCCAGCAGGTATTCATGAAGCAATAACAGGCAGAGTCTGTCAGCTGTTCAGTTATGAATTCCAGATAATCAGGTGTTGCCCTACCTTGGTAATTAAGATTAAAATTAATGACTTTGTTAACAATCGCCTTTGTTAGTCAATAACAGTTAGTCATTGCCAAGCCTATTGTTGCACAACACAACGTTCCGCAAAGGCTGGAAGGATCCTCACATTCACAACAGCAGAAGAGAGATTCTGGTAATAAAAACTGCTGAGGACACCATCAGTGTCTCATCTGCAGGACATTTACAGAGAGAAGATGTGGCATCTTTACCGACAGCTCACAGTAACTTCAGTCTCATCCTCCCTGTTGTTTGGGAAAAATACAGGAAGACATTTAAACAACGTTTTCCTCCCACAACAATCAGACTCCTGAACCAGCATGCAGAGTTGGGTTGTAGTATTTTTTGTGTCTATCCTTGTCTGCCGATCTGTGAGGCTTGGTTTTGTTTTTGTGTGATGCATAGAAATAACATATCAGGTTTGTTCATTCATTCATTCATTCATTCACTCATTCATTCATCTCTAATGCCTCAGGATCCACTTACCTGCAAAATGTCTCAACCAGAGGACCAACAGGAATAAATCATCTGCAAAAAGCAGAGAGAATACTTAGAGCTTTCCAAACCAGACACAATTCCCTACTTTACTGTATGAACATCACAAACAGGTGACTCTTTGTGGCTTAGATGCAGTCCGACCTCATATGTAAAACTATGGCTCAGCAATTTTCTATATTTTGACATGCAAATTTGAATTCCAACCTATTACATCAAAATACAGAAATATTGCGGACCTATGTTGAACTCTTCATGTAAAATAAGTATTAATATCTGCAGATTCCTAATGTCTAAATGTATAGTCAATCACTGAGTCTTATCAAAAACAATTTAAATAGTCTGTGTATTACAAATTGTAAAGTTTGATTTGTAATGTTTGTAATAATAACCCGACTTTTAACAATATATGTTTATTACAAAACGTGTAGCCAAAAGTGTTCAAACTTAATTAAAATGTTGTTTTTTTGTCTGATGTATAATTTGACAATAATCAAAATGATTTTCCGATCAAACATTTATCCCGTACCCACAGAGTTAAATGAACACACACACACACAGTCCAATCATCTTACCTGTCAGAGTTCCAGCAGGTGTGCAGGTGACTGAACAGAAGAACAATCTTATTTATAATCAGCTTTGACCACACCCTCCCCATGGTTTCGATTCTTCCATCCAGATGATGATGTAAGTTTCCTGTAACATTGCTTTCCTTCTCTTGCTTGTATGTTTGACTCAAACGTGCTGCGGTTATTAATAGCTCAACTTGAAAGGCAGCATGCCACCTAATGAGTTGTGTTTATTCACAAATGAAAGCAAAAGCATTGCCTTTTTTTAAAAATGTGTTTTATTTCAAAACATTTGAACAAAAAAAATGTTCAAACCAAAAACCTGGTTTTGTTCGGCCATCTTGTAAATGGCAACATTCACGTTTCCTAGATACCTTATAGGAAGAATAGGGAACAAACAGCTTAAATTGATTATAGAGCATGAAGGAAATGTGTGTAGAGGTTTCATATTAGAATATGTAAAGCTGGTTTAGATGGTCACAAAATTATTGCATTTCAATTTTTTTAATGTCTGCATTAAAAGCTGCTCCAGAGCAACTTCCCATTGAATTTCCTCCTGATTTTCCCCCCAAACCAAAACAATCTGAAAACTGCTGGGTCCAGTAATCCAGGAGGATTTTTTTATAATCTCTCCCAATAAGATTTGCCCAAAGATATAGATGATGTCTACAAAAGCAACATGGAGGATGATGTGTTTTAATTTCTGAAGGTGAGGCGTCCGTTGTGTTAAGCTGAACTTTGATGCAATGACACCTCAATGCAGGAGCATTAGAGCCCTTCAAAAGCAGCTAGAGCTGTAATGTAATGAATACAAAGAAATAGTCATTTTAGAAAACTGGAGAATCCCCTGACTATTGGGAAAGACAAAAAAAATGTTTAATCCCTACAGGGGGTCTTTTTGTGGGCTCTAGTGTCCCTTTATACAAACGTAGGCTGACAGGAAGGAGAGGAGGGAAGACATGCGGCGCCGAGTCCGGAGTCAAACCCGCGCCGGCCGGGCCAAGGACTCAAGGCCTCCAAATATGGGTCGCGCTAACCCCTACGCCACGCCCCAATTTCTTTATTTTAACCTGTATAATGTCCCTGTTGCCATGTTAGCGAACTAATGTTATTTTCTATAGCAGGTGAAATTTCCTCAAAACAGAGAAACCACATAAAGCTGAGCCCAGTCAGTGAAAAGTTCTGTTCTTAAGACAAAGTACCGAGCTCATTCATATCCATATCCTCTTCCTTAGTTACTTCCACTTTTTTCTTTTGGTCCAGCCTTTGAATTAAAGTCTAAGACAATATTGATAAGTTGCATGTTGGCATCAAACATTCAGTTTAAAGCTTCATAAAATACACCTGGATCAGGTCATTGTAGTCACTGCATGTTTACTTGTCCACTTGATGGCGCTGTAGTACAGCTTCAGCTAATCACATAGAGTTGAAAGCTAGTTAGCTTTAGGGACGAATTTTATTCGATTGTCCAGTTTTAGTTATTTTGTATTTGTTGCACCTGGACTTTACATACACTGGTCCCGTTTTACAGCTTCCCCTTCCTATACTAATAAATCATTTGCCTTAAGTAAGGTTAATATATGAAATATAACTTTAAGAGTTAATCATTTATTCACTACAACAAGTGTACCTTTTGTTAGCCACGTTTCATAGAAATTCAGCTTCTTAAAGAAATGTGTTTGGCCCTTAAAAGGGCCGTTTTGTTTTATTTATGTAAAGAATCAGTTTAACCCCCGAAGCCGTACAGAGTGCGGCCCTGCCTCTTCAGAGCGTACACCACGTCCATGGCGGTGACGGTCTTCCTCTTGGCGTGCTCGGTGTACGTGACGGCGTCACGGATGACGTTCTCCAGGAAGACCTTGAGCACACCGCGGGTCTCCTCGTAGATGAGACCGGAGATCCGCTTGACTCCCCCGCGGCGAGCCAGACGGCGGATAGCGGGCTTGGTGATTCCCTGGATGTTATCGCGGAGAACTTTACGGTGCCGCTTGGCGCCTCCTTTACCGAGACCTTTGCCTCCTTTTCCTCTGCCGCTCATGTTGGTATCGTTCAAGAAAAGCCTGAAGCGACAATGTGGCTCAGAAGGAGGAAACGGCGCCTATATGTGGGAACTGCGGACGTGAAAGAGAACAGGGGCGGAACCGAGCTGCACAGATCCGGTCCCGTTATTGAAACCGGCCGAAAGAGTTCCTGTTTCTCTCTTAGCCAGTTTTTAAGAAAATAAAACCTTCCTTCGGCAATTCAGAAATTAATTTTGAGAGAATAAAAATGAGTGAGGGCTCTGTTAAGTTTTTAATATAATAAAGAGGAAAGAAAAGTAAAATCTTGTGTTTCAGTTGAGAAACTATGAAATGAACTGAATGTTGATATTATGTGAAATTTAAGAGCTTTTAAAAGTAAAATTATAGAAACCTCTATTAACATGTAGACACGTGTGTTGCGTAATCATGTATTTATGTTGAATGGATGTGAATGAACAGTAAATATTTATTTTATATTCTGCTAAATTATGGACTGAATGGCAAGTATAAGCCCTGACTTCACTTTATTCATCTTTTGGCTTCATCGGTTTGTAAAATAGTGTTTCATTTTGTTTCTTTCTGCAATGTAAACTTACCAAAAAATCAATTATGAGTTATTAGTTTTAATCAGTTTAATATTTGATACGTACATAAATCTAATCTCTGTTGTACATTTACCTGATTTTCTAAAGTCTTCGTGTCTCAGAAACTGTTCATTCATGTCTCAGACTACACACTGTTCTCATTAAAACATGATAAAATACTATTTATTATTCCATTACATATTTTGTACAATCCAAAAACTTGACCTCAGTATAGAAGTGAAGTGGCTGAGATTGTAGTTCAGAACCAGAATCACTTTTTATAAGAACATTTTCACTGGTGAATTAAATGAACTGTAACTTTATGAACATGAAGTCAGTGGTGGAAGTTTTATAATTTGTCCCAGTGAGGTTACATTCATATTCTTTCAAGATTTCATAAGTTTTGTGTTTTGAGAAAATTGGATGCTTATGATAAAAACATGTTTATCACAGCAGCAGCAGCAGTCAGAGCTCTTACAGTAAAGTGTGTGGCTCTTAAAAGAGCCGTTGTGTGTTTGTTGCTGAGCAACAGCAACAGCAGCAGGTTTACTTGGCCTTGGCGGCCTTCTCGGTCTTCTTGGGCAGCAGCACCGCCTGGATGTTGGGCAGCACTCCACCCTGAGCGATGGTGACTCCACCCAGCAGCTTGTTGAGCTCCTCGTCGTTGCGGACGGCCAGCTGCAGGTGACGGGGGATGATGCGGGTCTTCTTGTTGTCGCGGGCGGCGTTCCCAGCCAGCTCCAGGATCTCAGCGGTCAGATACTCGAGCACAGCGGCCAGGTAGACGGGGGCTCCGGCACCGACCCGCTCTCCGTAGTTGCCCTTGCGCAGCAGCCTGTGAACGCGGCCCACCGGGAACTGGAGTCCGGCTCTGGAGGAGCGGGTCTTGGCCTTCGCTCTGGCTTTCCCTCCGGTCTTTCCGCGGCCACTCATTTTGTTGCTTCTTGTTTCTGGAGACTCGAGAAAATGTGACCAGCAGCGGCTGAAAGCTGCTTTATATGTCCGCGGAGAGGAGCGGGACGATGCTGGCGACCAACCAGAAAAGCTCCCAGCAGAGCGGGACGGAGAGGCGGACTTTTTGAACGCAGCTTCCTCCAATGAGCGGCGGACATTAAGCCGGGAGGCGACGCCTCTGGGCGGCGCTGAGCTCCAGGAGGAGCCGCTAACCAACCAGGATCCGGAGCGGAGCTGCAGCGTCACAGAGAGACGCCCAGAGCCGCAGCTTAAGAGCAGCGGAGCCTCGGCGGTTCGCCACATTTCTCTCCTGATCCCGAGCAGAGAAGCAGAATCATGGCCAGAACCAAGCAGACCGCCCGTAAATCCACCGGAGGCAAAGCCCCCAGGAAGCAGCTGGCCACCAAGGCAGCCAGGAAGAGCGCTCCGGCTACCGGCGGCGTGAAGAAGCCTCACCGCTACAGGCCCGGTACCGTGGCTCTGAGGGAGATCCGTCGCTACCAGAAGTCGACGGAGCTGCTGATCCGCAAGCTGCCCTTCCAGCGTCTGGTCCGAGAGATCGCTCAGGACTTCAAGACCGACCTGCGCTTCCAGAGCTCCGCCGTCATGGCTCTGCAGGAGGCCAGCGAGGCCTACCTGGTGGGTCTGTTCGAGGACACCAACCTGTGCGCCATCCACGCCAAGAGGGTCACCATCATGCCCAAAGACATCCAGCTGGCCCGCCGCATCCGCGGAGAGAGAGCTTAGAGGCTGCAGCTCCAACAAACACACAACGGCTCTTTTAAGAGCCACACACACCCAGTTTAAGAGATTTAGTTCCTCATGTTTTTAACATGTCTAAATTAATACCACAACACCTGCTTTTTATCATTTTATTGCTAGACAAAGCTATTTTCTAGTTAACTGAACTACATAATAATGCAGCTCTTAAATACAGAAGGGTTTTAGTTAATTTCTCACAATTTTGTTCAGAACCCAAAGTTCAGCTGCACAAAGGAGCTTGTGAGCAATTTCATCATTCATATCAGAATGATGAGATATTCAGATATCTCATAAACTGAATACCTCCGATTACGAGAACTTGTCAAAATATCAGCTATTTTGACAAGTAACCAAGTTTGATATTAAATATGGCTGTGACTCTTACATTGACCAATCTGATGCCGTTTGAAATATCTCGACACATTTTAACACTCAAAATGTATCTGAAGATTTTTAATTAGCATTTTTACGCTTCAAAATGAAAATGTCTTTGAGTTTCCGCTCAAGATGGTCGATGTCTAATTTAAAAATGTAAATCCAATAATTAGAAAGCTAAACTGATTGGACACAATGGAACATCTTTAAACTCTAATGGTTCAGTGACTTTAGTTTAGCATGTGTGTATGGACTTTTATCGCATTTAATAGTTTATACAGCTTTGTTTAAGTAAAACTACAGATATTAAACTAGTGGCTAAATATGCTGCATGTCTTTTGACATGATTGTTTCTATGGTTCCATATAGTAACTCAAGCTCAGAGGCCAGAGGAATCAGGGAAACTAATTTACCAGTAATATTTAACACAGTATAAAAAAAAAGGAAAATCTCAAGCCCATGTTTCATGTTTTTTATTTATTTTTTTTAACATCTCAAACATTGTTACATTTATTTCACTACATTTCCCTTTAACTTTAATATGTTTAATCAGACACACATTACTTGTAGACTTAAAGTCAACATAAAATAAAATGATTGATAGAAAACACTTACAATAAAGTAAATACCTGCTCAACTGACTCCTCTGCTTAGAAAGCAACGATGGGTTGCAACAGTTTCACACGAGTTTGATTCAAATAAATCTTACAAATTGACAAAAGGAAAAGAAAAAGAAAAAAAAAAACTGGGAACCTCGGCCGACGAAACCTTCAGCTGGTAACTTCTTCTAGTGTTCATGGCCGTTTGCATTCAGGTCCCTCTGATTAACCCAAACAAACCCACTAATCCCAACTACCATCACCCAAAACAAGACTGGTGTAACATGGAAAACTGACTTATGAATAAAAGAAAAACACATTTTTAAAAAACTCCAGTAGATTTCAGAGAAAACAAATGTCTCTGGGTGGCGCTGGTGGGCCTTCAGACTGGTTCTACTGGGTCTCAACCTTCCAAGTCTCTCAGCTCTGGAACTCTGGAGAAAAACAAACACACATTTGTCATGTTCAACATCATCCATTAAACTGGATTATCTTTGTCTGACTGTAAAACGTGACACTGATTTCATTCTGCTACTAATATAACTAGATAGCATTTGTCTAGTCACAGGAACCGGAAAGACTATTAAATTACAGCAAGCAGTTTGTGGTGCTACACATACGGTTTGAAGCTTTGCAGCTTTTCTAATTTTAAAAACAAACTGATTAAGTCCTAAACACATATGGAGATGGTAATTCTTCACACATGTGCAGTTTTACTTATTTTAGGCGACTTTTTTAGGTGCAAAGAGGAGAGATCTTCCCCGGGATCTTTCACACCAACCGCACATACATTTTGACTCGCGCTGAGGATGGATGGCTCTTACCCAACGTAAAAACAAAGATTGGAAGTCATTTTCAGTAATCATAACCATGTTGTTGTGGAAATGGGGTGTTATATTTTTCTCTTAACTAACGTCTACCAGTGAAAGGTCTCTCGTAATTTTGGTTAGATCAGGGGTAATGTATCACATTTCAGATGAGTCTACAGTCAAAATTGGAGACTTTGGATGAAATGTAAAATGATATAAACATTCATAAGATTTGAGCATTTTGATTACCTATT
This sequence comes from Xiphophorus maculatus, assembly GCF_002775205.1. Lineage (NCBI taxonomy): Eukaryota > Metazoa > Chordata > Actinopteri > Cyprinodontiformes > Poeciliidae > Xiphophorus > Xiphophorus maculatus. The sequence continues at coordinate 6,583,359 of NC_036456.1, forward strand.
TATTGATCGGGAGCCATTGACAACAGCTATTTCTTCTGAAATGATAAGCAGCACTTTTTCACCCATTCACAAACACAATTATACACCAATGTGCCTCTGGACATATTGGTGCCCCTCCTGACATGTGACAGGAGGAAACGGAAATTGAACTTACAACCTTCTGATCACAAGACGACTTGTGATCGACTCTGAGACACAGTCGCTCTGTGGGTATGCAGGGATAAATATGCTGCCGGAAAGGAAAGAAACCCTCTAAACCACAATGTTTAGCTTAAGAACGGCTTGGTTGTGAGTAGGGAACCATTGTTATCTGCATGTAAATAAACGAGCCATTTTATCTCACCTCTTTTACTGGATGTGAAAGGCCACTGGACCTCTGATGGTGAATCCAAGGAAGAAGGAAACGTTCCGTGCTTTCCAGAGACTTCTTTGTAGATTGGCTTCAATTTTAATCTCTTTGTTAGCAATACGAAGGAACACTCCGTAGTTCTTCACTACCCCTTCAAACTTGATCAGACGTTCTTTGACGTTGTCATCTTTGAATATGTACTCATTTTTCCAGTCTTTCATTTTGCTGTCTGGACCCGTTTCGTGGCTGTGGTCTAAGAACAGCCGCTCGAGAACGGTTCTGTGAACAAGTCTGTCCAGATCTTGTCCTTTTCCGATGAAAAACAGAGGTTGGAGGTATCTCGATCTAAAGTACTTCAGGTATGCTTTTTCGTATGAGCGGCCCATTTCCTGAATTCTCTGGCTCAGGTCAAAGTTACCATTATCTTCAGTGTCTGTGGGCCAGGACAAGAGTAAGGCCAGCAGGTGCTGCTCAGGAGGATCACTGTGATCCGGGGGGGTTCCCTGTTTGAAACTTTGAATTAAAGCTTCAGGAGAATTGGGAAAGGTTGCTCCCAAGCTCCGGGACAAGATGTAAGCCAGAATGAAGTTGGCTACATCTGATTTGGACTTTGTCTTTGACCATATTTTTTCCCAATATTCGGTTATACGCTGGAGTAGATCTACAGAGTACTCTCTGTCCATGCATGCAAGCACTCCTGCGAATGTCGTTGCCAGGTGATGCTGCAGCTCATGCTTACACTGAGGAATGGTTAGGTTGCCTTCTGTAGATGGTGAGTCACCAACAAACTTCTTTTGACATTCATAGGTTTCTTCCGAAATGTATTCAGGGTCATCTCTCTCTATACTGAGCTTTGAGAAGGTCAGGTATGCCGCAAAAAACTCAGCTTTTTTCTGAACGTCTCCTTTAAGGTTGCTTACCAGATCATTGAATCTGTAAAGTTTGTTGTCTCCAAGTTCTTCCAGGATGGAGCCAAAGGACACCTTCTTTGTAAGAACTGCTTTCCAGCTTTCGTTTTTCTTCACAAGCAAGTCATAGAGAAGGTGGCAGACCTGTATAAACCCAAACTGCCCTCTGCAGTTGAACAGATTTGAGAATCTAACTGCGTTATCGCCAGAGGTGTCCATCTGATGTCCTTCTTCCGCAAGTTCTTCTTCATGCTTGAAAACCTCAATAGCTTTTTTGGCTTTCTGCAAGACTTGTCTTGCGTTGGAAGTTTCTCCCGTGCTCTTGAGGCAGTTCTTGTGGACCTGACCCAAAGTATCAGCGATGAAGGAATTTTGGGGATCTCTTTGCTTTGCTCTTTTTGCCCACATTTCGGCTGGATTGTACGATTTTAGCTCTATGTAGTAGAAACGAGCAAGAGCTTGAGGAAAAAAGGGATCTTGAGGAAATTTATTTGATGCCACCTTTAAGACGGACGCGCTCTGGGCCTTGAGCTCTTGTTGTTGGATATCCAGAATGAGTTTTGAAAATCTCTCTTGTTCCCCCTTAACCTCTAAGCCGCTTTTTGGGTCGAGTTTTATTTTAAATTCTCTTTTGGTCAACATGTCTTTAACGAAACGAAGCAAACATAGTGGGAATGTACCGTGGTCCTCGTATCTGTAGTAATAATTCAGGAAGTTTCTTGCTGTGTCACTTCTGGTCACTCCTTTGGTAGCCAGGAGTTCGGTACAACGCTTTGCTATCAGTGGGTGAGCCATGCGGACCTTTCTCTCTGTTCTTTCATCTTCTTGGAAGGTGACAATGAGGTCACTAAACTGGTGCATTTGGTCTTCCACTGATATGTGTGCAAAAGCGCAGCTTTCCTCACGGAGGAAGTCAAGGCACTGAGATTCCAGCAGATAGGATCCTGGTACATAGGCGTTCAGTAAGGATAGAAAAGCAGCTAGCTGGGCCCTCAAGGGTCTATGTGCTTTTGAACAAGATCTGATTATCTGGCAGGCTTCGTTGATGTATTCTTCTGAGAAATTAGTCTGCATTATGTTGAAGCCATGGAACCGTAGGATCTTTTCGCCATACTTTTTAGTGAGCTCCTTCTCCTTTTCATTGAATTTCCGCTGTTCGTTCTCTGACAGGTGTCTTTGTAGGAAAACATTTTCATTTTGTAACAGGGTATCCTTTCTCACACAGCTTAGTAAAACTGCCACAGGCATGACGGTGACTATGTTCTGCTCCTTGATAGACATCATAATGTTTTCTTGGAGTTTGTCAAGGATCTGCTCATCATTTAGTAACAGCAGTACTGTGTTCTGGTGACCCCGACCGCCTGCTGTAAAAAGATGGACCACTTCCTGCGCCACTTTTGTGGTGTCTGAGATCGAGTTTGCAAGAACCGCGCAGCGGAAGGTTTTCTTCAAGTCCCACAACGCCTGCATCGCCATTGTAGTCCCTCCGCTTCCTGGCTGGTGGAACAGTTTAACAGTGGATATCGCAGGGAGTTTTCTTTTCTCTTGAATTTCCTCCTTGAGTTTTTCAAATCCATCCCGTTTGATGAACAGCGTTCCAGTGCCTGATGATGCTTCCCGCTCGTTACTGTGAAAGTTCAGCCAGTTTGGTGGGGCGCCCCTGTACAAGTTTTCCTCTTCTTTTCTCCTTTCCTCTGTAAATGTTGGATCATCTCCTTCAAACTGATCTGCATAGAGAACATCTAACAGAGAAAAGAAATCCCTAATTTCACTTTCCACATATATCCTACGGCCTTGAGCAGTGGACAAGGCTGGTCTGGTTTCCATCTCAGATTTTCAGTTTTCTGTAAAAACAAAAGAAAAACGCAGATTAAAAAAAAATAGAGGATTAGTTCCTTAACTAATCCTATATTAAAAATAATTATCATCGATAATTAGTGCTTGCATAATAAGGTGTTTTTGAGTGAATAGTTGTTTCTCTGCAGTTCACTGAATTCCGACTTATCTCTGAGATTGCTTGACCTTTTCAGTAAGTCCGGGCGTGAACTTTATAGACACTAAATGTTACTGTCAGTGGTAATATAACAAAGTGGAAGAATTGGAAATAGCGACAAATCCACCATAAATTTGTCGCCCACATAACGTCTTGAAGAGGGGTCAAATGTCCATTTTGTGCCAGTTGTGTGGACGAAAAGGCCTCAGAGACGTCGGTGGTCATATGAGAACGTAGAGACTGAGTTGACAGAAAGACAACAGCGGCTCATATACCTGTTGGTCACAATCGTCATCTCCAAACACAATATTTGTTTTTGAGACGCTGATTACTGAGCAGCGCAGAAATAAGTCCGTCTTCTCGTCAAATCTTTTTTTTTGAGTCTTTGTTAACAAAAATGTTAACCAGGCAGATCTGATGGGGCGTAGCTTCTTAGTTCTGCCTGCCAGCAACTCAGTCCATTGTTTTCCTGCTCCGACTTGTCATTCCCTCTTGGCACTGACTTGGAGCTGAAGACACGCAGATGTCAGAGAAGTATTTGGTGCATATGTTCAGCATCAATCTCTCAAGCATCTCATCAAGCCAAACCTGTTTGTTTGCATTTCATTGCATTGAGTATTGTTTATTTAAGAAAACCAAAACATGAGAATAAATACAGTTGACATGGCGAACCAGTACAGTTCAGTTTACAGTTTACAGTTAACGGACAGACCTGTTACAGACTCGGCTAATTTTACTCCAGTTTCAAGTTCAATTTATTTACTTTTTTTTGTTTTTGCGTGCAAGTTAAGGCTGTTTTACTTCTTGAGTTATGAAAAATAATTAAGGTGTTCAAGTTTAAGTTCAAACATCGCATATATTTAAAGTTTTCACAGCACTTTACCGTCAAAAATGTAAGCAGCAATGAGTCTGAAAGGGTCGTAGCAGTAGAGCTCAAAATCACCTTATTGGTCCCACAGAGGAAAAGTCCATTTAAAGTTGTCAAAAAGTACCTTCGGTTTTGCTTACAAGCTGAAAATAGGATTAATCGGTGGAATCTGTTCATGCCTGGTTGTTTCAGGCGTTCGACCGTATCCAGAAATTCGACTTGGACATTTGAACATAAAGTCTGAGATACAGACAGAAAAACACACAGAATGAAACCTTCTTACCTGTGAGAGTCCCAGCAGGTGTGCAGCTGACTGAACAATCAGACTATTTATCGCTTTGACGATGACCCTGCCCCGTGTTTTGCATACTTTCCTCCTAAACAAAACAGGAAGAGTGATTCTCTTTGACCGCCGTCGTCAGTCTTTCAGCAGATCAAGCCTGAAAGACTTGATCTGCTGGGTCTCCTTAGAAATAGTGGTTTGGTTCGGCTTTCTTGGAAATGGACAGATTAAGAAACAAAAAAAGTTCTAGATTTCTATGGAGAAAAAAATGGATTTTAAAATCCACAGATTCAATGCCAAAGTGTAGGAAGTTTCAATTCAACAAATGTAAAGCTTGCTTAAAGCACAAAATGTTTTTTTTACAAATGTTATTATTAATATATTTTGGTTAATATCTGCTCTGAACGCTGTTTAAGGTTGACGTCCCATTGAACATTGTTTATGTCTGTGACAGTAGACCAAAGGACAATTTTATTTTCCCAGCTTCACTCTCCGAAAGGCAGCCGGACGTAGACGGGATCTAAGGGTTGCTATGGCAACATGCCAGCCCTACGATGACCCAAAGTTTAAGATTCCTTAGTTTATTATTTGTGCAGAGATACATGAGGTGAAATGCCAGTGGAGAGAGGAGTATGAGCATCTTATTTACATCCAGGGAAACAGGAAGTGATGGATCGCAAACCGAATGTTCCTGGACACCATCAATTCAGAAACATAAATTATAAGTAATAAAAGAGGTCCGTTCAATGATTTATTGAATTTATAGATGCTGGCACAACTGATTATCTTAGATTGATGATTATTTTATGATTTACTCTGTGTGATTATTTGCCTTTCTGTATAAAGATACTAAAACAAAAGGTATGCAATGTTTTATAATATGAACACTGAACCACCCATAACATTTTGAAAAGGAAAAAAATCTTTCATACTTAAGGTAATAACACACAAAGATCCAGTATTTTGTTATTATTATTATTATTATTATTATTATTATTATTATTATTATTATTATTATTTACTTAATGAACAACTCAGATTTATGGAACAAATCAACTTCCAAGCAGTCCAGACCAAAAACATGAGCATGAAATTCATGCATGATAGATTAGCAATAACACAAGCTGTTTAACACACTCGTTGGGCTTATCAAAAGTCAAAGCGTAACACACACTGTGTCACTAACATTTTTAGTCATGTGACTTAAAAAAACTAACATCAGAAATATGTAGGATATTCTTTTTTTTTTAAAAAAGACATGTTTGAATAATGTTTTCTCATTCAAAAGCAACAGTGTTTTGTTTTGTCGCCTTGTCGCTTTGTATGGGAACCTTCATGACGTCTTCAGGGGCCCTTAAAGGTTCCTCCTGCAGCTGGCACTTTGAAGACGACAGGACCCCTGATGTCCAAGCCAAGATAAAAATACACGGGGCTCTGTGCCGGAGTGCTAGATTTACACTCTGTTCTGGCTTGCACTTTCTTCCCCCCAACAGTAACAATCACAACCTTCGGCTTCATTGTAAAAGTCACATCTGACAGGGGGACTGGCTGAAGCATCTCTTGGACTTGTGGCAGCTGCCACGCCTTCCAACTCGTCCACATCTTATTGATTTTCCTTCTTTTCACTCCGTTTTTGTTTGGGACGTTGCCAAGCTCTGCTGCCACCACGCGTTCCACCGCTGCATCCAGTCTAGACCTGTGGATCCATCTGCTAAGTCCAGAGCCCTTCCCTAGAAAAAACAGTGGCAACAGGTAACGACCTCGAAGGTACTTGTCGTAGACTTCGAGATAGGCCTTGTCCATTAGGGCGACACAGTCTTCCAGGTCACAGCTCAGACCAGAAGATGGCTGTTCAGATTCTTTTCCTGTGTTTGCTTCCTCCAAAGTTTGGTCTCGAAGCTGTTCCTCTGGCCAGAACAACAGCAGGACCAAAAGGTAAAACTCTGGGTGTCTTTGTGTCACCACAGTAAGCATGTGTCTCTTAAGTATTGCCTGAAGTTCTCTAACCAGGCCGCGTTGAGGAGAGTGGGGATCCTTGTTGCTCAGGATGATGTTTGAAAGGATGTACCTCTCTGCCACTTTGACATCATTTACATTTTTCTTATAAGTAGCCTTTAAATAATCTCGAGTTTGCTCCAACTGCAGCCGTGTTTTCTCTGTCACCCCAAACTTGAAGGCTCGTTTTTCCTTCGACACGAAAAGGCCGTGATTCAGACAACTGAGAAGAGCTGGGAAGCTGGTGGAGTTAGCTGCGTCTTCTGCTGTGTATTGTTGATAGCAAGAGGCAACATCTCTCCAAATGTAATCTGGTTCCACGGTTGTCTTGTGAGGCTTGCCAAGGTTGGAGTAGCTGAGATACTGTTCAAAAAACTCAAACTTGTCTATTACTTTAGATTTTAGTTTCTCCCTGAATGGATTGCAACGTTTATGTTTCTCAGCAACTATCTTGGCTACTTGAATAAAACCAAATTTTCCTCGGTTGTTGAACAAATTTGTTTCGTCAGCACATTCATTCTCAGCTTTCTTCTCCACATTTCTGAAGGCTTCAATGGCTTTCTCTGCCATATCATTTACGTCACTAGGTGATGTGATTTTCTTTCTTAACCAGTTCTTATACACCTGTCCAAGGGTGTCAGCAGTAAAAGAGTTTTTCAAATCTCTACTGATAGCTTCTTGTGCCCATTCTTCTGCTTCTTTATAGTCTATGTCATGTTGGTAATACAAGCGAGCAATTGTTTGAGGATAGATGAACTTGTCTTGAAATATCTGGGAAGCCTGTTTTAGTACATCAAGAGCTTCAGCAGAACCCTCCATTGTCAATATGTCTTCTATCAACGTTGAGAACATCCTTTTGCTGTTCTCATTCTTTTCTCTCTGTGTCAGTAGTTCTTTCATCAATTTGACTATGCCAGGTTGGGCTTGGTCTCCGCAAAGTGAAACTACACAGTTGGATGCGATGGAACTTCTGGAAATCTCCAGGGCAGCCAGTTGCTCCAAAGATCTATTTGCAATATCCGGGTGAATCATGCACACACCTTGACCGGAGTCTCTGTTGAGACTGAGGAATGGCTTCGCTTTTTCTTCAAGTGGAGAATCGTCGAGGATCTCCTGGCACTTTTGCATGAGCAGGTAGGAGTTTGGAACATACGCGCTCAACAGCGCCAAGATAGAGAACAACTTTGTGTTGTCGGAATCTGGGCAGTTTTCAACGTATACAAATATGTCTGATTTAAAAAGACAGAAAAAGAAGTCTAGAAATGACGTCACATTCATATTCGAAGTCACAGTTCTTTCTGAGCTACTTCCTGTAGTCGTCGTTTGCAGCGCCATGCTCTCTTTCCCCGTGATTTCTTTAGTCAGGCGTAAGGAGACATCTTTGCTGTTTTCCACCACATTGCTCCCTGTCAGTACATTTCTGAGGGAACTGACTGTATGCGGTTGGACTTTATCCCCACAAAGTAATTCTATGCAATCCTTCACTATAGCATTTTTGCTAATGTTCAGGTCAGCTAGTAGCTCCAAACAGCTGTTGGCCACATCTGTGTTTATCACATGCACGGCGTGACTGGACACCGTGATGAAGCAGGAAAAAGGCTCCATTCTTGTCTCAAAGGGAGGCTCTCCACGGCTGGGATCAGGCGGCCCGAGGATTTGTTGACAGTCTCGAAAGTCCAACTTGAACTCCGGATCGTGTGCGTTCAGCAAGGCCAACACTGAAAACAGCTTTGTGTTGGTGGACACTGGCTTGTCTCGCACATATGCAGAAATGCGTGGTTTGTGAAGGAGAAATGAATGTTCAGAGGCACTGAGGTCAGGGGTCACACTTTCCCCTGAGTTGCTTTCCATTGCGGCCTCTCCAGATGGAAGAGATGTCGTCTTTGTGCTCGGGAACAAACCGTTCACAGCCGTTTCAATACCTAAATCAGAGAAGAGATTGTCAGAGACTTTAAAAAATATAAATACACTCATCAAATAGTAATTGTACTAACTGGTGCATAAAAAGCAACTAAATGGGCAATATGTTCTCAGGGTGCATTTGAAAGGAGTAGAAAAAGACTCAAAACCTCTGGGCAGAAATGTTGAAATTTCTTCTGTGAATTTCAATCATTTCTGAAATGAATTACATTTTAAATTGCCCATCTGTAATATTACCTTATGACAATTTTAGAGAAGAGCCTGTCCCGAAAACACTGACAGATAAGGACCAACCCTGCAGCTACCAAAGATCACATGAATACTAGTATCTAGAGGCTGCCTTCCTGTGCTAAAGCAAAATATATGTTGCCATACACGTATTTTAGTGTAGGCCGTGTTAAACAGATTAAGATGCTACGCACTGATTACGAGATGTGAGCAGATTCACCTGTTTTGTGTCAAGTCACGTGACTTTATCATAATTTTAAAAAACCTGACTGTTATGGAGTAATGTCGTTCAGAATAGTGTTTGTAAATCAGCCGGAGACATTTTTAAGATTTCTCTTAATGAAATCTTGCTGTAAGGAAGTAGAATGATTCAACCATGCAACTAGATCACTCAAATGTAAATTGTATTGACTCAATGAAAGAAGTGTTTCAGATTGTAAAAAAAAAAAAAAAAATCTTTATAAAAAGTGTCTTTAAATTTTCGACTTTTATGTTCCTAGGTTTATATTATAAATAATAAGAATGTGAAGGTCCATGCTATGACAATAGGCGTAGGCTAGAAGGTAGTTTGATCAACCAATCAAGATAGGTGAATAGGTGACTAATCACAAAATTTAAAGAAATGAAACTGCTCCTGGGTATTAGACTAATAATGGTCATAATAAACACCTATTTAAGTCATTAAACTCAGCCACACCTTGGTAATTTCTATACTGAAATAGTCAGCGATGTTAAAACATCTGCTGATCCTGACAACACAAATCCTGGACACATCGATGAATCATCAGACGGTTTGCCTCACTCCTAAACCCACCTGAGCCAGCAGACTCAGTGAGTCGCATAGCGAACAGGGACTACGCAAGGGAAACAAATTTCAGGAGAGAAGTGGAAATATTCTCTCTGACACGGATTAAGACCTTAAAACATGGAAGGTAAGGCTGAATTTATGTTCTTGGCTCGATGAAGGGAGCCGTCTTCGTTGCAGATGCCAAAAAAAAAAAGAACTGTGTCATCTGCCAACAGCACAGATGACCCCCAGAGGTTCCTAACCCAGACGACCTTCTCTCCACGACGACCGTCTCTCCATGACGACCGTCTCTCCATGATGACTTGAAGCACAAACAAGTGTAAAGAAACCGGTCACAACTCTCCCCTTGGTTTACTGAAACGTAATGCTGCATAACTCCGGGTCACGATGAGCTGCGTTTTCTGTGAAACTGGTTTGACTGTTTGTAGTAAACGTGATTCTTTCATGATGAAAAAAAAACATATTTAACCAAACAAGTTGATCTTACATTAAATGGGTTTCTCCAGCAAAAAAAAAAGAAAAAAAGGTTGAACAGACAAATCACAGATGAAAGGTGTAACGTTTAGAGGATCTAACGGTGAAAATCTTTGCAAACTGTCGAAAATGGATTTCAACCAGATTTTAACTTAAAAGATAAAACAATAGATGAATGATACATTTTCCAAACACTGCATAGAGACAGATTAACACACAATCTCACCTTCTTACCTGTTAAGAGTTCCAGCAGGTGTGCAGCTGACCGAGCCTTCAGACGAGGCTATTTATTGCAAACTGCGACAGGACCCTCCCTGTTTTTTGAATACTTTTATCGTTTAGTATCGTGGTATTTCTCTGAGTCACATTGTTCACATTGTTCACAATAAACATATCAGCTGTTCTACGCCAGCAGGTCAAGCCTGAACGATCAGATGCCACGCAACATAAGTTGTGTTTCTTTAGAAGTGAAGGTTAGATTCTGTTTTCCTGTAAACCGGAGCGTTAAGAGAAAACGTGTGCATGTATTTTGATATTTATACACACACACTCAGATATATATCTGATATAAATGTATTATATCAGATATATATCTGTGAATAGATAGTCAGATAAGGCAGATGATTTCTCTTATCTCTTTTCAAGCATGAAAATATGAAATCAAACAACTGGTGGTGAAAACTGACACAAAGCAAAGTGCCACATTTTGACCCTCATGCCATGGTCATAAAACAAAATAAATAAAATTATATATATATTTTTTAAGGACGCCATACCTTAACTCTACCAGGTCCCTGAACAACAACACTCTTTGGTGTGGAAGTGATCAGTAACAGCGAAGTATTAATAATAGAAAAAAGGCTGTAGGACGTCATTTCAGAGGAAACTTATTTTCAGTTGCGGCAGGTTTGAGCCTCTATAGCAAAGAAATCTCCATTTTATTCACGTTGGTTTGTTTTCTCCTTTGTCATTTTGTGCTTTTGCGGTTTTGGTCACAGCGACATCCATTTTTTAAATTTTTTTTATTACACAAAACCTGATCCAAGATTAAATTTGAAGAATTTGTCTCATCTGAATTAAGCTGCACGTTTGACTTACAGTAAACCAAACCCAGTGACTCTCAAACTATTGCTAAATATGTAACCCGTGCTGGAAAAGAAGCGTTGTCCATTTCCTGTAAATGCTGTAAATCAAATATTTCACAATCGCTGCCGTCAGTAAATCTTGCAGCAGGAAGTCGTTGCACCTGATAGTTATTACAACACGAGAGCCGACTAATAAACGTCGGCTGTGAAAATGAAACTAGACGAGAAAAGGTAATAACAGTACAACAAATTGAATCAGCTCAGAGGCTGTACAGTATGTTGACGTGCACACACATATAATCATTTCACTAATATGCGTTCATACATTTTTCTAAAAAGTATCCAGGATGTCCTTTTGTTTTCTGGAACTCTTGAACAACCTCCAGTGAAACCACAGGCTGCAAGTGCATGGAAACATAACAAACATTTTCTCACAGCAGGTGAACAAACGGTGCCGCACTGTTTCACAGAAGAAGAAACTCGGCTTCTTTATTTCAAATGAGTTTCCCATCAAATGAAACTGATGTACACAGCAGCGTGTGTAAGTGGTTTATTCTGTACACCCTCTGGACTTTAGGTGTCTGCACAGCATGAATGATTCATTTCACTCGTAATGTCTTGCAGAAATACTCGTGACCTTTGAACCCCCTCACATTTTGTGGTGTTTACACCAGTTTCACGTTTAAGATGAAACAGATGATTCTGGTCATTAGGGCCAAAATGTGAGCTTGAGTTTCTTGGTTCAAGAAAAACATGTAAAATGTAGTTGGTTTTTTTTCACTGCAATAGTCTTGAGTTTCCACTTGTAACAAGATGTGATTCTCACCAGAATTATATTTTTAAAATATAGTCTGGTTTGCTCAAAAAGTCAAGGACTCTCACAGGAAGACATTGGAACCTGTGCAGTAATTAACGAGTGGGGGAAAAAAATCAAGAAGTTGTGGACTGTGGGCCTCTTTCGTCTTTGTATCTCCCTTCAACACCCAAGTTTCAAATCTCCGTACAATTAAAATAAGCAAAAACATCCAGACGCAGTTCTTTAAATGTGAGTAAATATATTTAAACAATAAAATGACCCTGCTGTGTTATAAAGAACCTGACCTACAAGAGCACCTGGACGTAAAACATGGCAACCAGAAATGGTTGTCTTGTACTTTCAGTAATTTTCCCCAAATTTGTACATCTTGTTTTAATATTTTTAAGCTTCCTGTATTATTATACTAACAGTGATTTATTTTTCTATTCTGCCGCTGTATTGAAACCCGTCTCCACTCCATGTTTTAATCCCGAGGCAGCTACATCCATCTCTATGCAGATGATATGCTGTTCCACTTGTTCCCACATATTCACACGTATTCTATCGTTGCTACCTTCACCATCTTTCAGTCAAGCACACACATTCAATAATCCGGGCTCAAAATACATCACAGTATCATCTGCAAACGTCATAATTCACGTCCCTCTTCCTGGCAGACGTTTCCTGCTTGACCTCATCCATCAGCCTCACCTTAACTAGAAATAGACTCAAATCTAGTTCCCTCATCCACCATCGCCAACTCAATACCTCTTCACCCTATTTATATAACTTAAAATCTGAAGAAATCCCCAATGGAAACAAACTACTTTCTTTTAATTTTATTACAAAAACAAAAAACAGATTTTCAGAATCAACAGTACATCTATTGTGATACAACAAAAAGGGAAACGTAGGACAAGTGTGAGGAGGATGGTGTGTGTGTGTGTGTGTGTGTGTGTGTTCCAATGGGCTTTACAAAGTCCATTAGAAAAACAAAAACAATCAGGAAAGGTGAATGCTCTTGTTTGTCATCACATTTTAATAGAGAAGAAAAAGGGAAAAAAAAAAATAGTTGAGATGAAGAATCACAGGTTTCTCAGTTTTATATAAAAACACTTTGCGGAGGCGATGGCAGGCCGTCTTTTATTATCCGTCATATTAAGAAACCAGTATTATCTTAAACAGAAAACAACTTGCAATAAAAACCCATGAACACACACACACACACAAAAAAAACCAAAAATAGTAGCTGGCTGAAGAACAGAGTAAGTTGGGAATGAACATGATGAAAAGCTGTTGAATGAAGTGTGACTGCTGGTTCTTCTGTCGTCACGAGAAACTTCACAAACCCCCCAAAAAAGGGACGAAGAAAAATGGGGGGAGACCTTCTACATCTATGTACAGATTGTTTGTCTGAAAATGTGTGTGTGTGTGATTTTGGGAAAAAAAAAAAAAAAAAAAAAGCCACAGAAGGGATAAAAGGAAAAAGGCGGGATGGTAAAATGGGTTTGGCAGTGTGTGTGTGTGTGTGAGTCAGTTTAGGACCGCCGCTTCTTTTTACTGGGAGGGGCCACTGGGCGTGCCTTCCTCTTCCTGTTGGAAGTGTCCTCGTCTTCATAGTGGCTCTCTTTGTCAGCTGCAGAGCGGAAGGAGAAACCGATTACCCAGACGACTGCGGAGGGTTAAAAACAGTCGCAACACAACTGGCTTTTCAGTTGTGTAAAGCTGAAAGACACTTAGTCAATAAGCCTTGCAGACGTAATAAAATGTTGACACCGTCATTCCACTTCACAATAATACCCCACATTGTGATGGTTTACCACATTCAAATGACAAAAACGTATTAAAAAAATGGCCTGAATACTTTTGCACCTTGGAAGGTTTCAGCTGAGGAGTAACGACAATCAAAAAAGAAAAGGAAAAAAAAAAAGGTAAACAGAAACAGAAGCTCACCAGCGATAAAGGATACATTTTAATGGCTTTGTGACTTTGTGCCAATGGCCATCAGCTGCAGCTTGGGGTCAAAGGCCAAGGCACTGGGCTGATGGGGGAACCCATGTGAAGCAGGATTGTCGCAGGATTACGGCGCAAATTATTTTTCTTTAACCATTCAGCCCAGACAACGGTTTGTAATCTTGCTACAAGAACAACCAATGTGTTTCAATCCTGCATTGGTCAGAAATCGTTGTCGATTTTCAGCCTCAGCTGTTCGCAAACATTTGATCTTTCTGATTCTGTAAGAGAATCTTTACTCGGTATGGGTGACCGCACCGAAGAGTGTGACCAGAGCCCATTTTTGAGTTTCCAACCAGCAGATCAAGGTGAAAACTGGCTGATTGTGGTCAACAGTCTATCTTGGTGCATCTCTATAAACAGTCTTCATTTGGAAAACAGATCTGATTTACCTGAAGTTCAAAAGAAGTTGTAAAAAGTCAAAGGATTTTGATCTTTGCTGTCATTACAGCGCAGGAAGTCAGGGAAATATCCGAAGACTGTAACTTGTACTAAAGATAAACAAACAATAGCAGCTACACTGCACAAACACAAAACCTCACCAAGTAATATTGGTCTAGTTTCTAGTGCAAATATCTTAGTACACCAGAAAAAAAAAAAAACTAACTTAAAAGCAACTTTTCAGCAAAATATAGGGGCTTGTTTTAATCATTTAAAAAAACAAATATTGATCAAAAAGCTATAGCTACAGATTATTTCACCTTTAAAGTAGGAATAAGTGGAATAATCTGCCAGTCAAACATATACTGGACCAAAATTACTTGGTAAAATTTTGTGTTTTTGCAGCGTGGTCTCCATGGAAACCATGTGCAGACACGAACCTTTCCTGGCCTCCTCCTCCAGCTCGTCCCAGTCTTTGCCGCTCTCCTCCTCGCTGCCCAGCGAAGCGCTGTAATCTGCACCCAGACAGGAAGTTGAGTTCAGCCAGCGCCTTAGAGTGGCGAGACAAGTCTTGGCCAAAACGTGGAGCAGGAGTATCGTACCAGAGTCTTCCGTCTCCGAGCTGTAGTCTTCGTCGCTGTCTTCCTCCTCCTCCTCCTCCTCGTCGGCAGACGGGTTGAACGTTTCGTCCTCCATCTCGGACTCCGAGTCTTCCTCTGCGCCGCTTCCCTAAAACAACAAGGAAGATGTGTGGATGAAGTCAATACAACCCAAAGGAAGCTACTAGAATTTTCTCCCAAAAAGTCTGAACAGTTCAGTATTATTTTGATTGTTGCCTCTTATACTTTGCAATATTTTATGACTTGAATAATGGTTATTGTAGTTATTTTAGAACAGCAGTGTTTCCATTACAAATTAGTGTAAAACCTTTGTTGATATTCTGCTAATGTCAGGGGGAAAAAAACACAGTTTTGCAATTGAGGTGTTTTCATAAAATAAGAAACAAAATTAAAATCACAAGTTTGCTCACAAGATAAGTCATAAAAAAACAAAAACATGATCCTCCAACCACTTCCTGTCGTCATTTTCTTTGTCGTTTCTGCCAGTAGTAACATTCGGTTATTGATTATATGACTCGTGTGATGTAGAAACAAAGCATTTCCATTGAGGTTTTGCAAAATAAACCAATTTTGATACAGCCAACACTTCATCCAAGCTTTTTCCTAATTGGCGTAAAACGAATTTACTTAAGTCAAATTGCGCAATTATACAGTCAACGGAAACGCAGCTACTGCTGTGCCTTTGTGCAATTATAATAAAGTAAGTCTGAATCTAAGAACTAAAGTGAATCCAGTTTGTTTTAATCATGTAAGCAACTAAAGCTCACCTCGCTCTCTGGGTCTAAGAACGACCAGCCTCCCTGCTCGAAGAAACCCTCTGGATCGTCAACGATGGTCTTCATGATCTTGGTCCAGTTCAAAGACTGGACTCCTTCTGTGTACTTGATGTCACATGAGCTGAAAAACAAAACAAACACACAAAATAAACATTCAAAATAAATGAGTGAAAAAGTGGAAAAACAAAATCCTGTAGTCAACTGAACTGTCTCGTACTTGAGCCACTCCTTGATCGGGTCCAGGGAGTTGACAGGCACTGCGTTGATCATGGTGACCTTTTTGCTGTAGTCCTTGTAGACGATGACGACGTCGAAGTTCTTGAGGTGGAACTGAACGCGCTCGAAATGGACCAACTCCACCTCGTCGAGAGTCACCACGAATGGCGGCTAAAAGCAGCGAGATTTAGACTCAAAACAAAACTGTGCCGAATATTTTTTAAAGGGGTATTATGTCTTTTTCAGCCACATAGCGCCATTTTATAGCACAATCAACTGAAGTAACCAAGTTAGCTTCAGCTGTTTGAAAAATGCTGCACATTTATGACTTGAATGAAATAGGACTTCCTAGTTATGGCCTTGAAATTGAGTAAAAGTTGATTTTACATGATACTGCCCCCTTAAGAAGATGAGAATTACATCTCAAAACTTTCAGTGTTCTCACCCATTCTGTAACGTTGATGAGGGAACTGGATGTTGGCTGTAATAAGCAAGTACTCCTGTAGGGGGCGCCCTGGAACCTGAGGACAAACATCTGTTAGCACACCTCCTTGTTTTCAGGCCACATTCATTTCCTTTCAGTTCACGGATCCCCGTTTCCGTACCCCAGGTCCCTGAAGGGAACCTCGAACTCCAGCTCCTCCTTCGTCAGCGTCTCCACCTTCTCGATGAAGTTCTTGAACGCCGACTTGAGCTTGTGCCTCATCTCGCGCTCCATCTGCTCGGCGTACAGGTCGTCCCTGTCGTGCATGTGTTGGTGTTTGCCCAGGTCCGTGGTGATCTCCCCGACCTCGGTGTAGAACTGCACGTCCGTGTGGCGCCTCTTGCCGAACATGATGGCGTTCTAGGGGACAAGCCAAAAGGTCGAAGGTCAGACGTTGGTTGGAGTTGGCTAATTAGCGACCACTTTGAGATAGAATTAAAGAATGCGTGGAAGAGAAACCAACAGGTTTTTGGCAAAGGGACAAAAAGAGGAAGAGGAAACAGAGAAAAGTATTCAAACTCCGACTGCCCTCTATTTTTGGAAAATCTTATGTTCAACACAAAGTATTTGCCTTTTTATAACCAAGCTTTTATAATAACAGAACCATGTCTATCCAAAAACTTTTACTAAAAAGCCGACTTACCTGCACACAAATCGGGTTTTATCTAATTTATTAAACTTAGAAAAATATCAGCAAGTGTTTGAAAGAAAGCAACTCGACTCCAGTCCTTAAAACCCGAGGATAAATGTGTTCAACAGAGCCTTAAAGAATTCGAAAACTATACAAGAAACGTGCAGAATCCATTTTATGTTCTGGATCTACATTGAATAACATGCTTCGCACAAAAAACATAAAAAGTTGAACTACTTTTTTTATTTCCCGGAAAAAAATTGGACCCATTTTCTTCATTTTGGGTGATCTGCAAACAGCCGATACTCACATGAGAAATCGACCTCATCTTACTTTGAAAAGGCCCAGAAATCACCCAAACGTAGCACACTTAGCAACTTTGTTACAATTTTTAGCAACATTTCAGTCAAAAATAAATAATTAAATAAATCATATCGGCCAAAATAGCGTTGAGTACTTCTGCCAACTCATTAGGTTTTACTTTAGGAGTTAGTAAGTGTACCTTTAGGTGGAAGTGTAGGACGATGATCATCTCCCCGTCACACGGCTGGAAGATGGCGTGTTTAATGTTGTTGTAAAGAATGTCCACTTTATCGCCGCGTACCGACGTGAAACGGAAACCTGAGGGGAAAAGAACAACCGACAGAACTCAGCGTCGTCCCGTCCGGCTTCCGTGAACCTCGTTGCCGCAACGCTTCCGCCCTCCCTACCGTTGGTGTGCGCCTCCAGCGAGCCCTGCATCCTCTTCTGGGCGATGTTGGGCCGGATGTAGAGGTCTTTGAGCTTGGGGTTGCTGCGGTTCAGGTTGATGACCAGCGAGTCCTGCTTCACGATGCCCTCCTTCTCCTTCTCCTCGGCCTCCCGTGTCTTGTAGCGCTTCTGGACCTCCTTGATGATCCGGAAGGCGTTCTGCAGGTTGGTGGACGGCACCGACGTGTCGCCGGGGGCCTTCAGGTTGGACGCCCGGTACGTGCTGACAGAGGGGAGAGAGGGGCGAGCAAGGTCATCGACATGAGAAAAATCCACTTTATACAAATTTAGAAAAACAGCAGGTTTCACTCCTGGATTAATTGATTCATCGTGATGAATCAATTACTGGACTCATCGATTAATCGTTAACTGGAGTACACAGACTCAAACAACAATCATTTGGTAAAAAAAAAAAGAAGCAGGAATTAAGTCAAAACTGTACAAAATATATGTATACATTTAAGACAAATATAACTATCTTAAATTTAAGAGACATTTTTATGTCTGTAAATATTTTAACTTCACCTGGTCCAAATTCCCAAAGGGAATCTTGTCATATTTCAGGCAACAACATGCGATAAAATGTTATATTTTTTGAAAAAAATAAACTGTTTATTGTCGTTTATTGTTTATCTACATTTGTAATGTATTTCCTAGGTGGTTAAATGAAAAATTTGCAGAATGTGCCAATTTTATTTTATCCGATTAATCGATTAATCGTCTGAATAATTGATTACTAAAATAATCATCAGTTGCAGCAGACAGTAGAGCATTATGTTTCTGTAGAAATACTCACATTTCTTTGACAAACGTGGCGTCGGGATTGGGGAAGATGTTTCCCTCCTGTCGTCCCAGAGAGCTGCCGGGGACGTAGAAGTTGATTCTCAGGTAGGTGTAGTCGCCCTCTACAGACATGCTAATGTTCTGAAACATTAAAAAAAAGCAGACACAAATGCATGATTAAAGTGATTCATTTTACTTTAAAAATTGCTGGAGTCTGAATTTTAAAGTACGGGGCTTACCTTAATGGTTGCGATGTGAAACGGCGTGGCGATGCCAAAAACGGGCATGATAACCGTCTCGTATTTCTTGTCGATGTGAATCTTCATTTCCCTGATTTCCTTCTCTTTGGGCATCTGAGAGACGTTCTTGTACGACACGTTTGATTTTCTGGCTCTGGGAGGAAATGGAGGGACGGTTCAGGCTTCGCACACATTTCCCACAGTGACATTCAAGAACTTTTCAAAAATCGCCAAGCTGAGGAATCTAACTTTTCAACATTGTTCTTATCTCCACACTTTGGCTCACTCTGAACTCTGCAAACCGGCAGAGTGAATTAGTGGAAAAAATAAAATAAAAATCCTGATTTTCTAAAAATTTAATCTTGAAAAAAAAAAAAAAAATCTAATTTTCATTCATCAATAACATGGATTAATCAAATGTTAATTTGATACATGCTAATGATCAATAACATAGATTTTGATTAATCACGATTAATTGATTACTTTTGATTAATCAATAACACTGTTTAATCAAATGTTAATGATGGATAATTTTTTTAATTAATCATGATTATTTGAATTCTTTCGATTAATTGATAACATTGATTAGTCAAATGTTCATTTGATGCATGTTAATGATATACAACAGATTTTTGATTTATCTAGTATTTATGATTAATTGATAACACTTATCAAATGTTAATTTGATTAAATCAATTAATCAAATAAAATTTGATTAATCGAAGTTGACTAATTGATCTGAAGGCAAACTAGGTACATTTATGAGAGGAAGAAACGTTTCCAAAACTCCCAACACTCACTTCTGGATGTGCTGCTCTCCTTTCTGCTCCGTCAGGCGCCGCTTGGCCTCCTCGTTCAGGTTGTTGGCCAGCTCCTTCTGGTGAGCGCGCCTCTTCTCCTCCGCCGTCATCTCGTTCTACGTTCCATTTGCAAAATAACACAGAAAAACAAAATCATTACTTAAAGGAACCAAATTATTATTTTTAAGATGATGAGCACAACATACATGCAGAAAACAGACTTGTATCGAGATATGTGGTGGAGAAAAAAAAAACACTTGGAAACACAAAAACCAAGTAAAAGTTGTTGAAATCAAAATGGCAGTCTTTCCCATCAGCAGGGTTTTTTTTAAATATATATATATATCACTGAATCGGTTCAGCTGATGAGATTTTAGGATAAAACTCTGAATACTTACCTTCCCAAGTAGCTGATAGAGTACAGAGACATTCACACCATCAGGACAGCGCAAACACTAAATCAGCAGTCAGGTGAGGAACAACACAGAGGACCGCACTCACTCTGGTTCTGTCTGCCAGCAGGGCGGCGCTCCGGGCTCCCTTCCCCAGCAGCTCCTCGGCGTCATCGCCTTCCTCCTCCTCGTCTTCTTCATCGTCATTCTAACAAAAGCAAAAACGATTGATAAGGCTACTGGTGATCCGTTTTCCTTGCTCAGAATAAAGAAAAAGATTGAGACGAAGAGAAAACCTGCCTTCAAGAAGATGGCCACGTTCTTGATCTTTTTCTTGACAGGAGTGAGTATCGTGGCGGCCTCTTCCTGCCAGACAAAACGCCCAGGTTCAAATCAAACAGAAAAACTCATGACAACTTCACGCAGCAGCAACGACTTCAAAACATTCACATTAAGGAAGTTCTATGAAATGTTGAAAAGAACCGCTTTCTCTAGAGCTGTAAAAAGGAGCCAGGATTCCCTGCGCTATAGTCCGCTTCCTGGTTTTGGAGCGATCTCTGGTCTGCTTGGCATTCGCATTCGAACCGCACCAGAGTTCACTTCAACCGAACCGAAACAGAGGCAGAGTTCGCTTTTTTGGGAGTTTTTTTATTACGCGTTCACGCCTATCCAAACGAACCGGACTTTCTAGGCAATCGAACCAGAGTTCAATTAAAGCAGACTAAACAAGGAACAATTTAAGGATTCACAGACGTCCTGATTAACGGAGAGCGAACAGGTGACGGTCTGGATCAAACAACCACACTTATTTTTTTTAAAAAGACCTCACCTCATTGATTTGAACTGTGTCGCCGAGGAACAAGGCGTACTTCTGCTCCTCCTTCTTGGCGTCTTTGTTGATCAGGTCGGAGAGGCCCAGGCTGATGCTCAGCACCATGCCTGATGGAGACAGCAGGTGTTAGCAAAGAGGCAGTGCAGTAAAACCCAAGGGTAGAGCTGATGTGCTCACCTTTTTTCAGTTTGTACTGGTTCTTAGCGTTCAACACCAGAGAGCCTTCTCTGAACTCGATGCCCATGGCAAAGCTGGGAAGAAAACACAGAGATGAGCGTGTGGACGGTGTATGAACGCGGCGCTGAGAGGAGGCTGCGCCGCTCTGCCTTTACCCCAGGTTCTTCGTCAGCTTCGCCACGAGGTCCGGCTTCTCTTTCTTCACGTACTCCATGACGGCGTTGTAGGCGTCGCAGATTTTCATGCCTTGCGGGAGGAAAAGATGTCACCGGTTTACGGTTTTACTGCTTCAGCTGTAATGATCGAGAAGCTGGGAGCATTTCCAGACGCTCACCGTGCTTGAGCTCCTTCAGCAGCTCCTCCTCCACCTGCAGCAGGAAGTTGTAGTTGTCCTGCATCTCCTGAGAGGGGTCCACCATGAGCGTGCGCACCAGGTTGGAGCAGTAGGACTTGTAGCGGATCCCCATGGCACACGTGATGGCACCGAAGTGCATGTGGTTTTTGTCGCTGGTAAAGAGAAAAATAAAATGGGGAGGACTGATGGGTTGAACACTTCCTGTCATCACAGAATTAGAAGTTGTAGAAGTTTAGTTAATTATAAAAACAAATCTTAGCTTTCAGCTAAGAACAGTTGGCATCATCTAAAGAAAACAGGCAGGTATCCAATTGGTTGGAGTGACATCTAGTGGCCTTATTCGTGCACTACGTCCTTCAACTCCATCGCCTCCTTTCAGTTTGTGGTTTTAGTTTAGTTCTGTCGCGCTAGCTAGCATAAAACGGCAGAAACTAATGAGTCCCTGCAGAGGGGAAGACGGTCTACCTGACGACGCTGAACTTCAGGCTGTAGTTGCCGCCGCTCTGGATGATGGGAGGGTAGCACATCTCCACCGTGGACGGGTCGGCCCCACCCAGGTACTTCTTCTCCTCTATAGCTTTCTCCACAGACTCGGCTAATTTGCTGTGACGCACTTTCTGGTGAGGAGAGCAAAACGGAAGATTAAAGAGAAACGTCCAGGGGAACTACTCTGAGACTGTGTGTAAGGTGTGTGTGTGTCGATAGAGTAACAACTTAAAGCCAGAAGCATCAAATTAGGAAAGTGTTGAACTTCCTAGAGCTTTTATTCTGCACAGGCTATTTTTTATTTGTGGAATCTCCGGATTGAGAAAGAAGGGGTTTCCCCGCAGTGTATTATAAGCCTGGCAACCCACCAGGCTTATAATACACTGCGGGGAAAAGCCCAGTGCATCTTAAGTGGCAATGTCACTCCAGAAAGCAAATTCAAGATTCAGAGCCAGCGAGTGATCAATGAAAACGCACACTGATGTCAACGCCGTCCATCTTCTCACCTCATCTGCGTCGACGATCTCCATGACCCGCTCCTTGAAGAACTTGGAGTAAACCTCTCCGGTGATGGCCGCCGCCTTCTTCATCAGGTTGAGCTCTCCGTCCTCCTTCACCGCCATCGTGTAGGCGACCACAGCGCTGATGTCCACCTGCGCCACACAAACCCAAACGTTGAGCAAGCGACGCGTCGCCTCGCCCTCCTCGGTGAACGACTCGGCGTGTCGAACGCCGCCTCACCCTGTCCAGCCCCTCTGCGCTGAGCGAGTTGCTCCAGCTCTTCATGTACTCCCCGGGGAACTTGTCCTTGCTGAACACGCCTATCGTCTTTCCCTCTTTGCTGCCCTTGATGGCTTCGATCATCTTGTCAAAGTTACCCTTGTTGCTTTCGTTCTGGAAGAGGAGCGGCACAAGAGACATGGTGGTTTGTGACGGCACAGGATTTGCAGGATACAAAAAAATAAAATAAAATGCACACAAATCAATGGGCGTTCACTTCAAGCTCAACAGTCTACTCTTATTATAGCAGCTTATTATTGTGCGTAGTTTCTTTGAATAAAGAAATCTCTCCAGAATTTATTTTACGTTCTTTGTGATTGTTGCGGCCTAAAATGGCTAATTCTGTGGTACTATTTTCAAAAAGTTTCAATTTTTTTTTTTATTTTGGCATTACTTTTGCCATAACACTGTCTTTCAGAAAAGTTTAAATTTCTGTAAATAACCTTCCCAAAAAAAGACATGATTTTAAAACAGTTCATATCTAAAATGCAAACAACATTTTCAACTACATTCTTAAAACAGCACTCTTAATACAAATAAAATCATCATAGCGAGGGATCAATGCACAAAAAAAAAATTATAATCCATGTCTGCCATTCAACTTAACATCTCAAAATGGTTTTTGCGAAAAAGGAAAAAATAAAAGAAGAAAAGAAAGGCAAATGTTACCGTTCAGCATCACACATGACGTTTTCATCTGGCATTTTTGGCTTTCAAAAAAACATCACGAAACAGGAAGTGAAGTTAGAAAAGTAGGAAATGCGCGATCAACCTGGTCAGGTTTTTCGGAAAAGTTGCGATGGCTGGTGAAAATGCGACTTTGTGCAAAATTTGGGAACGATGTATGAATTTACATCAATAGTTGCAATCACAACTGTCTGTACAACACCGAGACTGTTCACAATCAAATCAAAGAATAAACGCCAATTACAAAAAAATAATAATACTTGTCCCATTAGGCATAAACCAACCAGACATCTCCGTGTTACCTTTTCTCTGGTGAGTAGCGTGATGGGCGGCACTCCGTTGGCGTTCTCGTTGCCTTTAGTTATGGCCACCTGCTTGAGGAAATCCACTTTCTTCTTGCTGGCCAGGAAAATTATTTTGGTTTCGCAAAACACCATGATGGTGTCGGTCAGCTCGTAGCCAAACAGCCAGGTCTGCAGCAACAAACAAATAACAAAATAAAGCACTTATATGTGTGATCTGTGAAAACAGATGGGAAAATGCTGCCACTGTCTAACGAAAATTAACAAAACAGCTGACAATCAGATTAAACGAGCACAACAAAGTCTAAGTAAATGAAAATGAAGCTTAAAGAAAACGGGAGCGGAGCTTCGACTTGAGGTAAACTGTAATTTAGAGATCAGATTGAAAGTTTGTGTCCAGGACTCTTAAGTACTGCTAAATGTCGCTGATGGGATCATGCGGGGTTTGGTTGTTGAGGCCTGCACCCACACAAGCACTCACCTGTATGGCTGTGGACTTGGCGTACACAATTTCCTCGTCGACTCCCACGGAAACCACAATGGCGTCGACCTTACCGAACTCATCCTCCGCTTTCTGGAAAACGCACACGAACACACGCACAACATGACGAAGCCGAATGATACAACTTCATATAAAATGCTTTAAATAAAAACAGAAAAATCAACTATTAAGACAGCTTTAGTTAAAACAACGACTTAAAATTATGTGTATTGTAATACACATGTGTAATGCATGTAGTTCTGGTCTTTATAGAGTGATGCTGCATTTCATTTGTGCCTAAAGTCATAGCTTGGATGTGGGAATGTCCAAGTTGAATGTTCCGGTTGGAATTTGGGAAAATATGCGGGATATTCCAAACATTGCACCAATGATGAGCAGCAATACAAGCCAAGGTATTCAGGGTTTCCTCCAGTGTATTATAAGCCTGGCAGGCCACCAGGCTTTACTTGTGCCCCCAACAGGCTGAGCCTTTCTTATTTGAGGTATTTTTTTTTTTCAAATGTTTGGATTTTTTAAGACTTTACACATAATTATCAACATTTTTTAACTCAAAAACACAACGGACCGCTGGATGAATGACTGCTGAGCGCCACAACCACCGGGCTTAACGAGTTTTCTGGTATTTCTTTTTCCATTTTATTGAAACCCATTAGGGAACCTTTCACAAACAGAGACTGCACTGTTACAATTCGATAATGTAATATAAAAGTGTGAGAAGTGTTGTTGAATAGCTACTAAGGGCAATTTTCACCATATTCTATGAACACAGTAGACACAAACATTTTGTTAGGGTAACTCCTATTTTTTTTTTAATTACAATTTCACAATTCATGGGGATATTTTCAGCCAGCTGACTGGCAGTGCGCATCAACAGCCGGGGCAGAATGAGTGCTGAATTACTCTACGCTCGAGACTATGAACACTCTGCTCACCCCGCCACATTCTCCCTCACTTTTAGGTAGTCAGAAAAAGAAAAACAACGAAAGGCTGCAACTTTTTAAATGTTACAACAAAACTAGGAGTAAAAGAATGAAAACTCATTAAACCGCATTAGGAAAACCAAATGAAAAACCCCACAGTCGTCCCTGGCCGTGTAGCTGGGATGCTGACGTTATTGAGATGCTAATTAGCCAGCTAACATTAGCATGTTGTTAACAGTGGAGATGTAAAGCGACAGGAACTGAATATATGTGCAGTTTGTTTAATGTCCCGTAGACCTATATGGACATTTTGCTGCATTTATAGAGCTTTAATGTGATTGGTTTATCAGGGGAGCAGCAGTAACACCGTTACAGGTTAGGTAGTTCGGCTAGCAGGCTAGCTAACGTGGTGAATGTGAGGACTGCTGTGCTAACATGAGGTAGCTAGCCGCTCTGACGGACAGATAAGACAAGAGGGTAGTTTTCAGAAAGTTGCGAGTATCAGGCTCCGCGGCGGGTATCAGGGCAGCGTAGCTACTACTGGTGCCGTGCTGGCTGTTAGGGTCGCGGGCTCAAACGCATTCACACCAACACTCGCCATAGAAAAACCCACGGGCTAACTTAGCGGTTCGGCGGTTTTTACAACTATAGTGAAGTCCAACAGGCTCCCTGAGTCCGACCCGCGCGTCACATCGGTAACAATCACCTTCCAGTTGCTGTATAGCCTCTTGATTCGGCGGTAGTAAGCCTCCTTGTCCAGGTTTACTGCCATGGTGAGTCCCCCTGTCTGCAAACTCCAGCTCCCGGCTTCGCCTCACAGTAGGCCGGATAACGATGACGGCGAGTGTCAACCAACAACAACGCACTTCTTCCCTTTCCACGCCTGCCGAGATCCAAGCACCACGGAGAGATGCTGCAGCCTGCCTTATAATTCCACTGAGGGCCTTTTTAAAATAAAAAAAAAAATCAAGCAATCATGTAAACTAAAACAAATTAGGTTATAAGCATTATTACTTAAAAACGTGCATATAATAGTGTAATGTAAATCCTCCCCCCGTCGTAATTAACTCCTTGTAGCCCCCTCCCTCGTTTCTTCCTGCGCTCCTCTTCCCTCCCCCTTCGAGTATTAACGCATCGCCATCATAAACATTGCTATAAAACTTCACGCAGCCTGACTGCACATTATTGTTTTTATTTATTTGATAAGAATAATCATTTAAGTAAACAATCCCCCCCCCCCCCGCCGTTATGTCGGTCACTTATATTTGATTTTATGGTGCATTGTAGTACACGCCGCACAACAGCGCCCCCTGTCCTGTCTTAACCACGTTGCTTTTTTTTTTTTCCCGCCACAGCGCGTTGTAGATTTTTTTTTTCCCGCCACAATCATTAAACGGATCTGCTGACGTCAATCTCGCGATACAAACTGCGAAGTCAGACGCACACCAGCATTTTTGAGGAAAACTGCAGTTAAGCCATTTATTCTGAAAAATAGCAGCAAAGCACAAATATTAAGATGACGGAGCATTGGAAATTATTGAAAATGGTTATTGAAATGAGGGAAAAACAGCAAATTTACCTATATTTGTTTTGTCTTCAAATATTAAAAATGTATTTACGATTAGCTTATGTAAGTTTAAACTTGACTGTTTCCATAAATGTCTAAAAGTTTTGTCGTATCTGGAGGAACAATAGTGTGTTTGTTCTTTTAAAATCCTCCATTAATTTAAAATACTTTTCTTTCCTTACAAAAACAAGCATTTTACTGATTAATTTTTTTTAATGATTTGATCCATTATTCTTTTATTCCTTGAAATAAATTCAATAATTTCAACTGAAATTCAAAAACAGTTATCATCTGTTCATGTTCATTTCTTGTATTTCTTTATATTTCTGGTCGTTGAAGTCCCTCTGATTTTAATCATTTGTCTAAAAGTAATAAAAAAAATCTAAATAATTTGAGAAAATAGGAAAAGCAAAAACAAAGTTAACACCAAAGTGTAATAAAAAGAAATCTGTTATATTATAACATAAAATATTTTATTTCATAATTAAAAACATTGCCACAATATCTACAATAGACCACACCAATAATGGCATCGCTTTATCCACCTTGAAACAGTTTTTTGTTTTTTTGGAAGCAACTTAATCCTTTTATTCCTCAGTCAACCCGCCACTGATTTATTTCTCTGGTGTGTTAGGGCCGTTGTAGATGGGGAAAAGAAAGGAGGAGAACGTTTCTGCCAAAGAATGTTGAGATTGCCAGGAAACTTGGACGTTTTTCAGTTCAACCCTCACGGTCGACACTCAGTAGTACTGCGGCGTCTGTCACGGTCAGACAACAGGGAAGCAGGAAGTTTGGGTGGGCGGGTTGATGTCCCGTCAGACTGTCAATCCCCGAAACCACCCCTTATTTTTTTACAACTTATTGTAAAAAGCTTGTGGGGTCTAAATGAGCACGGGAGGGTTAGGAAGTCAAAAATTTGTTTTCCCCTACCAAAAAGGGAAATTTTAAAAGTTGCACATTTCTAAAATTTATTTCAAAATTTGAGACTTTTGCAAATTTTCATCTTTTCAACAGAGATTTTTTTAAAAAATTGTAGAAAACTTGAGATTTTTGGTCAAAAATTAAATTTTTTTCCAATCTGCAATGGCCCTAATACTCCGTTACATATTTATTACTTTAATGGGGTAAAATCTTTTCATTAAAAAAAAAAAAATAATAATTTGCAATGAACTCCCTTTACAGCAAATGCTGCTGTTAGAGCTGGTGTGTTTATTTCATACTGGCATTTCTAATTCCATCCAGAAATGATCACAAATCTTTATATGCAAACTACGCAGCACACGTTCCAAAAGCTCAAATGTACAGGGTCGAAGCAGACGTTAGCACCCGTTTTGTGTTTCTGACCAGCAGCCGTTCACTTATGGAAAGTTGGTCAAAAGTTGTCTTTTAAAAATGTGTTTTGACAGAATTCCATTCCAGGTAGGCTCCCTTTTCGCCCGCCACGTTTAACTCCTTCTTGCACGATCTGGAGATGGTTTGTGCTTGGCGTGGTTGTCGGTTTCCCAAATGTCTACATTAGCGCAGATGACGAGAAGACCGAATCGTCCAAAACTCCCAGAATTCGTTCACAATGATCCTGTCGTCCTTGTATGAGTAAAGGGAAGAGCACAGACGAATAAAATAAATGCATCAGCAGGTTCCCTCCCCCCCACATGTCACTTTCCTTATTTTTTCCTTTTTTGAAAATAATTAAAAACACCACCATGTTCATATAAAATGTTCCTCGTTTTATCAAGTTCATTTTCCTCTTTTTTTTTTTTTTTTTACTCTCTTCCAATTCACAATACATGATCAACATGAAATACGCGGAGCGGCGCTAGCCATCCGTCCTCGTCCGTCTGCGTGAACGAATCCAGTGCTTGCAAAACAGGAAACCGGAGGCGACTTCCACCCGCCTGCCACTGTGAGGTCTTTGTTCTTGTCCCCGAGATGATGTGAGCGTAAGAAAGAAAAACAAACAAAAAAAAAACCCAACAACGAACCATTTACCAGCCGACACCCGAGTCAGTCGCACGTGTTTTGTTTGCAGTTCATTTGTAGTATTTAGTCCCGTTTGTGTGGCATCGTTTCCGTTCTCTATGTGACGGTGGTGGAGTTTGACCCTCGGATGGCGCACCAGGCCATGAAAACGTCTCTGTGGAGAAGAAACAACAGGGGAGAGCATTAAAAGTAAAATACGATTAAAATGACTTGGTAGTCCTGATACCTTTAGCCGGAATACATTGGAAAAAACTTGGATTCAACTAATTCAATTCCCCCAACAATTAAAAAAAATAGACAAAAGTAAGATATGACTCTGCAGCCATGGAGCGTTGTGTTTTGCAGAGTTTTGTTGTACAAAATACATTTATTATAAGTACTGGAGCTCATTCGCTCCTATTGTTGCACCTCAGATTATACAAGGCATCTCTCTTCTTATAAAACATTTCCATCCACACAGGCTGCAAAAACACCAACATAAACACTGAAATGGCCACGACTCACCAGCAGATGGCAACAATGATACAAACTGGCTGAGGATTTTGGGACTTCTAGAAAAGGAAATGCTACCCTGAGTGTCAACGTTTTGTGTGGGGGGGGGGGATTTGTCCAAGTAAGCGAGTCCGATGAGAATTGTGCAAAAAACAGAATCGAAACATCCTCATGTAGCAAATTCCCCCAATGATCCCAGAGTGATTTCATAGGAAAAAAAGATTTTGCTAACCAGAATGAAGGAAACTTCACTTATTATCCAAGATGGGCTTCACATGTAAAAATCGGCCGATCACCGATCTCTCAAAATTACGGAAATCGGCACCGATAAATCGGTGCAGCCCTAAATTAAACATCTATTTACCCTCAGAAAGAACACTTTTATCATTTAGCCAAAAAAGCAAATGGTTTTAACTGTAGATTTTACTTTCGATAGAGTCAGACCTCGAGCTACAACCTGTGTTGAATTGAAATATGTAAATATTTCACGCGAGGTTAGCCTGGAATAATTGTAAGACCTGTTAACGACAAGATCATTTACCCGACACGTTTCCTGCAATTACTTCAGGTCTTTATAATAAAAAAGGAAGAAAAAATGATCACATTTCAGGTTTAACTAAGGCTATGTCACTATAGTTCTGGGTAAAACATATTTACAAAGATGGTTTTCTTCATCTGATGCTAAATATGTATATTTTTGTACATTTCTGTTCTCAGTAAATTGTTTTAATAGCAAATTGACTTTTTTGACTCTGTTCTCCAGTTAATTAATCAATAAAACAATTAATCGCAGTTCATCTTGATTTAGTAAATTAATCTGATTAATTGCAATTAATCTCAAATAATCATGATTAAGTCAATTAATCGTGATTAATCGCTTCACCCCTAAACAACAAATTGGTTTATCTTTATTGCGACGTGTGTAAATACCTGCAGTGTGTGGCGACACACTCGTTGCTGCAGTACTCCTTGTCCCAGTCTTCGCTCTCCACCGCCGGCTTGTTGCAGCCGGCGCGCATGCAGATGGTCGGGGCCTGCGCGGCGGTCACACTCAGACCCGGCGTCACGTTCACCTCCACCTCCATCTGGAGCAGCGGACAAAGTGACAAAAACATCTAAACCATGCAGAATAACTCAGGGACTCATCAAAAGTACTGCAGCATACCCCTTCCTCCGCTTCTGCCACCTCCTCCCCTGCCATCACCACGGCGTCCGATTGCCCCACATCCATCGTCACGCCCGACGTGGACGTCAATTTGCTGCCGGCGTCGCCGGCTGCCGTCACTATGATGGGCGTGGCCGAGTCTTGCTGCCGCGACGAGGGAACCACTTTGATCTGCAGGGGAGGCGGAGCGGTGGCCGCGGGAGCGCCGCCGCCCCGAGGCTTGGCTTGCAGAGGGGGCGGAGCCTGCTGCAGTCTGGGCGGCGGCGGGGTGCTCTGCATTTGCTGCAGCGGGGGCGGCTGGCGCGGCGAGGAGGCGGTGGTGCTGGTGATGGAGACGCCGCCGGACGGAAGCGGCGTCTGCTTGATGATGATCTTGGTGACGGTGGGAGGGTTAGGGGTGGGGCTCGGAGCCGGGGCCAGGGGCTTGGCGCCGGTGCGGGACCGCGTGGTGACGTGAGGCAGGTCCAGGATGATGTTGGAGGTGCAGATGTTGGTGATGGTGTTTTCCTCGGGGTTGTAGTGCTGGGACCTGGAGGGTCGCGGGGCGGAAGTGGAGGCGGGAGTGACCACCGGAGGAGAAGGAGGAGCGGGCGGTGGCGATGGTTCGGTTTCCATGACTTCAATGGGAGCCTGAGGAAAAAAAGAGCTGCTTACAAAATGCAAGATTTTTTTCTCACGTCGCCTCAAAACCAGGGCTGAATCTAACGATTACTTTAGCTGTTGATTAATCATCAGTATAAGCAATACATTAATCGTTAGTAACCATTAATCGGATTAAAAAACTTAGAACATTCTGAATGTTTTGCATTTAAGCCTTTTTGCATACATTAAAAGATGCAAATAAGTAAATAATTTAATTCCCTTTTTAAATGAGATAATAAACTTTGTACTGCCTAAAATGTGAAAACAGCAATCCTCTAGTGAACGCTTGATCATTTACATCTCAAGAATGTGAAAATCTCTATTTTCAGAGTTTTTTTTCTTTTTAAATGCATTTTTTTTATCAGTTACTTACTGTTGACTTACTTAGTATGATACACCAGCAAATGTCCTTCTTTTGAGTCCGCAGCTAATAGGCAATTAGTTGAGCATCATTTCAATAATCGATTAATCGTTTCAGTCCTACTCCAACTCAGACTTACCTGGGAGTTTTTGTTGGCTCTGTACTCTGATAGTGCTTTCAAGTATTCCTTCTTTGCTGCATCATTTTTCCTTTTGTAAACCTGGAGGAAAGTCAAAACATTCAACACCGCGAATCAAGTCTGATTCAAACATTCTGCAGCATCAGACTGCGCAAAAGACAAAACGTCCTCCTACTTGTTTTTGTTCCTCTCCCAAACTGTCCCACATGGACGCCACGATCTTAGAGACTTCTCCGAACGTAGCGTTGGGGTTCTGGCCTTTAATGGCCGCCTGCGTGTCCCTGAAGAACAAAGCGTAGGCCGACACGGGTTTCTGAGGCTCGTTGGGGTCTTTCTTCTTCCTCCCCTTCTTTCCTCCTCCTCCTCCTCCTCCTCCTCCACCTGCTGGTGCTGCTGCTCCTCTCCGTCCGACGGCAGAGGAGACGCTGGAAGTGGACGCAGAGACGGGGCACTCCGACATGGAGGAATCGAGTGAGATGACGCCGGGCGAAACAGCCAGAGACACCGGAGACTCGACTAGCACGCTCTGATTGGGGGAGGAAAACAATAATCAGTCTGGAAAGTTCTGAGATGAAACTAATGACAGGATTTCCTCGACATGGAATTGATCGTGGCGCTCTGCCACGACAAAATAAAAGCCACTGCACCTACTTTTTAATGTATGCCAGTGTATTATAAGCCTGGTGGGCCACCAGGCTTTACTCGCCCCCTAACCAGGCTAAGTGTCACTGGTTTATTTTAAGTAGGGTTTTTTATACGCTAGTAGGTAAAAATGGATTGAGCTAGGTTCATAGTTGACACACTGAATTGAGCGAGTGTGGGTGCGCACGAATTACACCAGATCGTTGGCCTCGCACGCTATTATTCACAAATTACTAACCATAATGAGAGTTGGAAATGAAGTTAAATATCATGAAACGTTAAATTGACTTCATCTAGAAAAACCAACAGCCTGCGCTGGTTTCAGGAGGGAAGAAAAACTAGAGACGACAGCCTGAAGTAGAGAGAAATGGTGAAGGAAAGGTTTTTAAGGAAGGTTAAGTTGAATGTATTTTTAATTTAAGGGTGTGAAAAAGACTCTAATGTTAATGCATGTGGCATCTGAATGACAGTAGACGTGCTTAAAATAGTTTGGCCTTAATGCATAATGTTTAATGACGTCTTGCAGTCTCCCTGACGATGGTATTTAATCAGCAGCGTCATGACAACCTCCCAGCCCACCATCACCTTTTACAAAGAATCCTAGATGAAACCCTGGATCATTTTTAGGAGATTCAGACTCACCCGTCTAAAGTCGTCCATGTCGTCGTCCTGCAGCGAGCTGGTGGGCGACGCCGTTGCCGACAACGGATTCTCGGGTGACTGGGGTCGCTGCAACATGTTGCCTCCTCCTAGACCGAGCCCCAGCTGAGCGCTCAGCTCCGATTGGTCGATAGTGGTCAGCTGGCTGGACCCCAGTAACCCCTGGCCCATGTCACCCAACGGGACGTCTATGGTCACCGGAGATGAGCTGCTGAACTGAGATCCAATGGGGTGGCCCAGATCCTGAGGAATGAATGGAACCGACGGGAGTGAACAAAGGTAGAGAAGATCGTTAGAATAACTCAAAAAAAAAAAAAAACTCCTCACCATCCCCAATGAGGAGCCCAGCAGAGCGCTTCCTCCCGACTGGTTCATGACCCCCAGGGTCAGGTGCTCCAAGCCCTGCGAGGGAGCGCTGACGTAGGGGGCGGCGAAGGACGGGTCGTCCCCTTCCACCACGGCGTTCCCCGGTACCACCATGCCGTCTGCGCCGCCGGCGTCCGACAGCTCGCCGAAATGAGACACCACGTCGGACACGGTGAGCGCCGAGTCCGGGTCCAGAGAGATGGGCGGGATCTCGAACTCCTCATCGCCGAGGCTGGGGGTGTGGAACGTCTGGAGAGGCAAAATAGCAACAAGAGAAGGCAAAAATTTATTTATTTTGGACAAAAAAAATTAATAAATGTAGGGATTCTTCTCAAAAACCAAGATAAGTTCCATCTCTGCGTGCAATATCGTAAAACTAGCCGTGGTTAACCAAAAAGAACAATTTGAGATGTTCAGACAAAAGCGGTTTCGTTTAAACCTTAAAACAAACAAAAAAACTTATTCAAGTTGGAAACTTTTCAGGGGAGTTCCCTGGAGCAGCGCCCCTACAGGCGAGGAGGGGAACAGGTTTTTCAAAGGGTTTGCATTATTTGACAGTGCAGCAGGAAACTGAACCGCAGCAGCTGAAAATGTAACAAATGTTGCAATTTTTGTTCCCAATGTAACCAAGTCTACTGAACTGTCAAGTGTGAAAACTCCAATTCTCAATCACACACACCCCCACACACACCGTATTCAGTCCGTGCCTCCTGGTAGTACGAACCATTTGTCCATCACGTGCAGATTATTTCTAGAGCCTTGGACCAGAGCCCCAAACGGGATTTTTTTTTTTTTTTAATCCAACCCACCATGCTTCACTAGCTCTCCCACCCCTCCGCCAGGCTAAGCGTTGCTTGTTTATGTTTCAAGGAAAATAATAATTTTAAAAAAAAGAAAAAAGAAAGAAAATCGCCGTTCTTTGTGAAGAATTATATGAGGTGTTTACATCTCAACACGCTGCCCAGCGTGTGGCTCTGTCTTCCCTGTAAAGTTCACGTCTGTGTTCTCGGCTAGTCGGTGCCTTGGTGGTTAACGAACCAGCGCTGACCTCATCATGCAGGTTCAGCCCGGTGAGGAGCTTTCGCCTCGCAGTCACGCTTCACGCTGGTTTTATATTATTTTTTGATTATTTTTCCGGTTACACGATGCCTCAAACCATATCAAATGCTTCGTCCACTTAAGTCAGCCAGAGTTCATGCGCGCGGCCGCGCAGAGATCTGAAAATCTCGTCCCATTAACTCCAGCAACCACAACAGCTTCTGTGACTCTTGTTAAAAACTCAACAGAGATGAAATGCAAGAGCAACTAGAGCCACATTAGCAGGGTTGAATTAAATCTCCCGTTTGCATCTCTGAGCGCAGTGCAGCGGATTTTACTGATCATGCAGGGCCGGTCCAAGGCTGCACCAGGCCTCGAGCAGAATTTGACTTGGGGGGCCCCTCTTACTGCTAAAAACATCAGCACCGCCAACAGCTTCTGTGTTAGATTTAATCTGGGAGAGGGAGAGTAGTTTAACTGGCCAACCTAAAAAGCAACCAGTTGACTAATTTGTATTTGTGAACAAACAGAGCTCACACTCAAAGATTAAACTCACAGCATCAGATTGTTGCTGTGGTAACAAAACAATCTAACTATGAATTACTCTTCTTTGAAGATTTACAAAGTAAACTTGCCAGCTCCTTTAGCACCATTGATAATCTCAATAAATACATGTTACATTTATACATCTGTGGCCTGTGTTGAATTATTAACATTTATGGGGCCCCTGAAGTCCTGGGGGGCCTGATGGAGCCTCTGACTTAATTTGGATTAAACAGAAGTGAAAATAATCAATATTCATTTTAATTGCACTTTTTGATTTGTTGTTTTTAAGACTAGTTCTGGGTGTAAATAGCGATTCACTGGCGATATTTTCCCATAACATTTAATTACATCAGTAATATTTTTACATTTCCTGTCTACTTAACATCTTTTAATACAAAAACACGGCGGACCGCCTCGGCGCCCCAACCACCGGGCTGAGCAAGTTTTGTGGGGGAAACAGTGAGTGACACAGAGTGTTAAAGTTGCGGGGTGAGAAAACACCTGGGACAGGTCACGACTCAGACGTATGAAAGTAATCCTCAGGTGAGAAATTGTTGCAGCTTTTTCTACGTTGATTCTAACTTTGCATCCGCTGACTCGCACAGAGTGAAAAAAAAAACAACATTCAGATTTGGCTTTTTGAGGCGTCCAAAATAGCTTGGGAGCGTCAGGATAAAAGCTGCGGCTTGTTTCGATCGTTCGCAGACGGACGGCGGACCCCGTACCTCGGCGGAAGAGAGGAAAGGATGGCCGGACCCAGGAATCGACAGGTAGTTTTCGCTGCCGCCAGGGAACTGAAACACACAGGAGAAAACTGAGTTAGAGGCCACAAGTTCCCCCCACGACAAACTAATCCCGGCTTTTGCTTTTCTTTTTTACAGGAACCAAAACAACAAAAAACAAACGTGTTAACTTTGATTTCCAGAAACACAGAGTGGCCGCCATCTTGGGGGTGGAAAGGGGAAGGATATTGACAACAACCAACCATCTTTTTCCATTTCATTTTAATTCAGCAAATTTCAAATATTGAGTTGAGATATTAACGTGTGTGATACTGTAAAAACAACTGCTTGGATGCAATATTTGCGAGTATATTATAAATTAAATAACATGAATGCAATGTCCACGTCAAACTACGCTGCCTGTTAAAAAAAAACAGATTCAAATATCTATGCAAAAGCCTCCTAACTGTTATTGCAAGATTGTTTCTTTGTTTTGTCTTTTTTTATCTGGTGGGAAAAAAAATTACTCCCAACATGGCTAGTCAAATCCTTTGTTATCATGACAGGGCTACTAACAAGTTTTTCAAGACCTAATTTACCAGGATGATAAATTGTCCCAGATGTTTTTGCGATAAACAATAATATATATATATATATATTTAGACCATTTTATAAAGACAATAGCATAAATCATGCAAGAACACATTTTCAAAGATCAATCAACTTTAAATTCTATTGAACATTTAACACTGGAACTGAAAGACATTTTCACTAAATAACAAAAACAACAGGAACCTGAAATAAAATGACTTATGACGAATCTGTACACAGAATTGTCCTCCAAAAAAGGGGGCTAGTTGAGACTAAAGCAGCAGACTGAAGACTTTTGATACCCAGAAATCATCCTGACATTGATTTGCCTCTTGTTGCCATTTGCGACAATAGTGTCTATTAAGGCATATTTGTGTGCTAAAATGGCTCAGTCAAAGTCCAGGATGGAAATTTGTAGTATAATTCGAAATTTGCTTGACTTAAAAACTCGCTCTGTGTTGAAATAATACAAAACGCGTTGAATTTTATAGGTGTAGCATGACAAAAGGTTTATGGCACCATGTGAAATTTTTCCTGCCATCAAACCTCGGAGAGAGTCTAGATTAAACAACAACAGTGGGTTAGCTTTTGTTGTTTTAAAAAGTTAAACAATGACAAAAACCCTAAAAAAAAATACTAACTAGTATTTCACTTGGATGTTTAGCTTTGGTTGTAAAAACAGGAGCCAAAAAGAAGTGACAGTGTTACTGACTGCTGCAGGAACTACATGTTTCGTTTCCTTTCACCTTGCTGTCAGAGTCAAATCCATTGAAGGCATGCGGGTCCAAGAACTCTGGATCAGCGTCGTGCTGCCCGGTTCCGTCTGTTAAATCCGAGTAAAAATTTAGGTCCATGTTTTCAGCTGGGCCTCAGCATTTACCAGTCGCTTCTCTTTGTTTGGTTTTGCGGTGAAATGTTGTGGAAGCCTCCTCAGGTAGCTGCTAATGGGGATCCCAGTTCCTCCCTCCGCCGCCGCCGCCGCACTAGCTGTATCTGCTGGCTCCGTCCGCACTGACAGCTCTGCTGCGGATAATGTGGGGGAAACACTGGGCATGTGTTGCCCCCAGCAGCCGTGCCAAAAATAACCCGTCTGCTGTGCGAGGCTAGCCGCCGGGTTAGCGTGGCCGTTAACCGTCTTTCTTGCCGACTCGTCCCACACCGCGGCTTTTAGCCCCCTTAGCCTGGCTACACCGCTACCGCAAGGCTGCGGTACTCAGACCGCCACCGCCAGCCCCGGAGCCCGTCTGTCTGTCCGACCGTGCTTGGGCGTTTCATTCGGACTCCCTCCCAGAGTTTCTACCGAGAGAAATGTTAACGTAGCCGCGAGAGGTGTGGGGGAACGGTTCAAGGTGTCTGACAGGCGGAGGAACACCGAGCAATCCGCCGTGTCTGCGACGTGTTAGCCCGGGCTAGGATGCTCAATGGATTCCCGAGACGTGGATCGAGGACGGCAGGGTAAAGTTACGCTGAAAAACTACCGGATGTGAGGTGAAGTTTTCAAAATAAAATCGAAAAGATAACCTCTTTTTTTTTTTTTTTTTTTTCCAAGATCAAACGATACGCTCTTTGGCCAATTTACTTGGTTACATCGGCTAAGTAAGTGCGAACATTAATTTAAACAAATAAATGTAGAGAAAGCCACTTGCTGGGGTTCAAACTGCATCAGGAATCAGGACGAAAATGGATTTAAGCGACTTTGAACCTGGCATTTATAGTACGCTGACTGTCTTTAAGGGTTGGTATTTCCATGCGCTAGATTTCAATTAACACGAGTTACAACATGATTTAATTTTTGACACTGAATTTAATCCCAATTGTCAATTTGACAATTTCAATTCCAGTTCTAACAAGCTCCATGAACTGGACAAACACCAACAATTCTGCATGATCCCTCGCCATTGGTGGGAAAAAAAAAAAGAAATGAAGAATTCTGCATACAGAAGTCAGAAACAAAAGGTAATAATGTTGAAAAAAACTGGGAGGATGGGTCCAAAGAGGAATAAAAAAAGTAGCAAACCACAGTAGGTACATCTACATTACCAGACTTTAAACAAAGCAGTTAGGACCAGTCAAAGGTTTTTCCACAATCACCTTCTACAAACTATGCTTGAGTTCATATAAAATATTGTTTAATAGGAAATGGCTCTGTACCAAGAATATTCAATTTGACATGATTATTTCTAAAGTGCTCCAGTTTCACATTTAATTTAACATGATTTAGAAATAAATATCAGCCTTGGCATTTAAGAAACTGATTATTTTTATTTAATTCAGTCGTGGGTTTATGTGTGAAATACACATTTAAAGCGTCGTGATAAAGTTGTCACGTAAATATTTCAGATTTAAAAAAAAAAAAAACCTAACTGCCTTCAAAACCTAGCAACTGGCAAATCAACTTTACTGGAGGCTCTAAAAGAATGAGCAGCCTGATTAAAATCATGCATCTCAATTGGATTTAAGCCCTGACTTTGAGTAGGCCACTTCATAAAAATTCCCCTTCTTGTTTTTGCTTTATTAGATTCAATAACAATCCATTTGGACACAAACCTAAAACCAGACAATGTCATTGCATCAACTTTTCCAAGTCATCCAGCGACAGATTATCACACTACCACTACCATGTTTGAATATTGGTATCATTAGAATGACGGATTGAACAAGTTCCACTTTTGTCTTGTCCATTCACAAAATATTGTGCCAAAACTTTTACGGCTCATCAAGATGCATTACAGAACATATGACTTTTTGGACTTTTTTGTCCACTCTGTCTTACTGTTAACTAAAAGAGGCAGGAAAGGCCTGGGATCCTTTAGATACTGTTTTAGTTTCTTTCATGATCTCTTAGTTGAGACGTCAGTACACTCCCAGAGTAATATCAGTAGGCCAGTCACTCCATGTTTACTCAATTTGTGAATAGCTCACTGTGGCTCACTGGAGTCCCACAAGTTAAAAATGGTTTTGCAACCCATTCTAGGTTTGCTGTCTTATCTGTTCTTGAATCCTATTGGATACGAATCTGAGATCTTTCGGCCTACATCATGTCACATTTTACATAAGTTTCTTCTTAGAATTTTAATCTGACCTGTGCTGGGCCCAAGTGTACATTGGATTGTCCACAGTTAACGTATGATTTAATTTTCTCATTTAATCTTTTACTGTATTAAAATGTATTTAAAGATCTGAAACATTTCTGCAGAACAAAAAAAAAATACATATATAGTTTTAGTGTCATTTTATTTTGAAAGCTAGAACCGGAAGTCGCCTTTTAGAAAGTACTAGAGCCAGATATCCCTATGCTACATACCGACTATGGCTCGACAATAAATTTGAAGGAAGATATTTTTCAGATTCCGCTTATCGGAGTGCTTCAACAATTTGAAAGTGAAACAGGAGTATTAATTAATCTACGTCCTCATTGGATCCGTGCTAACATATTTTGTGATTAATCCAAAAAATGTGTGTTATGACCGGTAAAGGTTCAAATAAGATAACTTACTAAGGCTGGTCAATCCTTAATAGGGACTTTAATCATTTTAAACCAAGTTCAAGCATCGGTAACAACTTGTTAAGACTGAAAGTTGTGCCTACAGACCCCCAAGTTCGCTCTTTAATTGTAAAAGCAGTTTAATTGAATTTTAAAAATAGCATTTCCAATAAAGTGACACTAATAAATCAGATCAGACCAGCTGATCCGCTCAACAAGGCCATCATTGTGATTGTGAAGACCAAACATCCTGTGTTATAGTTTATTAATCTTATATTTCTACATGAAATATGTTCAAAACCAACTACTCTTACCTCCATTCTCACCCCGAAATCTGAATCACGTTTTGTTTTGTTTCTTTTAAATCCCACTTTTTAAGCAGAACTTCGCCCACAATTTCCTCCAATATAACATGGCACCGGCTTCCTGATTGTACGCGTTCGTGGAAGTGACGTCGTTAGGCCGATAAAGTATGTCAACGTTTCAAAATAAGAGTAAGACTGTGAATGATGTTAAAATGCAAAGTTTCAAGCAAATGAGATCCGTTTAAGACTATATTCTTTGCATTATTTCAAATTAAAAAGTATATTTGGATAAAACCAAAACTCGGCCATAAAACTACACATTTCACAGAAGACTAAGTTATTCCCGCGATTCGTAAAACAAACAAAAATAGACAGCAATGTCTTTCTTTGAAATTGCTTTATTCCCATTTTTTTAAGCAACATTTTTTTGTCATGATTTTTATAATAATGTAATTAAAAAAAGATAAAACTTAAGGTCTTCTTCTGCCCTTATGTACAAGCGAGATCATTTTCAGGAAATAAAAATCAAACATAATGTAATCCTTGCACAACAATGAAAATAAAATCAAAAAAATAGCATTCGAGAGGGATAACACATCTCTAGTTAGAGGTTTCTAAAATTGAACAATAAAATCACAAGCATTCATTTTACATACGGACATGTGCGCATACACATAAAGCAGCACGTGAGTGGGGCTGTTTTGAGGTGTGGAATGAGATGGTTGTAGGATAAAACGCTCATACTGCCGATATTCTTTCGAATAACAAAACGAGATCAAACAAGTGACATCAACGCATTCATACCTCATTGAGCCAACATGCAGTGCTGTGGTTCGTGCCACAACGGTCCAACTTGACCACTATTATTATTATTATCCGTTTCTCGTCTGCCTGAGGCCAACACAAACTATAACTAACGAGTCTGACAGTTTATAAAACGGAGTTACGCCGATGTCTCTTCTCATGCAGTCCACCGGGCTAGCTACAGGTCCAAGACCTCTAATCACGTTCTCAATAGTCATTTTGGTTTTACCTGGAGATCAATAAATATTAAACAACATAAAAAGGCAGCCCTTCTTCCCAGATATGCCGTCATAGCAACACTAGCATCCGAACCAACCGGCATCAGAGCGGTATTCGCATCTAAACGATTAATCGATGATATGTGCCCCTAGGAAAGTCTCTCATTTTTATTCGCATATAGAAGTTTAGTTCTTTAAGTGCTGGAACGAAATTGACAGAAGCGAGTGTGTGTGTGTGTACGGAGGTGGGAGAGTGTACATTGCCATCATTATAATTGGCCCAAGAAAATTTTACCTTACATCTATACTTTAAAACAAAATAATATCCTTGGGTGTCCTAAGAATACTTCCCCTGTTAATTCGAATTATTGCTTCACATGATTTCTTCCAAACATCTACCTTTTCTTTATTATTACCTACAGTTAACATTTAAGAAATATTGCATGATTATTTAACTATAATGTGTCTTTTGAAAACATTATTTTAAATTTGTGCTCAAGTTTACATTGAACTTAAGATTTTGGTTCATAAATGAAAGAAACCCAAAAGGAACTTATTCTGAATTTGGTAAAAAAAAAAACAACACAAAAACAAAACAAAAAAAAAAACAGGGCTTCTAATACACAATATTAGTTTCAGACAAATAGCAGCAAAATCTGACATCTGTGCAATAATACTGATTTTAAAGTTGCTGTATCACAAGCTTTAATGTCTACAAAATGAAATGCTGAGTTTGGTGTTCATCTGTTCCTGTAGATGGAAAATGATACAAGAGATTATCTGCTTTACTCTTATTTACTCCATGTGTAATTCTGGAACAAACAAGTATGTGCCTTCCGAAATAATAATAAAAAAAACAATAATAATACTCCTCTTGCTACCAGACATTTAGGCCTCACATAGCAAACTAACAAACGTCCAAAATACATTCTGTACAAAAAGCAAACCCTGAGTTTCGTTGGTGGAACGACTGCATTGTTTTCAGACCCATCATATTTACTTTAACTGTTCCACTGCCTAAACACACCTGCTTCGAACAAAACGCTGGTCCCTTCAACAGATCAAAGATCTTCCAGGTGAACGATTCCCACACACACACACACACACACACACACACACACAGACACA
Source organism: Xiphophorus maculatus (assembly GCF_002775205.1). NCBI lineage: Eukaryota > Metazoa > Chordata > Actinopteri > Cyprinodontiformes > Poeciliidae > Xiphophorus > Xiphophorus maculatus. Next base: position 6,625,042 of record NC_036456.1, read on the forward strand.
TGCACACACATGATTGCTATGGGTTCTTGTTGCTCAATCGTGGAACTGTGTTGGCGTTTCCTCGAGTCAACATAATTGGAGTAGAAAACACCATCATGGCAGAAAACGAGTGAAGATGAAAAGTTGGGTGGGATGTTGACGTGACAACCGATGCTGCAGCCAGGGACGGTCTATCCCACGCAGCCCACACAGAACCAACCCATCTCCGGTCTTCTCCATGATTGGCTTGCTTGTTAAACAGTGTCTTCCAGTGTCTTGTCCAATTAGGAGTAGATGGTGATGACTTCACTTCCGCCTCCTCGGACCAACAGGACGCGCTCCAGTCCTTCAGTCAGAACCTCCAAGAACTCCATGTCTGGGTTCATGAGTTAAAACTTTACAGCTTGTATTAGAACCGGGGCTGCAACTAACGATTACTTTTGTAAATCAATTATTCTGACGATTGATTGATTAATCGGGTGAAAAGACAGATTTTTCATTTAACAATTTGCTCCTTTTTTTAAACAATATACATTGAAAGATGCAAACAAAGAATTTAAAAAAAAGAAAAGAAAAAACATTTTCTTGCCTGAAATGAAACTGGTGAAGCTAAACTTGTGTTGCTAGGGGAGTTTTGAGTAAAACATATTTACAGAAGAAGATGTTTTATCTTAAATGCAAGCTATATTTTTCAGAAAATTGTCTTTTTTTGCATGTGTTTACTCCAGTTAACGATCAATCAATTACAACATTAGTCAATGATTATTCCAAAAATCAATTAATCATGATTAATCCCATTAATCGTTTCAGCCCTCATGAGAACAGTGAATTACAGCAACAGGAGAAAGAAAGGATACAGTTCTCGTCACCGTCCGTGTTCTTCGGGGGCCCCGGCATGTTGAGCAGGACGAGCCGGGCATCGTGGGATTTGTTCACGATGACTTCGTTGAGCTTGACGGCGGTGTGCATCCTTCTGACGTTGGAGTGGTCCCTTAAAGAAAAAAACCCACACACAATCATCCACCTCTCTAAGCCACTGCGATCAGACAGAAGTGAATCGCTATCCGTCCTCACGGCCTGATGCTCAGCATGTCTCTGAAGCCTTCGGGCGTGGAGCAGCCGGAGTGCGCCGCTCTGTACTGGGCCGTCTTCTCTTTGGTCCAGGTCATCTGGACGCGACGGTGGTGCTCGGAGCTGCTGCTCACCGGCCGCTCCCGCTCTCCGCCGTCGGTGTCGTCCTCGTCGTCTGACCCGATGCTGGTCAGGCGCAGCATGGAGTTGCGGTCCTTCACCAACTGGGCCTGTGTCGCATACGGAAACAAACATGGACTCGGCTCGTATAACCCCTGATCCAGGGTACCCGGCTCGAACCCGGGTCAGGCTTGATCCTTTTCTTTTTTTTTTCCCCAATGCGATTTCTCGCTCCTCTGCCACCAACCTCCTGACTCTTAACTCTCGTTTCTTTCTCGCTCTCTGCCTCTTTGTACCTGTCTGTCTCTGTCTTCTTTGATGGGGTTCGAAGTGTGGCCTTCAGTACTCCTGAACCTGGGCGAGAGATACACCTAAAGACAACACAAGGTCACCTAACCTGCTAAAAAAACCAAACACAGGCTGTACCTACTCTATCGGGAAGCTACAGGAGCACAACGCAAGTTATGGAGCCCATCTGTCTAAAGAGGCAGACGGGATTCAAATCAGAAGACCTCTGAACTTCAGTGGGAGGAGCAGCAGGGGAAAGTTACAGAAAAACAAATCATGGTGTAAAATTATTAAGAGGAACTATGACATGAACTTTATTTACACTTTTGTGCAGCTAACTGGACAAAATAATAGTGCTTCTATCTGAACTGTTGAAGGATAATGGCTGAAACCAGCTGGTTTTGTGAGATCAGTTTAATTCAAATCTGCTCTCTCAGAAGTTTGAAGGTCTTCGCCTACAGCTAAATTCAGGCAGCTTCATATGGCAAAGTGAAACATGGTAAACTTACATCGTCAAAACTCCAGCGCACCCTCTGAGCAAACCAGAGGCAAAGGGAGAGGATATGAAATGGAAAAAATAAAATACCTGCTACATTATGATCCTCTTTTTTTACCCTTTTGTTCACTTCAGGGATTCAACAGGCTTCACAAACTTGAATTTAAGACTTTTAAGACCACTATGAATGGAATTTAAGACCTGTATCTCCACAGAAGTGGTTGAACATCGTCCAGCCAACTGGCGATAAAGTTGCGCTTATCCAAGATGGACGCAAAAAAGCTAGCTAGTTATCTAGCTGGTAAGGATTTATTGGCAGCTAGTCAGCGGTAGCCTCAACGGCCTGGAGTCACAGAACATAAAGAAGATGTCTGAGTGTGACTCAAACTTTTTGCCTGACAAAAGTTCTCACAAGAAAATTAAAAATTACGTAGAACTACTGTGCATGCCGTCATCGGGATGCAAGACATCAAAAAACATGCGATTGCAATGCTATTGTTAAATATTGCAATAATGACAATGATTCTAATTGTTTTTTCTCCTTTTATTTTTATATCCCGACAACTGTGAGACTTGGCATCTCAGGAAGGCAATGTACAGTTAGAGTGCCTCCTACTGGTCAAGTATATAAATGGCATGTAGAGCTTTAACTTTGTATTTTTCATTTTATTTTTTTATTTCAGGGCATATGAAATAAAAATAAAATCTAAGTGGAGTAGAACGCAAGCGTAAAACTGCACGTGCCTCACAACCTAAACTGGCAATCTCAACCCAAAAACTGAGTGAGCATTGCAACTTCTTGCTTTGTATTTGCCCCACTTTACAAAGACACCCCTCAAAATGAAAGGTGTAAAACAAGAAAAACATTTACACCGAACACTTACTTCTCTTTCTCTGTCTGATTTAGAGAGTCGCATTTGTCTGAGCATCTGAGATCTCTGCTCCATCATCAGTGTCCTTTCGTAGGTGTACGCACTGATGTCGCTGTTATGCTGGAGACGGAGAGGAACGAAAACACTCAGATTATTACACATTTTTGACAAACTTTGACAGATTATCAACATTTCAATTCTTTTGTAGATTTATAAGGTTTTGTTAGGACAAAAATGATCTCACAGCTGAGCTTTAGATACTTTAGAATGTATTAGAGTCTACAAACTAATGAATAATAGCAGCTTTCATTTATAATGCTTTTTACATTATTGAGAGTGCAAAAAAAAAAAAAAATTAAAAACCAATAGCTTAATAATTCTCAAATATTTGAATATTGCTTATATTCATAAAAATCCTAAAATAGTTAAACTGACAAGATTTGGACATATGAATTTTATATAGCGTGCAATGTTTGCAAAACATGAATTCACAAAAGAAATTAAAAGCGTTGGGATGATCCCAAAAACTGGGGCCCTGGGCTAGAGCCCTGTAGCCCTTTCGGACCCAGCTGGTCACATACCATCTCCACTACTTCCACCTCAGCTTCAATACGAAGGTGATAGAGAAACGTTGCCAGATCCTTCTTCATCTGAATCGAGTTGTCCTCCATCTGAGCCACGGTGAAGATTCGCATCCCACATTTACGCCACACCTGGATGGAGACGGAAAATTATTTCCTCAGGAAAATATATTCATAGAAAATGGATTAATTTAATAAAAATGGTTGCATTTGCGCCTCCTTCCCCCACCTTGTGTTGGCGAAGGAGAAACGGCAGCAGCATCAGCATCCCCCCGTCGTGGACGATCCACCACACGTCGATGTAGCCGTCGGTGGGCGGCTCGCTGTTGCTGGGGAACAGGGAGATGTTTTTGGGCACCAGCAGAGCCAGGTGGGCCGCCGTGGTCACTCGGACCGTATCTGGAAGGAGGAAACAGACGGGGGTTGCTGTCGGGCTGTTGAGTGGAGGAAAAAAATAAATAAAAATTGCATTTCGTCTCCTCTGTGGCTCACTGATGAAGGTCTTCCAGGCCTGCGGGTCTTCGCTCTGCCTCCAGGTGTGCGGCCAGCCCATCACCACCGTGTTGGGCTTCATTCCTCCCAGACCGCTCGACTGGATCATGTGACTGATTCCCTCGCGGGGCTTTTGAGCCACTATGCACTGAACGAAGCCCTTCACCCGTTCCTTCTCCATGAGAAGCTTCAAAGTCTGAGGGAGGAGAGAAAACGGTCCAGACGCTGTTAACATTCATGTTAAATACAGCGCTACATCATAGGGGTGGGCATTGATTCTATTATTTATCATTTATTTTGATACGTTGCTTATCATGGTAAGAATTTTGATTTATTGCCAGAAAAATTTGCAACCCCTCCAAAATTGTGTGTATTTCAGCATCGTTAGCTCTGCGTCTCTGGGAACATATTAAAGGATTCCTTATTTAATTTTTTAGTTATTTTTGTGTTGGAGTTTTATTGACAAATTACAACTTCTTTCTCCTCATGTTACAGCTTTATTCTTGAAAAGAATAGAAAAATCATAAATCTTAGTCTAGCCCTTATATTTTGTCATAGAGTTGATCTAAATTAAAATCCAAATGAATAGAAGCTGTACAATACTCGTCAATCAAGATGGCCGCCCTGGACGTGCTGACATCACTCTGAACTAAGGAAACCCAAGGACTGCATTTTTGGGGGGAAACAAAATCCTGATTTTCTAAAAATTTTAACTAAATAGAAACACATGCCTCGCGTGTTATTTTTTTCTTTGCTATCTCTTTATGTTCATCACTTAGAATTCCCTTGACAAATTCAGGATTCAGGTTGGAACATGCTAAAATATGGAAAAGTTCAAGGGGGATGAACAGTTTTGCACAACACTGCATGACTTCCAGTATTTCCAGATCCATAAAGCCTGTCTGACATGTGATGCGCGTAAAGATGAACCTGTTCTGCGGCCAGAGCCTCGCCGTAAGTCTGCAGGAAGTGTCCTGGGACGACCGTGCCGACGATGGTGAGGCCCTTTCCTGCCTTCAGCTGGCTGGCGAACGTCAGCAGCCGCGGAGACTTGACGTGGGCGTCTTCGTCCAGTTTTAGCAACACCAGCAGTTGGGGCCTTGGGAGAAAAAGGAAATAAAACTGGATTTTACATAAATTTGTGGCCATTTGAATGCTTTAAGCTTTACGTTTATATCTTTTTGCATCGGGGCATGAAGAAGTCGAAGTCCGTGAAGTGCTCTGCTCTTACCTCCAGTTCTTGGTGTGTGGTGGTCCCTCCTCCAGCCTCAAGAGGGCGTAGCGGGCAGCACTGAGTGACAGACCGCGGATCCCGTCTCCCCACTCCTTCTCTGCTCTAATGTACACAGCAATAAAGAAAAAGGATAAACTTGCTGAAAAAACTCCGGTAAGCAGAAAAAAGAAAATGAAAAAAATGCAGTGGCGCCCCCAAAAGGTGGGAAAGGAGTGGCCCATGACCCCCGCACATCCCCAAAGAATCACGTTTATGTCATAGAAAGTCATACAGCGTCATCTTCTTCAATGAAGACATAAATGTAAAAAACAATAAATACATTAAAAATGGATAAATCAACAAATAAATGAATAATAAATTAATTAAAAATAAATAAATACTAAAGGAATAAATTAAAACTAAATGCATTAAAAAAATGAATACTAAATAAATTAAATACTAAATGAATAGATTTAAAAGAATTAATATACTAAATAAATATATTAAATAAATGCAAAATAAATAACTTAAAAATAAACAAATGATTGAATACCAAATAAATTTATTCAAATTATAATTTTTTAAAAATTTGTATGTGCCCCCCTAAATTTTACTGTTCTGGCCACCCGTATGAAATTTTCTGGGTCCACCACTGAAAAAATGACCAAATCAAACTATTTCAAACACACGCACAGGAATCTGAACCATACTGTACATGTACAAATGCATGGAGCAAATACATCACCATGGCAACATACCCATGATATTCAATGTATTTGTAGATCATGCCAGCGATCACCATGGCAACGATTGCGTAGTACCAAGAAGATATGAACATGAGAGCGAGGCAGATGATCATCCCCAGAAACGACAAAGTCCTGGACAGATGTGGAGCACAAGAACACTTCAGTCTGCACGTTTGTGTGTACAACTGTGAGTAGGCGGGTGTGTGTGTGTGTGTTTGTTTGTCAGTACCAGTGGTAGTAGGAGAAGCGGGGCCTCCAGTTGGGGGTTCTGAGCAGCGTCTGCAGAGCGCAGGCCAAGTTCACAAACAGGTAACACATCAGGAAGAACCTGGAGAGACAGAGAAGTAAAGCTGGAGTCCGACAGGGAGAGACTGGCTGACAGGCTGGGCGACCAAGCCAATCAGGACCGGCCGTTCAGAACGGCCTCATTGGCTCACATTGTGAGGATGGGAGCGACCAGGTCCAGAGAGGCGATGAGAATCCCCAACTCAGCTATCAGTGCCGTCAGGAGAAGAGCCCAGGTGGGTTCGCCGTTAGCTTTCCCATGTCCAAACACCTGGAGCACAACACAAACACAGACCCACGCACACACACACACACACACACACACAGAGGGAATACACTGTGATCACACCAAAGACTTTACACCGGAAATGGCTAAATGAGCTCTCTAAGCATTAATTAGTGAATAAATAATTGCTTCTAATCCTTAAATCTTTTATCGCCTGTTAAGATTCTGAACTTTATTGTTCTTTCACAATAATCTGAACGTCCCAAAAATGCTCTACTTATGCTAGCTGCATGCTAAAGATTAACATTAAAAAGATTATTTTTTATTTGCTCGCAGCTAAGAGGAGGAGCTGTGTCTCGAAGGCGGGGCTTGGCCCACCCAGCCGTTTTCCACATCTGAATGGTTGCCATGGAGATTAAAGGGATTTCTCAAACATGCATGAAAGAGTCAAAGCAACATTCCAGGTATACTTTTGGTGAGAAAATAACATTGTAACGTGATGTAAAGCTAAAAACAAATTCCAATTTCTATAGTACTGCTCCTTTAAATCTTATCATGTCTGTTAGCTAAACATGCCTTTATCTGCTCGACAGAAAGTAAAAAAAGGCGTTTATAATTTTTTTGACTGCCTTTGTTAGACCAATTCCATCTCTGATTATCAGATAAATTCAGCTTAATATGAAAGAATTCACAGAGTTCTAGAAAGCCCTTAAAATATCTCTACAAAGCTCACCTCTAAAGTAAAAAATTAAACTGTACAACTAAACTCAAACAAAACATGACATTGAATCCCACACAAAGAAGTAAAAGCTTTCTTCTTCTGCCCACCTTTATCACTTTACAAAATAAAAATAAAATAAAATGACTCCTACCCGTAGAAATGGAATGATGTTGTCCTTGGCGATGGCCTGCAGGAGTCGTGGCGCGCCGGTCAGCGACTGAAGGCCTGCGCCGCATGTTGAGAAGAAGGAGCCAATCACAATGACCCAAGGAGAAGGCCAGGCCAGCGTGCCAACAACCAGAGTGCCGTCAACTGACTCTCCAAACCTGCACAGGCGAGTTAGTGTAAATCTTTTGAGTTTTCACAGCAACAAAAAAAAATAGTAATTTACTTTACACAGTAAAGTAAATACAGGTAAGTGAATGATGTACTGACTTGTCTCTGAGGACGACGCCGTCGATGCAGGCGCCGAACAACACGACGCTGCTCAGGTCTACAAGGATGCCACTCAGGAAAACAACATTCACGCCAGGAGAGTCCAAACGGCTTATAATTATACCCATAAACTGAACTATGAGCTCTCAACCAAAGGACTTTCAGAAATAATTTGAGGCTTCTCCTTTTTTGTTTTTCCATATTTGAATTACAAGTAGGACAGATTCTTCAAAACCTTGCTGGGAAACTAAGACATAAGATACGATACAAGGATACAGACAAAAGACGTCGTGAGGATAGCAAGGATGGTTCCGATGGGGATGGAGCGCTGAGCGTCTTTTAAATCTCCCGACCGATTTGAACCAGCCATGATTCCTGAGGAAGAGCAGGAGAATAATATTTTTTGGGTTACTTTTATTTGCTGAACACAGAACACCAGCTATTCACTAAAAATAAAAACAGAAGAAAAACAAATAAGAATGTGCAGGTGAAAAAATAAACAAGTTACACACCAAAGTAAAGTTTAAAACATTATAAGCTATGAGGAATATGAAAAATATGAAGAGTTTAGATCAGGTGTAAAAATTCAACAGCCTGAGCCCATAAACATTGTGTGAAGTTCTGATTAACATGAATTACAGGCCTGAGCCTGAAGAAAACCAGACACATTAAATTTAAATTAAGATTTCACTGCTTTCGTTTTTAGAGCACAATTTAAATAAGCAGTGCAAGTTTCGTCGTTTTCAGTTTTTTTGAAAACGTCTTCCAGCTCCATCTCGTCGCTTGTAGTAACCGCAGGGTGAATAAGGTGCAAATCTTCTGGGATGCGCGATTGATAGGAGCGGAAAGAGGCGGAGCTCCGGGCACATTGTGCAGAATGCTGCACTTGTTACAGTCTAATGAACGTCTGCACCTTACTTTTTTATTTCCTGAATAGCGTAAGCTGCTAACTCCTCTATTTACAATACAAAAAGTAGATTGACGCAACTTTGTATCGCGCCTTCTCATTTGGTTTTCTTTATGCTACATGTGTTGAAGATGTTTTGGGTCAGGCTCAGGCCATAAATCTAAACTCTGATTCAAATTGAGTAAAATAATGGAAATAAACCAGAAGGGGAAACAAAACAGTAAGAAACAGCTAGAAATCTGCATGACAAACAAAAACAGACAAACAAAACAGAAACAAGCAACATAATTAATTAGAATAGTTAATTAAATCAATTAACCCTATAACGCCAAACGTATCATATATGATACATGAGTTTTTGAGACCTCCAAATTAGCAGTGTGACATTTTTTTCCCTAACAAACCCGATGTATACAATTAGACACATGTAGTGCACTGATAATCCAACAGGGGGTAGTAACTTTCTCGCCAGAGGCCTTTCCACTGATACTACAAGACTGCCATGGCAAAGGACTGGGACACATGCGTTTTCAGCAGGAAAACTTTGCCAATTTTAGAAGGTTAAGGTAAGAAAAAAAAATTGTTTTGGGGTGAACTATCAATAGGAACACTTACTGAGTTGATGCAATGTAAAATTACTTAGTATTTTATCATAATTTATTTGTAAAACCGTGTTGAAAAGTGATGTATCAAATTTGATACAGTGGGTCAGTTAACTCGAAAAATCAGTCAATTGTCTTTTATTGTACTTCGTGTATTTTACATCATGTCAAGCAATGTACAGTCTTTTTTCATATAAACTAATGACATGTTTGCATGTTCATAATTTTGGTACATTTATGGCTTAAAAATAGATATGCAACTTGCACCTTTTGCTTATTTTCAATGAAAACTGACCAATTCAAAGATAAAATAAACACTCTTTTTTGTGCCTGTGTTTTTTTTAGATGGCAAAGACATACACTGTTGAAGATATTCTGAATATGATTATGGGTGGGAATTCAAGTGACATTGAGCAGCTATGGGAGGATGAGGATGAGGAATGGACTCCTGCAAGGATTGAGGAACACCCAGATAGCGGCGATGATGACCACCTGAAGAATGTCACGCTGTTGACGAAATCATGGTGCCTTTCAAAGGAAAATCACATCTACGGTGCTACATGCCAGGAAAACCTCACAAGTGGGGGTTCAAGATGTGGGGACGTGGTGGGCAAAGTGGCTATCTATATGACTTTGATGTGTGCCAAAGGGCAGGAAATCTTGACCAAGAGAAATCTGATGTTGGTGCTACAGGATATGTTGTCCTGAAAATGACCTCAACCCTTCCAGCAGGAAAGAATCACAAAGTTTTTGCTGACAATTTCTTTATGTCAGTTCCATTGGTAGAGCACTTGAAACAAAGAGGAATCTACTACATAGGCACAGTCCGAATGAACAGGGTGAAGAATTGCCAACTGATGGATGAGAAAGAACTGAAGAAAAACGGAAGAGGGTCACTGGATTTCAGAGTAAACCAGAAAAACAACATCATTGTGAGATGGTATGACAACAAAGCTGTGAACCTGCTCTCTTCTTTTGTTGGTGTTGAACCACTGGGCAGTGTGAAGCGTTGGGATTGAAAAGCCAAAACCCACATAATGGTTCCCAGACCGGCCATTGTTGACACTTACAACAGGTTCATGGGAGGCATTGACCTTCTTGATATGCTTTCTGCACTGTACAAGTTCAGCTTCAGATCTCGAAGATGGTACATCTACATTTGGTGGCACACCATCACAGTGGCAGTAATCAATGCATGGATCCGCTACAGAAGAAACCTGGAGAAACTGCATCCCAGGCAGAAACACCTGCCCCTGCGAAGGTTTCAGGCCTCTGTTGCCACTGCCCTCACAAGTGCACGAAAGGTCAAAAAGTGTGGCAGTCCTTTGTCCTCTCCGGAAGCAACGCCAACCCCTCCTAGGAGGAGGAAAACCACTGAGTTGCCCCCTGATGTGAGAAAGGATGGCCTCAATAATTTCCCAACATGGGGAACCCGACAGACATGCAAGCACTGTGTGGGCCACTTTGCCCATGTGTTCTGTAAGAAATGCAGAGTGCATCTTTGTCTGAAGAAGGACAGGAACTGTTTCCAAGCCTATCATAATGCAAAATAAAAAGGTTGTGAGCCACAATATGTCTAGAAAATAATTGAAATGTTATGTTCTCGAGACTGCCACCCTGCCAGTTCCATTGGTGGATTTGTTATTGCTGCATTGTTGTAGCACTTTTTATGTTTGGAATTAACAATTTATCTGAGTTATTTGTGTTTTATTATGTTTTTGTTTGTTCAAGAAAAAATAATCTTTGAGCATTGTGACCCGATGTATCAAATATGATACAAAATGAAACTCATATATGGAAAATGATATTTGAAAAATTTTTTTTTTGTTTGTTCAGAGGGACCAATAAAGGCTCCAGTTTCAAAGAATTGGAATTTTCTGTCAGTTATTTCATGGTGTGGGCTTTACAGGGTTAACTATGTCTCATTTAAAATGTGCTTTTTCATGTAAAGATACATTTTTTTATATATGTGAAATTTGAACCAATTTAAATTTTACAGTTCAGAGAGAGTAAAAAACTGACGCATTCATGATGTTTGATTATAAATCCTCAGAGGAACCAGGAGCAAGAATAACTTTGACTAATTACAAATTTGTGACTAATTACAACTTTGACTAAGTACAAAACAGAGATGAATGAACCTTTAGAGCATGTGTCGAACTTACGGCTTGCGGGCCAAATTATGTCCACTATGGCTATAGAACTAGAACTTCAAGATAACAGTTGAGTGCTTAAATATTATTTTATCAATTAAATCAATTCAGTTTTTATTGGTATAGTGCCAAATTGCATCAATAATTTGCTACATGCTAAAGTTTACAAAAATGCTACATATTTTTTAATCTTAGGGAGTACAAATTGAATGCATAGACAGTTTGTCAACAGTTTGTCAATAGGGAGTTTTATCAATACGTTCTTAGAGGACATTCATGATCCTGATGTTGCCCCCCGCTGTAGAGTAAGAGCACGAAATGTGTACCTGTGACCGAAGGGAAGAAGATGCCCACCAGCAGGGTGAAGGAGGTGGTGATGTCGGCGAACACGTACGGATGAGGCAGTGATGCTGGAGGTGACGAGTGAGAGGAGCTGAGCGAGCTTTTCTGCAGAACCTCGCCTTTGCTGATGTAGGAGCTCCACAGGTTCTCTAACAGGAGGAGAAAATTCAGAAAACAGCTGTTTGGAGAACGAAGCGCGCCATTCCAGGTTTACTTATCAGATTCTCAGTCAACGTTTATCCCATTATTTATCATAAAGTTTGATTTTGGGCTGATATTTGTACAGTGGTGGAGTGCTAGAAGCACTAGATCAATTCTTTTAAATGGAAATAAGAGAAGAAATATTACCCGAAATGATGCCACTGGCCAGACCAGGAATCCCTTTAATCTTAGTGAAGTTATTAGAGGTGAAGTATTCGTCACAGGTGGCGTTGAGTTCGGTGCTGTGGCAAAATTCTTCCCAAAGAAGTGTGGTTTTCTCCTCCACCACTGGCACAGCGGTGGGGACAATGACCGGTCCAGCTGTGCTGTTTTCTAACAGCACGATTCAGACATGTTAGCACAAGACAACAACTAAAACACGTGACGACTCTAAGGAGACGAAGCGTCAACCCACCGTAGCCGAGTGTGAAGTTGCTGTCGAAGCTCCCCACTGTGTCTTTGATTCCCACCGGGACGGTTTTACTACACTCGACGTGGCTGCTGATGGTTCTATTCCCCAGCATGCACACGCTGTAGGAAACGAGACCCAGCAGTCAATAACGACACCAACTAGTGAACGGGTCAGGGTTGAAAATCTCACAAAATAATTTGGTCGTGCTACAACCACAAACTTATTTTATTGGGAGTTTATAAGACAGACAAACACAAAGTGGTGCATAGGTGAGAGGTTGAAGGAACATCTGAAAGGTGTTGTGTTTTTTTTTTATTTTCTTACACTGAACCACTTTGTGTCGGCCAATTGCAATGAATCCCAATACAATCTGACAAAATGAGGAATAAATTAGAGACGTGTGAATATTTTTGTAATGTAGTGTCAGTGGTAGCGCCAAGAGGGGGCCACTCTTGAAAAATGCTGGCCCTTCCCAGAGAATCATTTATATGTTGTAGAAAGGCATACAGTCATCTACTTCAATGAAGACAAATGTAAAGCAAAATAATCAACTAAAAAGAAAGACAGAAAGAAGACAGGAAGAAAGAAGGAGAAGAAAGAAAGAAAAATTTTTTTTTTTAATCTGTGTCCCCCTAAAATGTTTACTAGCTTGGTCTGGCCAGCCCTATGAAAATTCCCAGGGGGCGCCACAGAGTAGGGTACACTTACTCAAATTTATGCTCGTAGAAAGCGGAGACAAACGCTCCGATGTAGATGGAAACGATGGAGACGATGACACAGGCCAAGAAGATGGAGGCCAGCTTGTTGACATACTTTACACCGACAAAGACGAGCAGGGACATGAGGAGGAGACAGATGCTGCCGTAGACTCGCATGTTGTTCAACATGGCCGCCCCGCCGCCTTTAAAGATTTCTGCCTGAGGAACAATGTACATCTGGGAGACGGAGGGGGGAGCGTGATTAATATAAGGACTAATATTTTAGACTACAATCAAATGATCAAGGAACGTAGACAAAACTGCAAACACTGGTGGGGCGATTAGCAAAAACGAAGCCTAGTCCTACCAGGAAGATCTCAATGGCTCCCAGGATGTACATGGCCCCAGCGAAGGTGGTGCCCAGGTAGAAACAGATCCCCACGGCCCCTCCGAACTCTGGACCCAGAGAGCGGCTGATCATGAAGTAGGAGCCTCCAGCTGGAAGAGGGTGTAGAGGGTTAGGGTACACCAGCAGTGGAGGAAGTTAAATGAACCAGTGTGTTGAAGGGGAAAAAATGAAGGAAGCAGAAGAATTTAAAATCAGTTAGACAAAAGAGGAATGGCTAGATGGGAACAATAGAAGGCAACGGCAGAGAAAAGAGGACAGCTGATGACTAAAAAGTCACTATTATTCTAAAGAGAAAGTGTTACAAGGGTATATTGGAATTAGACAATATATTTTGGGGAAAAATCTTTCTGCAAATGACATTATGAGTGTTTTTAGAAAAAGATTCTGTTGAGATACAGCTTACTTCATTTGTTTTTGGCAAAATCTAATTTAATAATTTACATTTCTTACCTTTTCCATCGTCTCAGAGTTTAATAACACATGTTTTAGTTTAACTAAAAAGTCCAATTCAAAAATCAACTAATTTACAACTTTACGGTTTCAAATACAGTGACATACAGTACAGACCAAAAGTTTGGACACAACTGTGTGTCCAAACTTTTGGTCTGTACTGTATGTCACCAACATATAGAGAAAATGAAAACGTAGGATCAGAAAGAACAATTTCCTCACGTATTTTCTAGCTATGGTATTAATTGCAAAACCATTCATACAGCTTGAGTGTTTTCACGTTTTGTCCCCCTAACAGCAAACTCTGTGTTTTACCGCAATGTAAATTTGACAGAAAACCGCATAATAGTGCCAAATTGGGAAGCAGAACATAAATGGCACATGGTTTAGAAATTTTCTTAGAGATCTAAAAAGTTCCAGGCCTACGTCCCCTCGACTGATCTCACCAAGACGGTTGAAACAAACAGCACCTCTATTTTTGCTGATGCAATTGTCAAACGGACAATAGTAGTACAGGATGATATAACACATAAAGAACAAATTTGAACAACTAAAAGCAAAGGGAAAACAGTGTTGGGTGTTCAAATAGCAAACCTTGTTGCTGTGAAGACTGAGGCACTCCTTTCCCAAACCATGGTGAACATGGTGATTCTTTACCTTGCTTAACTGGCTGTGTAGGAGGATATGTTTGTTTGCTGTGTTTACGCAACACTCGAGGAGGAGAGAATCCGCTTCCGCAACAGCAAACCCTAGAATACCAGCTTTACAAAAGCGTTCTTGGGAACCAAAACAATAGGTTGGGCTTGATTGGGAGGTCAGGGATAAAATGTGGTGGGATGGCAAGTGGAAACACGCTGGAGTGCCTACCTAGGGATTAGGCAGGGCCAGAGGTGGTACTAAGGTAAGCGTAGGTTTTAACATTGGTGAAGTTATGTGATGCCACATGGTTCAACTATTTGTCTCAGATATAGTTGAGATACCTGTGCTCATGCAGTTGTACTCAGAACTGGGGAAATTCAAACGTATTAGTTGGAAAAATCAACTGGAACGCCCTCTGAAGTCGGATGTCCTGTTACGAAACCCCCAGTTACAACTTGCAAGGCCGACTATGTGTTTCAATATGGCCGCTCCTAGCATCAACAAACATGGTTACTTTACAAGACACGCATGTAAACGGGGGTCTAAGCTCAATGTTATATGTAGCGCCTGCAACCCAAAGCTGAAAAAATTAAAAGTGGCATTTGCTTCTTGAAAATAAAGATTAAAATGATGCAAGAGATATTGCAAACAATGTATACGGGTGTCGCCATGTTGAAATTTCAACTTCTTAACTAGGCTGCTGTTGCTACGTTCCAGGTATCTGGGAAGTGGGAACTCGGGTTTGACGTCAAACCCATTCTATTAAGTTAGACTTTCATCATGGTAGCGCCCATACAAATGGTTTGCAAAACATCTTCCAAACATCACTTTAAGAATTACTTTCCATAAGCAAACGGCACTTTTAATTTTGTCAATTTAGACTAGCGATACATGTAGCATTGATTTTAGTCACTCTTTTATACGCGTCTTGTAAATACGTGTTTCCACCACAGCTTACTGCTGATGCGAGGAGCGGCCATATTGTAATGCAAAATCCGTCTTACAAGTTGTAACAAATTTGCTCCCAGTTTCCCAGTGGGAAATCTGACTTCACAGGACATTCTAGGTGATTTTTATGACTGGGAAGTTGGAATTTCCCAGTTCTGAGTACAACTGTAAAGCAGCATTAATCCTGTTATGAATCCAGGAGTACATTTATTTGCATTTGCTATGAAACTACGTCAGAGCCTTAAAGAAAGTACCTCGAATGAGAAACAATGTCAAGACAGTCACAGTATACATAAAAAGATCCTTCTGTCTTCAGTTAGAAGGATAACAGAATAATTTCTGGTGCCGGGTTGTATTTGGAAAGCCAAAGGTTTTATAGTCTTCTGAATTGCCTATAATAAACATGGAAACAGAGTAAGCATGAGAACTAAAAGCTCTTTCAGCAGTGCAAAGTAGATAAACTGAAGCTGCATGTTATCCATGTTACATTTGATCTACTTTAATTTTTTTTTTTCAAAATGTGAAGATGCTACAGGCATGAGAAAATCACATTACTTTGACATTTTATTTAATGTGCCAATCTAGACACACTGTTGAAAGATTAAGTCAGTGGCAACTAGGTTTTAATTTATGAACACAGAGCAGAGACAGGCAGCAAGAAAACAACAAAAATCCCTTCAGGAGCATAAACGTAAACATCAAGATTAAATAAATCCTAGTCATGTGAGATTGGGAAGAGAAGGTCCAGAACTAAAGGGAGTACCTGGCACAACTCCATTAGTGGCGATCGCGCTCATTGAAATAGCAGTCAGCAACGTCTGGAAAGCAGAAACAGACCCACAAAACGTTACTGGAAATGTTTCGATAGTCTCGGTGAACGCATGCCGACAAAGTACTACTCACGCAACAGCAGCATGTGAAGACGATGCAGAGGGCCTGCAGAACCCCAGCGGTCCCCACCACCCACGTCAACCTCAGGAACAGGATGACTCCGAAGATGTTTTGAAGGCAAGGGAGGTAAACGCCCATGAACGTCCCCATCTGCGGCGACTGAAACAGAGACAAAGTATCCGTTTGGAATTTAGCCTTTCGTACTGTATGCTTATGTCAACTTTTATATTTTGTATAAAGAATGTCAAATGAATGTGTATAGACAACAGCAGCAGTTCCTAAAATGTTTTTAATAGGGATGTTCAGATGTTCGCTGTATTCAAGGTGGTCCACATCATTTTGCGTACGTCTTTCAAGATTTAGGTTACATTAAAACTCAAGTTAAATTCCTTTTATTGCACACAAACTCAACCAATAAATCTTCTGATTACAAAAGAGAGGCTTTTATTGACATTTGTCAGTAAAAGAAAGATGAACAAATGGCAGCTGAAACGCTAGTCTTTAAATTTTATGACCTACGAGGAAAAAAGAACATTGAGTTTATGTCACTGGGGGAAAAAATGATGTTCTCCAAATTTTGTATGGAGAATTAATCATGTAGATTAATTGGAACTATAATAGTTGGTAGCAGAATTATCAATGGATCAACAAAACAGAGAAAGAATTATAACCTTGTAGTTCACTTACATGAAAAAGTTGGTAAAATAAAGACAGGAGTTCATAATTCAGTGTAGACTAAGTAGGACTAATAAAATCTGGTATAATACATTATGGCACTGATCTAATATGTCAGGCACTCAAAGGCTTTGCATTGGGCCCTCTTATTTATTTTTTGCTATGTCCCTCTTAAACAGATCATTAAGAGGGATCTGTTCCATTACATTTCATATTATCTGTACGCAAATGACATTCAGCTGTACTGTTTTTTCAGAAAGTCTGTTCTTCATGCTGTCAGATTCAGATTTCAGATTTATTCATATCCCAAATTGGGCAATTGATGTTGCAGCAACTATAAAAATTAAAAGACAAAGTATCAAAGCTTAAAAAATAAGGATCAACAAAAAATACTAAAAGGACATGAAACACAAATCAATACATAAATGGAAGAGTACAGCAATGTGTTTCATTATTGACCGACAGTTGCTACACTAGATCAGGTGCAAGTCCCCCTACCTTGTCCTGCATTAAAAAGAGATATTGCTGTAGGAACAAAGGTTTGCTTGTACCTGTTACTTTTTATACTAGGAAGTCTGAGCCTGATGCCAGAAGGCAGAAACTGGAACTCAGCATGTAAAGGATGAGAAGAATCAGCAATAATGGCTTTAGTTTTTCTAATGATTTGTTTTTTACACAGTTCTGTGAGTGAGCATTGTTCAGCCCCTACGATCTTATTGCTAGTATGTATTACTCTGCTAAGGGCATTTTTTGGTCAAATACTAAGATTCCCAAACCAACAGAAGAGGGAAAAGGTCAATACAGATTCAATAAATGATCTATAAAATAGGATCATCAATGATTCATCAACTTGAAACTTTGCGAGCCTCCTTAGACAAAATAATCTTTGCTGGCCCTTTTTTGTAGGTTTTCTGAATGGCAGGTAAATTTTAACTTATTATCCAAAATAGTCCCGAGATATTTATAGTTTTCTACTGTCTCCACTGTCTGACCTTTAATTACTGTTTGATTTGTGTTATGGGGTTTCTGTCTGAAATCAATGCACATGTCCTTTGTTTTCTGTACATTTAATAAGAGAAAGGTTTTATCGCACCAGTCAACAAATTCATCGACCACAGGGCCATGGGCATGTTCATCATCATGTAGAAGGCTAACTATCACTGAGTCATCTGCAAATTTTAATATTAACCTGTTGTCATGCCAGCTGAGACAGTTGTCTGTGTACAAAATGTAAAGAAGAGGGGAAAGGACGCAGCCTTGAGGGGACCCAGTAGACAGGGACATCTCTCTGGACATGCATCCATTCACTCTGACTTTCTGCATTCTGGATGTTAAAAAAAAAATCAAGAATCCAGCCCACCACATTAAAATCCAGATGAAAGTTATTAAGAAGTTTATCAATCAAAATACGGGGCTGGATTGTGTTAAAAGCAGATGAGAAGTCTACAAATAACTTAACATGGTTTTTGTTACTTTCAAGATGTTTAAAAACACAGTTTAGTAAAGTGGCATCCTCAACTCCCCGACCGGCTCTGTAGGCAAACTGTAGAGGATCCAATAAATGTTCAGTCTTGGTAAGATGATATCTCTTAATCAATTTTTCCAATGATTTCATGACAAGGGAAGTCAGTGCAACAGGTCTAAAATCATTCAGGACTTTTGGGTGGCTCGTCTTAGCCACAGGAATCACTATGGACTGATTCCAGCACCTTGGCTCCCTCTGTTGGTTAAGTGACATCTGGAAGATGTAATAAAAAATAGGAGCCAACTGTTTTGCACAAGAGGAGAGCCGTCGACCACTGATATTATCTGGTCCTGGGCTTTTTCTACTCTTACAGTGTTTAAAAGATTCAGCTACAGAAGTGACATCAAAGGGGATATGACCACAGCAAAGAAGTTTGTTTTTCAGGTTTAAAATCTCATTACTAAAATCAGAAGAATCAAACCTAAGATAAAACATATTAAACTCATTTGCCAATTGGTTATCAGAATTAAAAAACAGGAAGAACCACCTTTCTGTTGCACTTGATCTCTGATCCAACAATTGTTTTCAGCCCATTCCAAACTGGGCCCAGTCTGCTGTAGGCAAGGTCTTTCTCCAGCTTTTCCTTGTAATTCAATTTTGCCTTTTTCGTGTCATTCTTAATTTCCCTTCTAAGCAAATTCACCTCATTGAGGTTTCCTTCACGAAATGCTTTCCTCTTTTTGTTCAACAGATTTGTCAATGATTTTGACATCCAGGGTTTACAATTAGGAAATATTTTCACTGCTTTCTTTGGAATCACACAGTGTTCACAGAAAGTCACATAGCTACTAATAACATCAGTTAATTCATCAATGTCACTACAAGAGACCTTAAACATGTCAAAAGTCAGTCATGTCAAAGCAATCCTGCAGGTTGAGTTTGGAATCATCAGTTCAGTTATTGATCTGTCTAGTGATGGTTTTACCTCTCCTAATAGCAGAACGATAAGCTGGTATAAGTTGCACACAATTATGGTCAGCTCCACCCAATGGAGGGAGAGGGACAGATTTATATGCTCCTTCGACAGAACCATAACACGGGTCCAGAATTTTGTGGTTCCTGGTGGGACAGGTGACATATTACCTGAACCACCAGTCTGTAAAGGAGCCAATCAATGTCTCTTCAAGGTCACTCGAAATATTTGCAAAAGGCGGTCAAAATGAAAACTTGACTATTTCCTCACATCGAGACTATAGTTATGCACGTTCGAATTTATCAATAAAACGTCCCTTGTTCCCCTTCCATTAGTCCAAAACTCTGCAGAAAGACTCTTAAGTGAATCAAACAGAAAAACTGTCATCACTCCAGTTTTAATGTGCTTGTCCTAAATGAAAGCAGGTTCACTGCTGAGTGCAAAAGGAAAGTGTTTCCTGGTTGTGTTCAAATTCAAACTATGTCTAGTTTCACTTTTAAAAAAAAAGAATGAAAGCATGCTCTTATCTTCTTGTCGTCTTTAATTTGGCCCAGTTACAAGCTAATCTTTAAGTGGTGCGGCAGCATTTTGGTGATGCTTGTACTGAACACACCGCAGAACCAGAAAGGAAGATTAAAACTGTTTTGGTTAAATTCCGCCTACCCAAATCCTCTTCCTTCTGTCTGGTGGAAAGACAGAAGGAAATACTAAGCAGGAAATACTACGAACGGCCAAAACAGATCGTCTTATCTTGGACGCATGCGGCTTATCGTCGAGCGCTGCAGTGTACTCCGAGTTCAGGTCTCGACGCCCTTTGAGTCGTAGATATGATTCGTCTAGACAACAACTCGATGGCCGACACAGGAGAGGATGGACGATGAGCTCATCCTAAAAGGGATTCCAGCTGTTTTCCACCATTTCTTCAAGCAAATTCAGTCACATTGTGTGTAATTTATCACAGCATTGTTTCTGTTACTTTACATATCAGAATGTAACAGTGTTTGATTTTGAGATTTTATGCTTTAACATGATATAGAGAGTGTATTAGAAAAGCTTTATTGTGTTATTATTTCACAGTAAACTCTGATTTTCAAAATGATTTGTAGCATTTCACACCTTGCTGGCTTTCTTCTTCTCCCCGATGCTCTCAGCCTCCTCATGCTCCTTTGCTCCCTGCGTCAGGTTGGTGTAGTTAGCCAGGCGGTTGAGCAGAGAAGACACCTTCGGCCTAGTGTCCATCTCCTCCTGTTGGTCATCGAACAATGTCACAGTGTGAAAACGGGGCGATAACAGTGGTGGGGACACGAAAAGACAGCAATAAGTCTGGAACAAAGAAAGGATCAAAGTCAAAAGCAGCAAGATAAAGGAAGATATAGAAGAGAAGAGGATGGGTGTTAATCAAGAGGAAGAAAACATGAAAGAGAAGAAAGAAGCTGACTGTTGAGCATTTTACAGAATGCTACGCCAGAAAAAGGTTAGAGACATTCCCAGAAAAGCTGGTAGTCTATACAGGCTAAAATTAGCTGCACCCACCATGCAGCTTTTTAGCTCAAGTTTGGCAAACAGAAAAAAACACCACACACAACCACAGAGATTTTTGTCACCATCAGTGCTACGAGACAAAATGTTGCAGAAAACTTAGAACGTTAAAGGTAGAACAACAGAGATAATCAGTTTGTCTGTCAAACCTCAAATAAGGCCAAGTTCCTGTCGAAAAATTCATCGTCATCCATCCCATGACTGTTGTTGATGTAAACACTGGAGATCTTCCCATCCCCTGAACAGGAAGAAAAGAGAACACACACACACACACACGACCAGAACTTTAATATAAGCACACACAGTCGAGATTGCTGTCGTTTTGATTCATCGAGGTCAAGCTGTACGGATTTATGCAGCACAGTCCAATGAAAGAGCGACTGTCACCGAATCCATCAGCACGCATCCCTGCACCATCAGCAGCGCTTGACTCAGCACCATCACTTCCCTCTTTGCTTCCCCAAGCTAACACCAGCAGTCGTCCGCACGCTGCACTGTGGGTGACATAGGGCTGCTGGAAAGTGATAAAAACCTGCAGCTGGTCTTCAGCAGGAGGGATGTTTTCACGAGTCCTTTCGCATTACAGGAAACAACAACACTGCAGCATTTGGTGCAAACCAAGCAACGCGTGTGTTTTGGTTGAATACAGACAAAATGTCAGGAAATGACCTAACATCTGACTGAGTGAGAAAAAAAAAACTAACTCTGAGACTTGGGAGCACCCCTGGCGAACAAACCTGCTCAACGGGACAGTCCAGGTTCAGGGATTCATCTGCGGTTCCCAGACTGCATCTGCTGAGTCAGGCTCACAGAGCTGCAGCCTGACACCAGTTCTTCATCACAATGAAACCAAAAAGAAGAACTGGTTACGACACAAACTGCATATCCTGCGATGAAATCCTTCTAACACGACTGCTTGCTCAACCGTCAGATTCATGGGCGTTGTAGTTTTATTAAGGCGCAACAACACTCAAATTCAGAACTACAACAGATGGCAAAAACAACAGGAAATGTCTCAAAAAAAAAAGTTTGAAAAAAAGTTTAGCTAATTGAAATCTAAAATTGAGAACCGGATATTTGGACGTTTTTTTTGTTTGTTTGTTTTTTTGCTTATTTCAGAAACTCTGTCTTAACTCTAGATATCATTCAAAACACCAATTAGGGTCAATAAGAGCTGAAAGTAACCCCAACATAACTGATACTGTCTGGAAATATTTATTAGCCAAGCTAAGAGTCAGATTATGGGGGAACTCCTTATTGGTCTTCAAAACAGGCTATTGATGTTAAGTTACTAAATGTCACAACAGGTGAACGTCAACAGATGTGTGACCATGCTGGTATTGACGGCTCGTCATTCACTCGCCAAAAAAAATGGATAAATTCTGAGGGTGGAACGTGAGCAAATACTGGTAAATGTTTATCCACCAGCAGTGGCTCATGCTGAGAAGCACGTGGACAGCAGGAAGGAGGTCAACAGGGATCAGTGGGTTCAGGAGTTTCTGTGGCTAAAAGGTGGAATTGACAAAACATTGTAGCTGCATCTGCAAAAAAAAAAAAAAAAAAAAAAAAGAAGAAGCTAATAAGAGAAATAGATGGATGAAATGGATGAACCAAGGAGAAGAGATCAACTTTGATTTATAAACAAATAATAAGCTTTTTAGTGGAGATGCCCTCATCAGAATGCTGCACCCAATTTCTGATATCCGATTTTCAAAAATCTCTGCCGATATTGCTTCTACCCGATTCCTATTTTGCTTTCAGAACTGTAAAAAAAAAAAAAAAAGTTACAAGATCCAAAAGAGTTTCTAGCTGAACAGATATCAAGTTTGGATAAATCAGATTCTAATTCCTTAGTATGTTTTATACTGGCTTCGGCATCTTATCTGCAGTTAGCACAGTTAGCATGGATAGCATTAGTAACTGTAACGCAACTTTATTTATTTTTAAGAATGTATGGGATTGTGTAAGCACAATCCCATACATCCCAGCTCGTATGTGTAGGTGTTTGGGATAACAACCATTGATGAATAATCAACCTGAATAGCTGAACAGCTAGCTACCCAGCTATTCAAAGTCTACTTTGTACAAAGTAGACTTTGTAGACTTTGCATAAAGTCTACAAAGCACAGACTCTGTAGGAAGTGGAGTATACAGTATTTGATTGTATAGAGTATCTGAACCTATGGCTACTGAGAAACGATTGCTAGCTGGAGGTGTGGACTCTGCTGACGTTTTAAATTTCACATTTGGCTGTAATGTATGTAATTCGCCACTTCAACACAATGAAGCTTCCTGAAAATTGCCTGCGCCGTACAACCCATTTATAGTCATCAGCCAATCTTCTAGTGCACCTCTACTCGTGGAACCACGGCTTAATTTTTTTTCCCCTGCAAATGTGGCAACATCTTGTAGGGGTTTTTTTTTTTTTTTTGCTGACTTAAAAGTTAAATAATTAACACAAGACACTGCACTTCTTGTAGGATCTGGTGACGCTTAGTGTGATGTTCCATCTGAGATACTACAAGTGCATAACAGTTACTATCCGCTGTGTTAAAACCGATGAAAGTGTAAAGGAGTGGAATTAATTTTTTTCAATTCTCTGTTATGAATTGTGCATCTTCTTCACTTCTCTACTGCTGTCTGCTCAGAGCCACAGCTGCTAGTCCACATGTGGGTGAACTCGAGGGGAAAACGGCTGTTTGCTTCTGAGAGCGTTCCCAAACAGAAGGGCTCCTCCGCCCAGTAGTTTCAGCAGCCAACTGTAATGGTGTCAAAAAATAATGAATCGTAGAGGAAATAGCTGCTCAGCCATTCACTCTGACTTCTCCTGTCATTACTTCAGGAACCTGACTCAGTTGCTTCAGTAGGACCACTGCGTCAGCATTTTTTCCTTCTTCTTTTATTTCTGGACACATGGAGACAGAAATATGGACAGGCTGTAGCGTCGCAGCGGCCCGATCGAAACGGATTAACCGTCTCAATGTCTATTTATGGAAGCTTATTAAAAAGTGCGGTGCATCCTCATAACAACGCAACTGCTTAAGTGGATCAGTGGGCTAATGCAGTTACATCACACTGAGCCAGTGAACCCATCACAGATATTCTTATTTGCTGTTGGGAAATTTATTATTTATATTTATTATTGGGATTTTATATGCTAGACCAAGGCTCTGCAACGTTTACAACCAAAAGAGCAATTTTGCTCCAAGGACAACCAAATAAAACTTGCTCAGAGCCGTAAATGTCACAAGACTTTTTTAAAAAAGAAAAGCGTTTTAGACAGCTTTAGGAAATTTCTTGGCATTTTTAAAGCATTTTATTTCTATTTTTAGGATTTATAAAATAAAGATAAACATAAAAAGAGTATGCAAACCAGAGCTTAAAACATATCGCTGGTCCTTTTCGTGGCATTCTCTGTAGAAATTCAAAGCAAATATTGCAGGAAAAAATTTAACAGGTAAAGAAGTGCATTTGTTAGCGTATCTGTATTTAAAAACATTAACTGGTCCCTTTTAAGTTTTAGGATGGAGATCCCTATGCAAAATCAACACCTGATTTTTCCAAAAGAGTGGAAGAAAATGAGAAAGACACATGATTTACTGCTTGTTTCACAATTTTGGTGCAAAAATAAGACTTTAATGGGTATTATGTGTTTTCCAGGCACACAATGCCATTTTATAGCACAATCACGTAACTATGTTAACTTCAGTTCTTATAAAAATGCGTTATATCAAATATGACTTAAAAGAAATTTTACATCCTAATTTAATTCCTTGAAATTGGGCCTCTGCCTCTTTAAGAAACTCCTGCTCTTCCTGAAACTCTGCCTTCAGGAAGTCTTCACAACAGGGCTTCTCTGTTAACCCTTTAACAATGTTTTTACCAGCGTTTCACTGAGAAGTAGCAACTATGATGAGCTCAAGAGATGCACTGTTCCACCAGGTGTTTGATAATTTGTTTGCAAACTTACTAGTCTATTTTGCTGCTGACTAGTCTGAAGGAGCTGAGTGGGGAGTCACAGGCTGCTCTATGAAGCTCGGAAGCTTGGAAACTGCAGGGGAGGAGCTTTGTCCTCGAAGGCGGAGCTAGATCCACCCAGGTGTTTTGCACAACTGAATGGTTGCCATGGAGATTCAAAGCAACACTCCAGGTATGTTTCTGAAGAGGAAATAACATTATGACAAAGTTGATTTGACCTAATACTGCCCCTTTAATACATCATATGAAAATGAGAAAAACTGTAAAAATTAATTTCCAGGTTTACCCTGGAGGCTCAGTTGAATCAAGGTCTGTACTATGAGTGGGCTGCGCTAACACATGAATATGTTTTGATCTAAACTATTCAACTGCAGCTCTGACAGGATGTTTGGGGTCGTTTTACAGCTGAAAGGTCAACCTTGAGATTGGGGCTTTCCTCCACACAAAGCATTTTGCATGTACACAAAAAAAAAACAATATTTTTATGAACATGTTTATGTGAGATAATAAGTATGCAAGATGACTGGTAGATTATAACCACAATGTTAAAACATTTAGCACCCTGTGAGAACGAGTGTGTGTGTTTCACCTTGGTCTATGCTGCTGCGGTCCGGCGTTTCGTTCCCTCCCATTCCTCCAAACGTCGTCCCACCTGCGGACCCCTCGCTCACCAGGTCGCTGCGATTGACGCTCTCCCTGGAGCCGAAGCGAACATGGGCGGACGGGCGGGAGCTGATGTCGGGCGACGTGTCGGACAGCCCCGGGAGGTCCTCGGCCTTGGTGGGCGTCACCGTGAAGCGGACCGACGACATGGCGGGTGGCTTAAGAGCGGTTTGCGGGACAGAAAACTAGGAAAGTGGGGATAGACCGGGGAGGGTCTCTGTGGGAGCAGGGGGGGTTAAGGACCAATCAGGGAGGAGCTGGCAGCACTGTGCTGACCTGAGCTAGGCTATTTCCCAGCTGATGCAGAGGTAACTCCTACCTCTACGGTTTCTCCTTTTGGTCATGAAATACTCCATTGAGGCAAAAGCCAGGTTCGTCTTGAACCTTCGGGTACCAAAGGAAATTCTGGTCAAAATGTGGTTGTTTCTGGAGAGATGCTAGCATATAGTAACGTGGTGGGAACCAGAATATGGATTTGTCTTGTCTTCTGAACTCAAAGGGTTTTTGAACAAGACATAAGAAGGGTCTGCCACAAAATGCCTTCACAACGTTTCCATCGTTGATTACAGCCAGGATGGTAGAGGATAGCTAGAGAAAGAGAGAGAAACAAAAAACCATGAGAGAGAAAAAATGAGAAGTCGGATCTTTGCATGTGAAATAAAAACATTTGCTCTCCAACAAACTGACATGGGAGTTTCGCTTTTTGTAAAATCAGTAGTAGCAAGACGCTGCACCGTGTCATGTGCCTTGTGGAAGTCAATCAATTTCAGGTTTCAACAAAACCTCCTCTGTTTGACCATGACCAAGGGCTTCAAGTACTGGAAAAAGGAGCAAGTACATTACATTCACATGGCATTCATCTGACACAACGCCAGCCTCGCTTTACATTCTACGTATAAAACCAAGCTTTAGTGAGAGTATTGTCATCCTCTGACAGAATGAGTGACTCAGGTGTAAAACAACAACCAGGAATGAACAGTCAGAGCACAAAAAAAAAAAACTGTGCGTCAATTTATATGTTCAAAAGCTAAAAAGATCAGTGGATGTAGCTGAACTGGGATTTTCCCCCTCTCTCTTTCTTTCTTTCTTTTAGACTTGGAATATAATTTAATAATTAAAGGAGAGCGGTTCTAACCGGTTATACTGGAGAGTACCAGCTCTCACTCAGCCTGCAGAGGCAAGGCAGGTTGTTCCTATTTTCTTTCTTTTTTTTTTTTAAAGAAATGTTGCCTAGTCCGTCAACATTCAGAATAGGGAGGGGGCATGAGGTGTGTAGAGCGAGGCAGTAATAGATACAATAACCGTCTGTCAAGTTCACACTGAAAATTAACTCCTAGATAGGAGGAATTTCTTATTTCCATTTTCAGACGGGTTGGAATGGAAAACAATTGGAAAACGGTGACTTTCTTCTATAGGGGAAAATCCTACAGTAGAGAAATCCCCCCTGTGTACAATATTGCTTGTACACAGAACAAGAAATATACAAACATACAAGCTAGAAATACACAAGGGGAAATGGTCAGTGGGATGAAATCTGACAATTTTCAGCTTTAAAACATATTAAATATCCAGTGTTTTAACAAACGAATGCCTCATGCCTAAACTCTACCAACTCCTTTCAGCATGGAAGTGGCTACTGCAGGAACAACATTCAAAATCAACAATTTTCAGTGGCGATGAGGTGTTTAAAAACTGAACTTCTTAGCTGTAAGAAGCGACTTGAAAGACAGAATTTAGTCCTTTAACATTTCGTATTTTCTGGCTACGAAAAGAGACATTGAGTCAGATTTATGCCTTGGGGAAGTTTTCGCTGACTTGGCAAAAAAGTGAGCTAAGCGAGCCAGTTTTAGAAAATACAAGGAAGGCTGCAGAAAGTTGCTTTGCTTTGTTATTTTGAGCTTTTCAACCTTCAACGTGTTGGCAGGATATTAGGATCTTGATTCTCCAAAGATCTGACACACACAGTGATTTATGTTTATAGTTAAAGTTCATGTTAGTTGCTAATATAAAGGATGAATTCACACCAGCTGAGTCTGGCGCTAGCGGGAAAAATGACTTGTCTTTTACCAACAACAAAAAGGAAATCCTACAAGCCTTAAAAATCTGATGCTGCTCCATTTTTATTTACATTTTGTGAAGAAGAAAGACGCGCTCATGTCTTTTTGCGCCATTTCCTTCGGTAGTTTCTGATGCAGCGCCGCCACAGGCGAGGAATTAGTTTTCAATTTGTTCTCACATGACAGTGGCATGTGAAAGAAAACCGCACCAGCTGAAAATTTAACAAATGTTGCAAATCCTGGACCTCAATAGAACTACTTTAGTCTACCAGACTATAAAGCGTGCGAACACCTTAGGACTGTAAAGAAAACTTTAAAAAACAATACTACCACAACCACCATCAGTAAGAACTCTAGAAAAAAAATATACTTCTCACAGCTGTCATTTATATTTCTTAAACCAAAGTCAGAATTTCACAGAAACTGGAACTCAGTCACCCCTAATCGGTGCATTTCTAGCGCAAGCAGAGCCTAAAAGAATCTGCATGAAACATCAGGAGAACTGAGACTGCTGTATAAAGAGTTGGGAGGGTGGGGTACAACACATGTGACTGACTGCACTTCCTCCTGAACCTGAGGCCACCCAAGTAACCAGGAGGAGGCGACTACTTGCATCGACAAGAAGTCTAAAAGTATTTAATCAGAGCTGGCATCTTGATTCAAGACATTTTGTTCTCATTTCTGACAGCACTAACGTCTGTGTACTCTCAAAGTCTACGAGTAATAACGTGTTTTTATTATTATTATTATTTAGATATCACTTTTTTTTTAGCATTTTAGGTGCTCAGAAATGCTGCAGTCAAACTGTCAGGACTTCTTCTGGCAACTGGGTGCAGTATTGTTACCCATCTGGCTGTCAAATCCTTCCGATTCTCAAAGACAGCTGCTCCAAATCCCACTCCAGAACACCGCGAACAAAAGCAGCAGAATATACAGAATATGTTCATCGTGTTCAGTGGCGATGGTTATGTCACTCAAAATTGAGCAGATATCATCTCCTACAGCTGTTAAGCTCTTCAGGATAAAGTCAGTGATGACTATTGGATGCAAACTGAAGTGTATGTGATATGTGTTAAACCGGGAACAGTAGCAGTCAGATTAATCCTGAACATTAATTTGGTTCCAGTGGGGATGCTCGTTTTCCAACCCCGCCACTCAGCTGCCATTCTAAGCCAATTAAGCTAGCTATAATAATTCTGGCTTGAACCGGTCGGCAAACGCGTCCCCTTTTCAGCAGAACTGGTTTTAATGCAGCTGATCCCAGTCACACTCCGCTGTGCTACATTGTGTCGCCTCTATGTAAATTCAGCGTAAAACTGCGACCGAGCAGCTAGTTTTAACGCAATACAACCGGCAAAAAAAAAAAAATAATAATCATACAGAGTAGCGCTTTCAATTTCGACAAAAAAAAAAATCTGGCGGGTTTAAATGCAAGCCGCGTTTTATTTTAAAGTTGTCTTTAATAACTTTTGTAAGCCTGGGAGGACACCTACGGTGATTCGGCTGAGACAGCCGCCGGAACAGAGCTGCGGTACCGGCTGAGGAGGGCTTTCAGTCGGCGCGACTAGCCTAGCCGCGCCGCAGACAACCTGTCAACTCTCCGGACCTCCACATAGCTCTCTCACAACGACTGTTTTTCCCGGTCGAATTCTTCACAATTTACCGGCTAGTCACCGTGAACACATACCTGTCCCCCGCTTCCCTTGAACGGCTCCTCCAATTTACATTCGTTTCCAGTTTTTATCCGTAAACATCCAGCTCCCGTGCCGGGGTTTCTCCGCACATTTATTCCAAATGACCCACCAAAAAAAAAAAAAAAACACAGCACGCGACGGTGCTGCTCAGGTCCCAACTTCCTTGCCGTCGTTCCATCTAGTTTGCGCATGCGCGATTATGACCTTTCGTTGAGACGTCTGGGGAATGTAGTGCTGATCTGCATTCTGGGAGTAAATGACGGGTTTGGGGTTTTTTTTTTAACCCTATTACGTCTTCAAAGTTTGTTAGGCCGTTGTTAGAAACAGTTTTACTGAACAAAACGGCTCGTGAACTCCTGTAACGTGTTTCAAGAACAATGTAAGAGTGTGAAGTACCAAAACAAAGGCCATGGTTTGGTGCTAGGCATATTTGACTCAAAGAAATGCATCATGTCAATTAATCATCGAACCGCTTAAAAAAGAAAAAAAAATGTATCAGACTTTTAAACTGTTCGACCATCGATTAACTTTCAATGGTATAACTACCATTAATCCTAATATTCTTCCCTCCATCCATGTTCATTTATTTCTCCCCAATAAGTATCTATTTTATTATCCATCCATCACTTCACTTTCTTTCTCTTGTTTTTTGTGGATGTTTGATTCGAGTTTGCAGCTGGTGAAAGTGAAGCGCTAAATGCTTTCTTGTTGATGGTAGGGCCTGCGCCAGACTTTTTAAAGGCCTGAAAGTAGCCCAGGGCCCCACATTTTGAGGACAGGAGAGGGATTTTTGTTTTATGTATGTAAACAATATTCATGTTTACAAACACTACACCTCATATTAAAGTCAAGGGCTCATGACACATGTGGCATTTTATTTAAATATTGGATTTTTATTCATTTAAAATACAAATATTTAAAAATCATCTTTTTGTGACAGTTGTGTCAGGTGTTTTAAACCCATCATTCATCAATTTGTACCTGCCGATGTGTAGACCTAGCTATGAGTGAATTTTATTTTTTTTGTGTGTGTGTGGGGTAGAGAAGTAGCACTAAAACTGTCTCCATCCCAGGGGCCCTTATCCTTCTAAATCCAGCCGTTCTGAAAGCGTGTGCATTTTCTGATGTTGAATGTTTCTATTCCAAAACCCCTTACAATTAATCTTCACATTTCAGCCTTAGATCTTTGCTCCAGTTAATGTCTCAAGTAGCTACAAAAGCGTTTTGTCAATTTCTTTAGGATTGCTTTTTAGTCTAATTTTGACAAGTTCTTCATGGCAAAACAAAGAGAAAAGACTTTGAGTTATGAATTACTTTTAAAGCCCTCAACTTATTTTTATTCCCAAAAGAAATTTCCCTAATTTCTAAGGCTGGATTGCATCCCAAACACAAAACACAACTAAGTAAAAAGCATTAGCACATTTTATTGGGTACGTACCAATTATAACTATAAGTAACACCAAAATAATCCAAGTTGTAGCTGATCCAGCTCATAGTCAAGTCTTTCTGAATCCAACCCAGGAGTTTGTCTTCCTCTTGCAGGCCCAGCATCACTTCCATCACAGAATGGGCCTGGGCTGCTGCGTGAGGAGGAGCCCAAAGCGTTTCTTCACCAGCACCCGGTGCCGGGAGAACTTGTCGTCCGGTGAGAAGCGAGCCGGGTGGGCCGAGCTGGTGGGCTGCCCTTCGGGTGTCGCCTTCTGTCGGTGGATAACAAGGAAAAGTATTAGAGGATATTTTTTTGCCAGTTT
Source organism: Xiphophorus maculatus (assembly GCF_002775205.1). NCBI lineage: Eukaryota > Metazoa > Chordata > Actinopteri > Cyprinodontiformes > Poeciliidae > Xiphophorus > Xiphophorus maculatus. The sequence goes on from NC_036456.1 coordinate 6,656,014, forward strand.
GTTGATTCTTGCGTTGTGTGTGAATTGTGAAACGGTTATTTTTTGTTTTTGGGCATGTGCACCGACTGATGGCACCCTTTGAATTTCGCTGTCCTTGTGACAATGACAATAAAGATTTATCTTATCTTATCTGTCTGGTGGGGGGGAGAACATATACTTTTAGAGAGACAATGTATGAGATTTGGAAAATAATACGAAGTCTGCTAAAAATCCAAGTTTTCTATATATAAAAAAATAGAGTAGGACTCCCACTCGTAGCCAATTTAAATATTTTTGGTGAGGTATTCTAAAAACACAATTCAAAGTATATGATAAGAAATAATTGTATGTTTTGGTTTGATTTGATCGTTTTGCTGTTGCGCGCAATACGATAAAAACCCAATAGAGTATAAGTAAACAACATGTACAGAGAGCTAGAACTAAAAGCTAACGTGGCTACTTGAGCCCTTTGCCTAATGTCTTTATCTCACCAAGTGCACCACATGTCGAAAACTATTTACTTTTACGACTCTAAAAACCTAATATATAACAGTCAAAGGCGGAAGTGAAACTTGAGGAGGATAAAATGCTGTCAGGGTGTTAAAATGTTCAGGTTAGCGACGTAAACACGAAGCTAGGCTTACCTTCAGAGTGTACACTCGGTCTCCGTTCTCATTTAGATAATATTGCAGAAACATCACGACGACACGGTGCCTTTTGGGCTTTACACGTTCAAATGAAATCAAATAGACTTTTCAAGTCTGGAAAGTCCAAAGGATTTCGGTAAAAGCGTTGTTGCTACGTCTGAAACCCACGTGCAGCGAAGGTTTCTTCAACCCTGCGCGCAGAAAAGGTGGATTTCCGGCCGCGACCGCAGAGCATCCTGGGAAATGTTGTACGGCAGTAAAGCGGGCGACCATTGCGCAATCGCGTTCAGTGTTCGGTTACTTTACTTGAAAGCACATGAATGACTGGTATAATTTAATAATGTAATTATTAAAATAAATTAAATTAGTGACAAGATTAAATTACCCTTGTCGCAACTAAATAATTAAACACATAAGAAATAAACAAAAGGAGGGAAAAAGAGAAAAAAATATGTATATATATATATATATATGGTTCTCTTTTCAAATGTAAATATTCTTCCACTTTAATTCATGAGAAACAGTCAACGGAATGCTTCTGAGTGACAACAAGCCTCAACTGTTTATATTTGAATTTACATGAATGAATAATGAGTCCAGATTTGAATCCAGCTTTAGCTGAAGACAAGGAATCCCCTCCCCAAAAAAAGGTAAGCCCATGAAAACTGATTCGTCAACTACAGTTGGCGTGATTTGCCTGCTGGCTGTCTGCATAGAAGGGAAGTATTAATTTGAACATAGGCAGAAGTGAAATTGCAGAGGATTTAAAATGTGTACAAGCTTCATTTTTAAATGGCCATCTACCTAAAAAGAAAGTAACTTGCTCAGAAGAAATGAAAAAGGTTCCATTACCCAGCAGCATCAATTTGCACACCTTTAAACTAATTCTTGCCAAAGAAACTTTTGATTCTGATAAATTTGCCTGTCAGCATGCAACATGTGCATTGAGGAATAAGGAGATTGTCCTTACAGTACATCCAGAACACAACCGTCGTTGTGTACACTGGAAAGTGTACGTTTTTGTATCCACGTGTGTCAAGACTGAAAACTTTTCAGGTGTATTTTCTTCTAAACTCACAATCTTTGTTTTTCTGCTTTCAAATGTCAGTGTATGTTGCCAGAGAAGAGCCCAAAAGTCCCCACAACACACTGGAAGGTAATAAAAGAGCCTCACAGAGTTGTTTAATTAAAGGGGCAGTATTATGTGAAACCGACTTTTAAAAAAAAAATGTTTACATCCATGTTATCATTCCCTCATGAAAAAACATGCCTGCAGGGTTGCTCTGATTCTTTCACACTTTTGAGAAATCTGTTAATCTCCCATGACAACCGTTTAACAGTGCTAAACGCCTAGTTGAGACCTAGCGGCGCATTTAAGATCAAGCTCGTCCTCAAAGCTGCAGTTTTCAAGCCGAGCACCCCTACCTGCTCCTCTGCTCCTTCAGACTAGCCAGCAGCAACTAGCAAACATCCGGTGTAACTGCGCCAGGTGTTCCACCAGCTGGTAAAAACGTAGTTAAAGAGTCAATATAGGAGCCATGTTGTGATGACCTCCTGAATGAGCTGTTCCAGTAAGAGCAGGAGCTTCTTAAAGAGACAGAGGCCCCAATTTCAAGGCTTTTCATAAAAGCCATATTTAATAAACGCAGCACTTTTATAACAACTGAAGGTAACATAGTTACTTCATTGCGCTATGAAATGGCTCACATAATACTGCCCCTTAAAATTCTTATTTTTGCACCAAAAGTTGAACTTTAGTGTCTCCGTTTCAGACACAGCTAAGCAATGGAGCCAGTGCCGACCGTCCCACAGTATTCCATCCTGGAAGAGGAAAGTCAATGCTCCCTGTCCAGAGCATTGGCCCCAGCCCTGACCCCGACCCCAACTCTGACCCTGACTCCAGCCCTGACCTCTCCTCAGAACTCCTCTCTGGTCGCTGCAGGCACAGATCTTCTCCACAAGGTGGAAAACATCCCCACTCGGTTTGAGCCGGCTCCCCAAACGGGCCACACGATCTTCAAGGAGCAGCTGTTCTGTTCTTACGAGGTCCACAAGCTGAACATTGATCCTGCCACAGTACCACCCTCACCGCCGGCTGCAGAGATGCTCAGGGGGACCATCGATTACGTTCAAAGCAACCAACCAGTGGCGTACAGTCACTTCCCCGGCCTCATGAGCCCCTTCCAGGGCCCCGTGTGGAACCCACCAATCAGAGATTTTCCTCCTGCCGTTTGTCCCAAACCTTGGAACTGTCACGGTTTCGCATCTCCCGGTACCATGGTTTTTGGCGGTTTTCCGCCGATGCACTTTGAACCCAGGGCTCCCGGAAACTCCTGCATGGTGAACATGGGTTACCTGCCTCCCGCGCCTCCGTTTAGCTTCAGTTCGGGCCCCTGCATGGTGATCAACATGCCGGAGTTCTGTCACGGCGCGTGTTTGCCTCCTCCCCAAATGTTCGTCGCACCCGAAGGTTATCCCGGCTGGTGCATGAGCCTCCCATTGGAGGCGTTCTACCAGACCTGCAGACCAGTTCTGTAAGGATGATAACACAATGCTAATCACACAGGGTTTATGGTCGGTTCCTTAGTGTGCTAAATCTGGTCTGCAGGGTTTATAGCAGAAAAGACAACATGGTGCTGAACGGTACTCAGATGTTGGAGGACAGGAGGAAGGAAAAAGGTAAGTGATCAGGAGTTGTTCTGGAAGAGGCCAGGTATAAAGTAGAGTGAGTTTATTTGTACCGCTCAACAAAGTGCTTTAAACCATAAAAACATCTGCCACTGTTAAAACAAGTGATAAACATTACATTTTGTCAAGTGCCATCATCAAAATCATTAATACACATCGGATATGTTGATCAAAGTTCCAGAGGTTACAAATCAAACACAGCTGGTTTTTAAAGGAGCTCAGTGTTTCAGCAGTTTTTTTGTAGTTTTCTAGAAGTTTGTTCCAGATTAGAGGGGCGGAAAAACAGAATGCTGCTTCTCCGTGTTTTGGTTCTGGTTCTGGGGACGCAGAGCAGAACCCGAGCCAGAAGACCATTCACGCCAGAACCGCCCCTCGGTTCTCGCTGTTCTCTCTTCCTCACAGAAGAACACAAAGTTTTCCCGCCCGACAAGACCAAGGAACGAGGCAGCCGAGTTTCCCCGACACCTCTGGCCGCTTTTCAGGATCGGATGCAAATGGTATGGACCTGGGATGACAGCGAGGACGTCCCCAACGCCATCTGTCTCAAGGTTCCTGGGTTTTAAAGCAAACCACACGGAGAAAAACACTCAACTCAGAAATGCTAAAAATATATATATATATATTAATCCGCAGATTGAAACGACCGTTTTCATTGGCGCTTTAAAACTAAGTCAATATTTCCACGCAGAGAGAAGAGAATGAGACTCCAGCGACAGAAATCGGCTCCTTCGTGGATCATCAGGACGATTTGGGCAATGACACAAACTCGGTCAGAAATGTAAGCTATAACACATGAACCAGAATTTTTGGAATCAAAAATTTCTTTGATGCATTTATTGAATGTATTTATTTTTTCTTTAATCAAAGTGACCAGTGTACTGATTCAATAAGGGCTTTTTTTTGTTTGTTTGCTTATTTAAAGTGTTTTGTGGCAAATTGCACGGTCAGCTTATTTACATTTACATTATATACATTGCTTGTGTGCACGGTCAGCCCTTACAGAGGCTGAAGTCATGATAGCCTCTTAAGAAGATTAAAACTAAAGGTGCTCCATGTTCATAGGTTCTGGTAACTTGAATTTCTTTAAATCAGGCAGCATAATGTGTTAATTTCGGAGAACTTTGAGCCTAATTTACGTGGGCAAGCAGGTTCTATTACGGCACTTTCTTAACTTTTAAAAAAAAGTTGTTAATCACAGTTTAAGAAAAGGAGAGCTACTTTCTCCATGTAGGGAATGTGAAAAAAGTTGTAGAACTTTTTCTGCTTAGTAAAAGAAATCCATCCATCCATCCACCCATCCATCCATCCATCCATCCTCCCTCTAAAAATATGTGTTTAAATTTTGTGTTTTGTAGATTTTGTGTGATTATCTTTGTCTAATATACGAATTTGTTCAATGATCTGAAATTCATTTTGACACACAAAAAAAAAAACAAAACAAGAGAAACATTCGCCAAATGGAATGACTGACTAAAAGTTATCAAAATAACTGAAGACCTTTAACAGAAGTTCAAGTCGTTGCATATTTAAGGTCGGTAACTGTGCAATCACATTTACAACAAAGACATTTTACTTGTTCTATTGAAAACTTGACATGTCAGCCTTTTTTTTTTTTTTTACCAGCAGTTGGACATGGATGACATGAACTGCCTCTTTACTTCAGACCTGAACACCTTTGACTTCACTCTGGAAGACCTGCAGGTAAAAGATGATAGGCAGACATTAAAGCTGTTGATTTATTGCTACAAAAAAAAAAAGTAGTAAGGAAAGTTTGAAAATAACTTTTTCCTCTGTCTGTGCTTGGGCACAAGAGTCTTCTAACTTCATATTTGCAACAAAGTGGCACAAGGACAATAAATCCGGGGTTTAGGAGTGACTTTCACAAAGCCCTGACATTAGTAAGATAGGAAACTTGTGGGCAGAGCTGGAAATGTGTTTGTAAGCAAATCAACCTTTAAATTCGACTCAGTTTCATCCGTTCTTGTCTGGAAGAACGGGTCAAAGTTCCTGCTGTTTATTCCGAGTACTAAAAACATCTGACCCAAGTCAAAGACTTCAGAATGCAATTCTACGTCTAAACTCCAGGGACACTTTGAAGACAGTTCAAGCTAATTCTCCAGTTATCATGGCGTTTAGCAAATGTAAATAATTTTAGTAATCCTTACTGACCTAAAACCGGAAAGGTTTTGTCTGATTTAATGAGAGATGTTGAGATGCAGAAAGCAGCTGCCCAATTATGTCCATAAAAAAAATGTATAATTTGTTTCTGTTTAAAGACTGAAACTAACAATTCCCAATTAAATAACTTGCCCAGATGTTCAGTACTGGAAAGCATGAGGTTTTTTTGAATTTATTATTGATTTGATCTCACAACTGTTTTCCAGAGATATGAGTTATTTTAGCGTTAGCATTAGCTTTGTCAGGAATTAAGTTATAACTTGGCTTTAACCTAAATAGCTTAACAAACCTCATGTCTTGAATTGTAGTAGTGTACATCGCCTTCCACCCTATGTAATATTGTATACGTTTCTGGTCTTGAGCCAAGCCAAGTTGCCATGGCTTTTATATTTCTGAGGACATTTTGAAAAAGTCTACAGCAAGAGCCTATCTATTCAGAGAACCTGCTGTAAAATGTACTCAAGTAATACCTACTGCATTTTGAGGTTTAGTGACCCAAAAGTAAGATTAATCTCAGAAAAATGTTTTAAATAGCTGCCAAAGCAAAGCAGTTGGACTATTATCTGATCAAATTTACAAAATAGCTAGTAACTATTTGACCACTTGAAGCCACTGAAAGACTTGAGTATTGGGTTTTATTATTTTAAAAAAAAAAATGCAGTTGTGTCACAGCAAAAGGAAGTTTCTGTCTTCACACTCCTGATCCTAATGTACATGTACTATACAAAGCTGGGGCAAATCATATGTACCTTCAAAGGACAGACTGTTTGATTAAATTACTTTATGCTGTTGTAATTGACGAGTCTCTTTCTTATGTTCCTGTTTGACCAACAGTCGCTTATGGAGGAGAGCTTAGACGAACCTTTAAATAAGAAAAATGCAGAGAAGACGCCTCCGCCGCAAACTGAAATTGAAAGAATAATCCAGTACCTGCTGTCAGACGCCCCAATCACAGAATACGAGAGAAAATCATACCAAAACAAGCCAGATTTGCTAGCTGAGGAGGAACCGAGGAAGAACCTGCGTGGCTTCGCCACATTCCAGCGGTCACCCGTAGAAGAAAAACTAACGTACCCGAACACGTCATTTCCTCTGGATAGACATTTCGAAGATCTGACCTGTAAGAGGGAAGTCAACGATGACCGCAGGAAGGGACGTGGTGAAAGAGACTCGAAGAAACGTGTTCTAAAAACGGAGACGCAAAGTCGAGAAGCAGCAAGAAAAAATGGCGCCCTTAATGACAGCAAATCGAATTTCCGCGCGGACATCGGATGGGGTCAGAGGGCGAGGGAACACACCAACGAACTGGACGGGGACGGTTACCCTTTCAGAGCTGGAGAGAGGAAACCAGCCGATAAAAATCAGGAATACCGAAAGTTCATGGACAAGTGGCAGGAGTCTAGAGTGCCACAAGGAAAACCTCTGGATTTCTTCAGAAGGATGGAAATCAGTAGCGAATGGTTATCTAGCATAGAAGAAGAGCTAAGAGAGGATGAGAGGGGGGAAACTTCCAAGGTTGCGAGACGAAAACCTCAAAGCAAAAAAACAGACAGATTGAAGCCGGCGCCAAAGGCAACCAAACGCTCCTCGTCAAAGAAAGCAGCGGGGGAAGATTCAGGCAAACCTCTGCAGCATTGGAGCCTGATGAAAGGAGCGAGAGCAAGAGAGACAAAGCACAAAACAACTCAACCCGCTAAAGCATCCAGAAAAACAAAGGCAGAGGTTTACGAAGCCTGCTTTCCACCCAATCTGTCCGCGAAGTCCAAAAGCAACACAACGGCAGGCAAGTGCAGTCGAAAGGCCAAATGTAAGCCAAAATGTCCCTCCAAACGGATGAAGACGCTCCCTTCTTTGAAAACAGCTGAAGGACATCCGGAGTCAGACGGTTTTCTGTGTCCAGCATTAAGTGAAGTGCAGAAGCAGCAATGCGGTGCATTCCTGGGGGGCAAAACAAAAAAGCAAAAAGTTTCACAAAGGAGAGGAAATGGGTTAAAAATCAAGCCTGAAGCAATCAAAGAAGAAGCACATGAGGAGGAGGAAGAAGAGCTCACGAGTACAGCGAAGAAGCACCAGCAGAGAAGCAATACCCCGAAAAAGAGGAAAGGGGGCGCCGACGAGACTCCGGAAATACTCTGTTCCAGTCCGGTGAAAAAGTGTCGGGACTCTGAGCAGAGAGGGCCCAAAATCAGAATAAGAAGGGAAAGAGGGACTTTAAGAGCAACCTGGCTTCATATAGAGTAACAAATAACCCCCCCAAAAAGCATGCTTAAAACACATCACTTTATTCCTGAAATAAACAAGCACTTACAAAAAAAAAACAAGCTTTAAGAATCACTTGCAATACATTTACAGTGTCGAGTTATTTTGGCGCACACACCACTGTCCCTCACAGAAATCACCTTTTTTTTTAATATAAATTATTTTTGGCTTTCAGCGGTAAAATGAACCTCCAATGACACAAGTATTTATTGAAAGATATATATATATAAAAAAAAGAAACAAACACCAGTAAACATACAGAGCCACTGCGGAGGAAAGCTCCGCCTTCTCTTTGGGCGTTTCCACATTTGTGCAATTGATGCTCGACTTAAAAATATCATAAAACATATAAAAATAGAACTCTTTGGGTTTGCTTGGTTCCGACGTGATTCGGGGGGTGAAAACCGTGAGATGAGAACCACCAGTCACTAAACGCTCATTCAAACTTCTTGTTGTGTTGTAGAAACCCGTTGGCGCCGTGCGTCACGCCGTTGTTATTCACAGCCTTCCCATTGGCTGCTGCAGCAGCGGGCGGCGGCTGTGGCCCCGCCTCCTCGCCCTGCAGGTAGTCGTTCACCACTTTCTGATAGGTCGGATGGGTCGTCAGCACTCGCAGCAGGCTTTCTGTCAAACATTTAGACACTTTGGTTTTAGTCCAAAATAAAGCGTCGTGTTTGATCGACAAAGAAAAAAACAAACAAACAAAAAAAAACATTGTGAATGCTCACCTTCGGTTAGCATCCCCTGACCGGAGGCCTCGGCATACAGAGGACCAGTGTTGTGCTGTGGAATGCCAAGCAGCGCCCCCATGAGGTCTGAGAGCTCCTCTGCACTTAGGCTGCCTTTTGACTCCTGGTCAAACAGCTGCAAGGTAGGAGGACAAAGGAGTCTGCAGTCAAATTTAAGACTTTTTTAATTACACCTTCAGTAATGTTTAACTCCAATCAAGACTTAAACAACAAGAATAACTGAGAACTTCCTGAGATTACTTCTGGTTGTGGCTCTTGGCTGCAGTTTTGTGCTTTTCACACTGCACATGGTTCTCTACAGCCGTAACTGCCATAGTGCCAAGCTCAGTTTTTATGTATTTGTTTATTTTTTCCCCACAATATACACCTAGCCTTGTATGGGTTACGGACATTTTAAGGCCTTAATTTTAGGTCTATGAATTTCAGACTTTTTAAGGGTTCGGGACATCCCGATTAAAACGTACATTTCTAAAAATGTGTCGCGCTCAAATTTAAGACCCATAACTTCTGTGAAACAAGCAAGACACTTACTGTAAAAGCAGCGTGAAGCAGGGCCTTGAAGTTTGTGAAGACGCTAAGGGCCGAGACGCTGAAGTAAAGCTGTCTGAGGTCCACCGTTTCATCCTGATGATGAACACAAAGAAAGAGGTTACACATGTGACCAAATATTTCATCTGAAACTTTATTTTTTAAAGATTTCCTTTTTTTTTTTTTTTTACTGAAATTAAAATCATATTCACAGATTATTGCATAAAATACTCTGAAAACAGAGCAAATTACTTACTTTGTCACACTTTTAGGGGCCATGATTGTTTTTTATGGTTGTTTAAAGGAAAGGCTAAAAGCTTCATTAAGACAAGTTTCAAAACTTTTTGAGGCTTTTGGGTAGGGTTGAAACGATTAATCGGATTAATCATGACGAATCGATTATTGAAATAATCGTCAACTAATTTAAAAATCAATAAATTGTTACAGACACACACACACGCACGCACAAAAGGCCATTTCTTAAAAAAACAACAACATTCAGAGCAGTGATTAAGTCAAAGCTGTACAAAAAAAGATACATTTTGCATTCAAGATAGAAACACTCTTGTCTATGTGTTTCACCCAAAACTCAAATTCACAAAAGTAATGCTACATTATTGCATTTAAGGCAATCAAATGTTCTCATTTAAAAAGGAAGTGATTTGTTTATTTACATTTTTAAAGTATTTCTAATAGCGTATAAAAAGTTAAATGAAAAATCTGTAGAATGTGCCAATTCTTTGGATCAGATCAATCAATTAATCATCAGAATAATTGATTAATCTTAATAATTGTTAACTGAAGCCCTACTTATGATGTAGAAGGTGGCCTGTAACATCCAACATCACAATATTTAAAACACAGAGAATGTGGAACAAAAGAAACATTTTTCTTTTTGTTTCATTCAGACCCGAAGAACTGACTTCACCTTTGAGTACAAGCCACAGATGGAGACAGCCGTTTGTTTATCCTTCAGGGAGAAAATAGAGGTGAGCTCGTCTGCACTGGCCTTTGACCCCTGAGCTCCAGACCGACACCTGTCAATCATTTTGGCCAGAGCCGCTTTGATTTCACGAGCCTCCAGTCTGAGAGACAGAAAGATGCGAAAAGGAAGACAATGGTTAGTTTAAATAACAATAAACAGCTTTGGTTTAGAGATTTAAAAATCAAGAGAAGAGATCTTACCCATTTTTACGCAGAAGAGACAACGTTACCCTGCCAGGCGGTTCCAGCGGTAGAGACAGGCCACCCAGTTTGCTCACAGGGACCCTGCCCTCCATCACATGGTCCGTGGCTGGGACTCCTAAAGCCCTGTGCAGCAGTAAAGGACCGTTAGGAAACGGATCAGGTCGTGGACGTTTTAGTCAGAAACTAAAGCGTATCTTTACTGCTAATCAAAACAATTTAAAGCTTAAATACGGCTCAGCTGCTACATCTGGTGGCAGAAATCTGCAAGTGTTTCTCAAAGCCGAGTGATATAATAAAAACAGTTTTTCCTGTTCGAAAACGTCGCTGCTGTGTTATTAATACGGTCGATTGTGCCTGGAGTCTGGCTAAATGGTCCAAAAATCAAAATCCCTTCATGTGTTTTCTGTGTCTAGTCCTGTCTGTCTCGATAACAAATTTTGCAGGATGATAAATTGTCCCAGGAATAATTGCGATAAGCGATAATATCGTGGTTTCGATACCATTTTCAAGTCATATATTGATAACGGCATAATAATACTAGTTCACCTTCGCAAAGACAGAGAAACTTTAATTTTGTGAAGAACTTTTAACACTGGAACTGGAAGATATTTTAAATACCCCAAATTAGAGATTCACAATATATCGGCACCAACGTCAGTATCGGCAGATTTTGGTCATTTTCTAACATATCGGTATCGACTGAGTCAATATGAACAACCGATATTTATTTCCATCTTGATGCCGCTCGTTTCTCGTTGGGGTTTTTTTCCCCTAAAGGTGTCAAAACAGTTTAAGCATTTAAACAATATAGGTAAATATTGGTTATTGGCCAATATTTGGATATCAATATAGGCCCAAATTTTCATATATCGGTGAAATAAAGTCTAAAATAAAACACGACAACCAAAAACAATAAATAAAACCTACTTACAACCAAAACCATAAATACAACGGATTAAGACTTCTCTGTAAACAAAATTGGCCTTCAAAAGATATTTTGAAATGATCAAACTCATTTTAATATATCATGCGATTCATTGATTGGTTGCTTATTGCGGCAGGCGTGGTCGTCTCCTTACTTGGCCATGAGTCTCTGAACATTGTCAGCGTACAGGCTGGGGTCCTTCTTCTCCTCCTCAGACGGGTTGTAAACAGGCAGGTACTGCAGGACAACAAAAGAAATCGTTTACTCTCAGTTTCAGTTTGTTTTTAAAACCTTTTCTTGAGAGGTTAAAAGAAAAAGAAAAGTGGCCGATATGGGTAAATACAGCTTCATATCTGCTGCACCTCTTAGAGCAGCCGACAGAGAACACACCCTGAGTACACATATTTATGACTTTATTGTGAGGAAACAGGGTGGGGAGGGGGGTCATATGGTTCTTACCTCAACAGTCATGTTTGTGTAAAACTGTGAAGCAGTGTGCCACAGTGCCTCGGTCCTAAAAAATAAAGACAAAACGATGAAACGACGCAGTTGTGAGAATGCATAGTGTGCTAATTATGACAGGAAACTCAAGAAGAAAACTTGAGAGCCAGTCTAAATCAGACACCAGCTTCTTTTTCCGGTTATAAACCTGCTTAAATACTCGGGGTTGAACCAGTGAGACTGAATTATCAAAGATAAAAATCAGTGTTGTTGCAAAGCAAGGCATTATTTTAAACAAGCTATGGAAGATTAAGAAAATAATTAAAATAAGTACTGCCAGATTGAATGTGCTTAATTCATCAAAACGTAATCCGTAGTATTGAAAACATGAAGCCTAATGCAACTTCTTTAAATGTACCTGTCACATCTAGGAAAATGTAAAAATTTCCAACAAGATGTCAAAATATTTTTTTCCTCAGTTTCTTCCAGACTTGAATACACTTGTACACAAAGCAACCAAAACAATTTTTCCTCATTTCTGCCTCTCAGTCTGATCAGTTTCTAAAGGAGCATTTTAATAGAACAACGACCTTCAGGTATTAGCAGAACTTTTCTTTGTTATTGTTGGTTTCAACTGAGGTTCTCCAAAAAGTGAGAACCGAGTTGGTCCAAAAGGCTGAAGCAAATAGCTAGTCTGGGAGCAGCCAAGGCAACAGCAGCGAGCTGCAGTTTCAAAGTCCAATACAGTCTTAATAATGTCCTCGCATTTTATGCAAATGCTACTTTAAGGCCTTTATACAGTGGATGCAAACTTACATAGAAGCTGAATTGGACGCTGTGAGTCACAAATTATCCGTGTCAAATGCAAACTGATACTATAATATTTAAAACGTTGATAGCAAGCCAAGCAAAGCCGCACTCAACACTGCATTGTTTGCTTTGGCTCTGCGTTCAGGAAAGAGGCAAAGCAACAGAATGCAGCCGAGATGGATTTATCTGAAGCTGCAGGTCACATTTGAACCGACACCCATTTCACAGTGAGACGAAGAAGATGGCTTTTATACTTTGGGCAATTCCAACACTCATACCAGGTAAAGGGGTGACAAAACAAAACAAGAAAGTATTTAATACACAAACCTAACACAAAACAATAAATTTTTACTTTAGGATTTTATTGTATGGTCCCTCTGCCTGAACGAATGTTTAACTAAATGTCGCAATGTAACTGAAATAAAGAACTGAAACAAAAAGCCTTTGTTCTGTAAATAAATACAATATCAATAATTATTTATTAGGTATGGAACCCCTGGTCTCCATCACACTTCCGACAGGCAACACTTTTTAGGCCAGTTTTCATATGGGAAGCTTAATGGTGGCCCACCACCTCCAGCCTGTATTTCCTGGAAGTTGTCACCTGTTTTACTGCAGACAAAATTCAATTTAAATTTGATTGGTGTTTAAAGGTTTAGCAAGTAGCATTTGAGGAAACTAATGAGACCCTTTGAGACTACACATGGCAGACCACTTTGGTCTCGATCCCCCAAAAAATTAGCCGTTAGCTTTCAGGTCCAGCTAATATGGATTCATACTAAAATACGATGTTACGCTAAACTAGGCTATTAGCTATGGACCACCTTTTGACCAATGTGAAATCACCTGGAACTGCTTTCAATCTTTATCCCCGTTGACAAATGTCATACAAATACGTCTATTAATGTTCATATTGATGACCTTTGTTGCCATCAGGTGGTCAGGGTGTGAATAACATCAGATTGTGGCTTTACGCTGTATTTTACGTGCTTTGATAAATGGGAATAGAATAATCTACAATACAATTGATCAAAACAGTACTACCAACTATAGTCTTACTTAACTAAAGCGATACAAAGCATAACCTCCGACTTAGCTGATTAAATGATCTAACATTATGAATGTTTGTGGCTAATTAGACCAATCTAGTGCACTTTTATACCAACACACTTGCATTTCTACCTCCTTTTAGTCAAATCCCATACAAGCTTAATTCACTGCAATGCAACACAAGCCTGAGAAGACACAAAAATAAGCTAGCTTAAGGAACTCACCATGACGCCCCTTTATATGTCCATCGAACGGTGTCCTGAGGAAGAGCCATAAAAACACAGATCAAACAGTGTAAGCTGGACAAAAATGGTTTTATCTCAGACCGGGGGGTTTTATATGCCTCCCATTTCCCCATGTTACACACAGTGATATTTGCAGTATGCAAACACTGAACTAAACAGTGTTTGCAGTCATCTTTAGAAACATGACTCCAAACAGTCAAAAATGCCAGCTGGAAGAGACGAGCTGGCAAACAGCACACAGCTTTTATTGTGCACATCTGCGAATGCAAGTTCACACATGTGTACATATGATGCAATACCAAAAACAACAAGAACAGTAAAAATAGAGCAGAGGCACACACTGTTGTTAAATGCAGTCAACTTCGCTGGCTGCTGTTCCCTTTCTACAGCTCTCTAAAATCATGGTTAGAGCCACCAGAAGCCAGCGACTGATCCGACTCATGGTTCAGCACTGGGTCATTTGCACGACATCTTGGTACGTCAACAACACTCAGCATTTTTTGGAACACAAACATTTGCATTCCTGTGGTTGAACCACTTCCTGTGGAGCTTTCACACCTGGATTAGGGATTAAAACTGGCAACATTTGTCACATTTTCAGCTGATCCAGTTAGCTTTCACACTTCAGTGGGTCAAACGATCCCAACACTTTGAAATCCTCTCTCTCTCCCCTCACCTGTGGTGGTGCTGTGCCAAGAGCTCCTTTAGGAAACAACACAAAAACCTCGGGAGAAGGTAAACGTGCGGCAAACTAATGGTATATGAGGGCCGGTTTATTCCAGTTTGATTATCATAGTTCAGACTTTACAAGGACTGCGACACAGACTGACCAGGCCAAACAATGCAATGGTGCCAACAATAAACGGCACCACAACACAGTCAACAGAAACGATGACCAGCCCGAGCACCCGCTTCCTCATACACAAAGTCAGCGCACAGTAACCTTCCCATTCATACTTGGTGACCGTCACGCCCACATCGACACACCCACCACCCAAGTGTCAAAGCTGCGTGCTCCTGTCACATCAATAATTACTTATTTTATTCATACGGTTCTTACAAAAGTCATGAGCGGAATTTCCTTGTTCGTGAAATGTTAACAAAAATGGAGTGGCGTCGGATTTTAGCGGCTGTAGGATTTCTGTTTGTTTTGGTGAAGTACCACAAGACATTTCTCTCAAAAAGACTCTTGTGTTTGTTTCAGTTGCATTTACCCAGAATGCCGTGCACTATAATACGTTTCCTCCTCTCGGAGTTGTCCAGCGTTCACATATGCATTCGAACCGCACCAGAGTTCAAGTCATCCAAACCGAGACCTAGGTTTCTAGGCAGACTGGAGTTTGCTTTTTTTGGTCTGCGTCAGAATTTGATTACGCATTCTCACCTCCTCAAATGAACCGGACTTCCTCGGCAAATAAACCAGAGTTTGATTAAAGCGGACTAAACAGGTCCGGTGTGAATGGAAAAGCTGGAAAGTGTTAGGAGACCTGCAATTGCATGCACTAAACAATGAAAATTAGGGATTCGAATATTTACATCCAACGGGGACGTAAACTCTTCTCCCCATTTATAGCACTCACCACTTTGTTTGGGTAGCGCAGAAGAACTGGTTGGACAGGGACTCCAGCGAGAAAAGCACCTGACATCAGGAGACAAAGGAAAAAATGTCTTAGAAAAGTACTAAGTCGTCAAGAAGCAAAACAAGAAAATGAAACCTCTCCGATCCTTGAGCAGTTCCTGCATGATTCGTGCAAACGGACTGGTTTTACTGAGCCAGACAGGACGGTCTTGCTCAGGATGACATCGCGTTTTCTGTTTGTGGCGCTGTTCTCACCGCAGACACCTACCAGGCTTGAACTTGATGAGCGCTCGGCCATTAGTCGTGGTTCCCTCTGGAAACATGAGCATCTAGAAAAGTTGCTTCATTTATGAATTCAGTCAAGTGATAGCATCTCAATAGCATTTCAAGAACTATCTAACATAATTCACCACCCATTTTGAGCCACAAAAAAAGCAAACGGTAGTTAAGAAGTGATGCCAAACATAAAAAATAATCCTATTTAACCAGCAGATTGCATAAAATAAATCTAGCACGGATTTTTCATATCACCATTTTTTTCATTGTTTTTTAAAAAAAAGTTTACATTTCATAATCTATGATAAATTTGCATCATATAGTTCCTACTGTTTAACGTCATTAATGCTTTGCCTCCTCAATCTGTTGCCATCAACGGTTGCTAAGCAAGGCTAGCAGACGTTTTTCCGGCACTTAAAAGAAAGTGACAGAAAAAAACAGAAAAATATTTTGTGCATTCACAAGTATTTCCATTTATGAAAAAAATACAAAGTGGACACTAAAGCCAGCCTTCATTCTTGATGAGGTCATAATAAGACTACTCAACAGAAAGACAAAAAAAACTAACACACATTCACACATTTATTTTAAAACTATAAATTTACCAGGTTTTAATTCTGTTCTCAAGTTTGCACATAAATTTGACATTTAAAAGACTAAAGTGTTACTGTATTATTCTGACTGACAATGTTTTTTCAACAGAGGAAGAAATACCTAGGACTGAAACGATTAATCGTGATTAATCGATTACTTATATCGTCAACTAATTCAGTAATTGGTTAATCATTAATTGGAGCATACGTACTTATAAGAGGCCATCTGATGAAAAAAAACACAGCAGCAGTAGTTAAGCCAAAATTGTACAAAATATATACATTTTTGCAATTAAACTTTAAAAAAAAAAAGAAGTATTATTGTTTGTTCTACGCAGAACTGAAGTGGCAGTTTAATTTCACTCGGTTCCAATTTTGTAAAAAACTCAAATTAAAATAAATAAATAATAATAAAAAAATCTTTCCCATTAATCACCTTTTTCTATCAAGTTATTTATTAATCAGTTAATCGAAATAATCAACAAATCAGCCCTACAATGTACTGACAGGTCAAACAGAAAATACTGAGCTTTTCACATTACTGAGAATATTTTCTAGCCTCCTTTGCTATATATTATCAAGCGCTCACTAGAGGAATGCTGCAAAAAAATTGTATTTCCTTATTTTAGAAAAGGAATTGAATTATTTGTTTATTTGCATCTTTTAGTGCATTTTTAATTTGATATAAAAAGGCTTGGATGAAAAATCTGAAGATTGGGCCAATTTTTTATCCGACTGATCAATTAATCATCAGAATAATCGAGAACTAACACAAGAGGTAGTTGCAGCCCCACAAATGACCAGTTCTGCTTGCGCATGAGCTGCACCGATAGCGTGACACTGAAGTGGACATGGCCTCTCCTACAGACGACCACCTGACCTCGTACCTGGGGCCAGTAGCCTTTAGAGGTCAGCCTCTCGTTGAGCTTAACCACGGCCTCCTTCCTCGACTCCGGGTCTTTCCTGCTCACGAGCACAGACTGGTTGAACTCCAGCAGAGCTGAAACACATATCCAAGAGTATTATTATCATTTTACACTGTATCAAATCAGAACAAAGAAAAAAAAAAAGCTTTAGGATTTTATCGCGTAGCTATTCCCGAAGGGAATGGGGCAGGAAGTGCAAGAGCACGCCACAGCAGATTAGACGTCGATAGAAGAAGCCACTTGTTTGCCTTTAAACTTCCTTGCATATTTCTGGCTTCTTTTTTACGGTGCGTCTCCAAATAGTTCTCTGGTTTGCGAGAGTTCAGTGGAAGGATTTCCAGTTATGTGCGTTCCAAGTGCGAACCGGGCGATCTGGAGTTTACAGGACATGAATCAACCCCTCGGTCCTGCCGCTCCGAGGCTGTCAAAGTCAGGTCTGACCTGTGTGAGTCGGCCATTTCATCCAGGTTCTCACATCAAACTAAACAGTGCTCTCATCCTGTCCCTCAGAGTCATCGTGAAACTGCAATTCCTGTCCGGTTGCATCATTTACTCGTGCAGTTATGTTCAACATGCTAAACGAAACTGCCCAGGAAAACAGATTGAACTACTGATTTAAAAGCGTGTACCTTCATGTATGCGTTCGTTTTTTCCTTCTCTGTAATGATGCGCGATGTCGAAGTGCCACCGAGCAGCAGTTTGAAAACGGAGAATTTCTTATTGTGAAAATGTGCGTTCCCCAACAGTTCACATGGAAATCAAAAGTCTGAAACATGACTATTTAAAAAAACAAAACAACAATGGTTTGATTTGAAGGGAATCACGCTCATTTAGCAGTTTAGGTTTTGAACAGCTCTGGCCCAGTTAACCTCTTTTGCAAATTTATACATAATTACCCCGATTATGTGCAATTAGGTTCAATTGTGTTGCAATTTCAGCATGTCTTACTTCCATTCTACACCATAAAATAAAACACTTTAAAAGCATTATGCATCTGTTTGGTGGTTTGTAGGCTATTCAAGTTTCTTTTTTTATGAATTTGAGATATGAATAAATATAAAACAGTTGGGGCGTGCTAACCCCCTGCGCCACCACAGCACGTTTGGAGGCCTTAGTCCTCGACGAGGACGTCGTGGGTTCGACTCCCGGTCCCGACGACCTTTGCCACATGTCTTCCCCCCTCTCCTCACCCTCCTTCCTGTCTGCCTACTGTCTAAAAAATATGAGCCACTAGCGCCGCAAAAACTCTTCGGAGAAAAAAATGGAAAAAAAAAAAAAAAACAGTTAAAATCTCATCATTTTTCTGAAAACTTTGAATTTCACCCCATTTCTTTTGGTTCAGATCGTCTTTTGAAACAATTAGACCTTTATGAATTGTGACCCCTAATCACACCGAGATAGCCTGCTTGAGAATATTGTTTGCTAGATGACTGTTTCAAACCTGCTTTGACAAATGATGAACTGACAAATGCGCCAACTCCGACGCGGTTCAACCTGCTGTATCTAGGCAACGGCTCTTTGTCGAGACGGAGCAAAGAGCCGCTTTCATCAACGGGACGAGCACATAAAAAGCCGTGACTTAAATTCTTAAATGATAAATTCTTAAGTCGACAGAAATACTTTAACATTAAAAAAAAAAGACAGCCAGATTAGCATTAAAACTACAATTTTCAGGAATTCATCTCAACAACGACCATGAGGTAGCTAATAGGAGTAAATGCACTGATAGTAATGCTTGCCTTTGACATGTTAAGCTGAATCTATAAACCCAATTTATGACTCCATTTATAAACAGTGAGCTCTCACCAGCTGGGTGTTATAAATCTTTCTCTCAAAGCCTGAGTGACTCCATTAGCTCTGCTACAGGTTAACATCCGAACGTCAGAAATGCTGGTCAGGATTTTAAAGATTGCTTGAAAACATTTTTTTTTTTTTTTTTACACGAAGGTGATTTCAGCATATTAGATTGAGACAAAGTAATTAAACCCCTTAACTACAACCCCCCAAAATACTGTGTTATCCAATGAGTCATTGTGGACACCGCTGTCCTCGTGACAGTTAATGCGTGAGAAAAAGATTTTCTGTCACACAAATATATTTTACAGTAGATTAAATAATTATTTGCTAGAAGACAGAATGACTCTGGCTGTAAATAATGAACCAGTTCTTCTTCACTGGGCTTTCAGAAAAAAAGACAAACCCTGCTTCAACGCTGCCAACCTCATGATTGTACCGGAGTCGTAAAAGTGCAGCCATTTTACCTCCTATGACGGGCAGCTTCGTGTTCTCGTACCGCGACACAACAGTTGCCAGCTGGGTCGGACACAGAACCAGCATGTCCAGGAAGCCGCTGTGGGGCGCCACCACCAGGACCGGCGCCTCCTTCAGGTCGGCCCTGCGACCTTTTACTTTGACCCACGGGAAGCCCAAGGAGACGAACACGGCTCTGCTCAGGAGCAAGATGATGGGGTGGAACAGCCAGCGGCGCCAGCCCGCGACCGGCCGGGCGCGCTCTTCTTCGGAAAGGCCGGCCAGTCTTAGCCGGGCGATGGGCCACATGATGAGGAAGAATAAGGCCGCCAGCGTGACGCGTACAGGGACCAGGACGCTGCCCAGGATGAGCCCCTATCGGCAAGGGAAAAAGAGGGTTCTAGTAGTCATAAAGTAAACATGTATTGTTGTGAAACTAGATAAGATAACAGGAATTCAGTTAGATTTTATGACTGATTTTGAAAACCTCTGCACACACCCTACCCAATATATATAAAAAATGTAGATAGTCCAGTAGAGTGCAACATGTCACGTTTCATTAACCATTCTTCCCACTATGCTGCCCTGCCCCAGCCATGTTTCTCTCACTGTTATGCAACTCTGTGGCATCAGTCACACCTGCCTATGATGAGGCGCTTTATGACTTGGCTATTGTTGGGTGTAAGAACTAGAAGAGGCACTTTGTTTCTATGTGAGATGCTGATGTAGGAGTCACAAGTCAGGCCAGAAGCTACAGAACGCCAAGATCTTTAAAAAGTGTTACTTAAAATAATTCATAATGCACTTTTTACAATGTTTCAGTAAGTAACAGAAACCCCATAAATAGCATGTTATTGCTGAGACAATGACATGAAACGTA
This sequence comes from Xiphophorus maculatus, assembly GCF_002775205.1. NCBI lineage: Eukaryota > Metazoa > Chordata > Actinopteri > Cyprinodontiformes > Poeciliidae > Xiphophorus > Xiphophorus maculatus. The sequence continues at coordinate 6,676,205 of NC_036456.1, forward strand.
GTCCTACAAAAATGCTGCACATTGTCTCATAAATGTGGCGCTTTGTCTAAAAATGCAACAAAAGGTATTTTAGAAATGTTTCAAAACCTGTATTCTTTTCCCCCCCAAATTGCTCCGTATGTTAAATGTAATGTTATTCATGAATCTATTTCATATTTTATTAGCAAAAAAAAATATTTCTCCCAAGTCTTGCAAATTAACTATTTTTATTGCTACCTACTTTTCAACAGAGCCTATCATTTTCAGGCGGCAGCTGAACGTCTCTTCCCTCTTGTGACCGAGGAGAAATAAAAAGCTACCCGCTAATTGTAAACTTTCTCATTTAAACATAACATCAGCAAACTCACCCTGATCCTCTGCGCTCTGGTCAGCTTCACCTCGAAGATAAAAGGATGTGGGTACTCCTGTGTTGCCGTGCAACAGTCGCCTTTCTCCATGACTACGACCCGCAGCCGACAAGCTCAACTAAAACGTCTTTTAAAAAAAAAAATTGAAGACAAGTTCTTCGACCTAAACGTCCTTTTTTTTAAAAAAAAAAAACTTTCGGGGAGGATCCCCTGTTTGGAAACAAGCACGAGTTTCCGTCTCGCGCCTTCCTTGGAGTTTTAAAAAGTTGACGCTAAAATTGACAGACACGCGCGTGGAGGAAAACCGTGACAGACCGCGAGACCAAAGACTCACACTGAGCTTAAAAACAAACGCCACCGCTTTCTGTCCGATATTCTACCCTTAGCGTGACCTGTCATTCTTTCTCTGCCCTTCCCATCTTTCTCTGCCCTTCCCATCTACGTCTTGCTTTCTGAACTTACCTGTCCCCCCCTCCCCCTCACACACACACACACACACACACACACACACACACACACACATTACGGTTTTGTTCGGGCGAGTCAGACCTGTCCCCGAAACTGAACGACGCTTCGAAAAATTGTTGTTGTATGTTAAAAAATAAGTTTCATTTACCTAGATTGCTGTTTACATCGTGTCATCCACAAGGGGGTGCTGTGCGCTGCTGCTGCTTCCCATGGATTTGATCTTCCATGTAAAAGGTCCAAGAGTTCTTCTGTCTTGGTATCATTTGACAGAATGTTAAATCAACTTTCAGGTGGTTCCAAGATTACGTATGCAGGGTAACAATTACGAAACTAGAGGCCGAAAATCATGTTTTTTGTTCTCTGATGCAATTCACATTCTTTCTACAATATTTAAATAGTGCCCTTTAGTTTCTAGCCCAAAGGTCGAGTTAGTTATTTCCATTATAAAAAGTGATTACAGCATTTGCTTGAAAGCTTTTTCAGAGTCAACGTGTTAATTAATGTAATTTCAAACACTAAAGGTCTATTTTTCTTTATGATTTACTTGGGAAAATTGGATAAAATTGTGATTTTACCATTAAAAAGGGCAGTCATGATCTTTTTAACCATATGGCTTACACAGGATATAACATTAATCACAATTAGTTGTCAGACCACAGCAAAAGTTTAGCTTTCTTGAAAGGAAATTGTGAAAAAGAGATTTCCTGTAGTTCATGACCAGGCAGCAGAGCTTTTGTCCACTCCTCCACACAGATCTTGTCCTGATCTTTCAGGTTTTGGGGCTGTCACAGACTCTCAGTCTGCCTCCCTCTGAGTTTCTATTGGGTTTAGGTCCTGGAGACTGGCTAGGCCACTCCAGGACCTTGAAATGGGGCCACTCCTTAGTTTGTATGCGTTTCAGGCCTTGTTTACGCTGGTAGACCTGGCCATGACCCACCTTCAGTGCTTCCTCAGAGCATTGAAGATGCAGAGGAGGAGGTTGCTTGCCAAAATCTCGCAATACCTGGGCCCATCCATCCTCTCCTCAGTACTATGGAGTCAGTCTGTTCCCTTTACAGAAGAGTGCACCCAAAGCAGGAAGTTTCCACCCGATGCTTCATTGTTGGGATGGTGTTCTTGGGATTACTCATCCTTCTTCCTCCAAAACGTTCTAATCGCCGTCTTTCATGCCTTCTCTAGATTATTGAAATGGTCATTGGCAAACTCTTCAGGTCATTGATCAGATACTCCCATACAGCTTTGGGCTAATCCCCCAACTTTCTCCCGATCATGGATACTGTTCCATGAAACCCCAGTCGGAGGGAGAATGACAGTCATCTTCCGTTTTCTGGTGTCAATAATCGATGCCTTCTCACCAATCTGTTTTCATATTGTCCTGTGGCCTATCCCAGCCTTGTGCAGGTCTATAATTTTGTCCTGTGGTTAGGACAAGCAGCTCTTTGGTCTTGCCAGTGGTGCTGAGATTGGAGTCTGACTTGTCTTCTTGTATGTTATGGCAGTTGACAAACAACTTTAAGGTGCATTACCGCCACATTCTAGATCAGAGTATGGACGACACCCTACAATACCATTGTATCCTATCCAAAATATCTTCCACTTTTAGTTTGAGTACGATTATGTGGACAGGTGTCTTGTAAACGGGTAAACGAGTTCCATCAGGTGCAATTAACACAGGTAATGAGTGGAGGATGGGAGGGGTTCTTCAAGATGAAATAAATCTGCGAGAGCCTGAATTCTTGATGGTTCGTTGGTGATCAAATCCTTATTTCAATCAAAATGCCAATTAATTATATAAAACTCATACAATCGAGATTTTTTTAGATTCTGTCGCAGTTGAGGTGTGCATGCGATAAATATTTACAGGCATTTCAAATCTTTGAAAGCTTGAAAAACATTGGAAATCTAATAAATGCCTATTTTCCACAATGTGTTTCATCTTTTTACAGAATTACTGAAACATTTTACTTATTGACTGGATATTAATTTACTGAGATGCAGCTATGTGCTCTATAAGCCTGTGTATTTATTGCAGTTTGTTCTAAAAAGAAGACTTTAGAGATAAACTTGCAATTTTTTTTATCAGATACAATGTAATATAAAGACAAACAAAAGGACACTTGTCAAGCAAAAAATGAACCTCCTTTTTAAAGCATGAAGAAAGCCTCGTTTTTCCTCCGATATATTTATTGACACAGTTGAAAACATTCTATTTCAAGCAATAAGGATTTATTTATAGAACATTTTCATAGGCAAATCAGCATAAATTAAACAGACCTATAAATTAAAACTGAGTTAATGTTGCTGGGCAGAGGGTTGAAGTTGTGTTGACATATTGAATTATTTCACTACAAACTGAATATACAATAAAAAAAAAACAACAAAAAAAAAACTGATTGAGCTGTACCAATTTTTTGTGTTTTTTTGAAGGAAAAAAAAAAAGCTAAACATTTTTGCAGACCCTGCCCAACAATTTCGGGAATTCTACGGACGAAATGATTTTTATTAGTGATGTTATGGTCTGAGTTCTGTGAGCTGTGAAATTCTCCCATTAATAATCTACTGCGAAGTCAATTTTTATCTGCACAGAAAATTACAGTAGCCGAACAGTAGTCAACAACATCATCTGCTATCTTTATGAGAGTATTTAAAAAAAAAAGAAAAGAAAAGGATGCTTGCTTATCGCCAGAGAGGAAGACCAAAGTAACGCTTCAGCAACAAACCCAGAAGAGAGAGGGGGATGATGGAGAACATGGTGGATAAATCCCTGATGTTAAGCTGTGCTGTACACCTTGCTTTAGTAAAACATGTCTGTTTTAGCTGAGGTGGCCGAGTCTGGATCCTGATGGCGTCTGGAAATGGCTAAAAGTTCAGGCTTTTGTTTCAGCTGCGATGGGCTGCCTGGTGGTGTGGCAAGAAAAAGAAGAAAAAGAAGAAGAAGAAGAAGAGTGGAGTATGTACAGTATGTGACCTCAGCGGAAGTCCGCTTCACAGCACCATCCCTCCGCTCATGATCTCCAGCCTCTGTCCAGGACAAACAAAAACAAAATAGGGTGTCAGTAGAGATGTTAATATCTGTTTCGGTCCAGACATAGGAAAAAAAATTCTAAATCGGGTATTGGTGACAATGTGCCAGACCCATAAATGCAGATTTATTTACTCCTAATTCTATGCTTTATTCTCTGAGCGACGTCTTGCTTTACTATTTATTTCACATTATGTTTAGAATTCCTAATTGAACTTTCCCAACCATTTGCTGCAGTTTATTTTTTAAATGTCGCGTTTATCAGTTTCAGTATGTTATTTATTTTACATTGGCTGTTGCACTGGCTGAACAAATTAAATTGTTCTTGTTTTCATGTTTGACCAAGCTTGTGCTGCCACTGGTGGATTTAAGTGTGCTGCAGAGTGATCAAATAAAATTGTAAGTCGGTAGATTTCTATTTATGTTTAAAAAAAGAAAAAGAAAAGTCAGTTCAGCGCTGTTTTCCCATGTCGGCTGATACTAAACCTCAGATATTGGTATGGAAAGTGAAAAAAAGTCAGCCCTATTTAACACGTGCTAGGCATCATAGATCAACCTAAACGCTTAACGAGGTCCTACTGCCTTTACCAAAAAGAAAGAAGAAAAGAAAAGAGTTCTTGAAGTGGGTGTTTCCACGCACAATTGAAGGTGTTAGAAAAACTCGTCTAACACATTACTAGCACAGCAAAGAGAAGAACAAGTTAAACTTGTAGTTCTGTCAAGCGTAACTACAAACCAAAGTTGAGAGTCACTGACAAAGACCACATTAAAACCTGCTGCGTGATTCAGAGCTGCAGTGGGGACGACGGGGCCTCGTCGCCCCGGTTTCATCCAAACCTGTTGGTTTTAGAAACCAGTGCAGCAGGGCCTTTTCACAGGCCTCCACTTTCAAAAAGCTAAAGAATCTGTAATCAGAGTAGAGTAATGCAGAACAGGTTTGATTAGTCTTTAAGTCGCAACTTTCACTTCTACATTAGTCTGAAGTCACCAAACTGAGTTTAAAATGACCTCTGGTGAATGATTTGATCAAATGCTTGTGCTGCCCTCTGACAGGATAACACCCTGGTTGGAGAGCCAAAACACCACAGCTCCCCTGTATTTATGTTTTTTAAATTCATGACATGGTACAAACGCTATTACAAATTACAACAAAGTATTAGAGCCACGCTAAGAAATAAAAAAATATATAAAATTACAAGAATAAGGTCATAGTATGACTTTATTCTCATAACATTACAAGTTTATTCTTGTACCACTATGACTTTATTCTAAAAATATTGTGACTTTCTTCTAAAAAACATTATGACCTTATTCTCATACTATTTCAACTTTATTCTTTAAATATGACTTTCTCCTAATGTGAGTTTATTCTTATTATTTCAAGTTTATTCTCATATGACTATTCTTGTAATATGACTTTCGTCTCATATTACTTTGACTTTATTCTCATAGAACCCTATTCCTGTAATATTACTCATCTCTTAATTGAAGGAGTTTCATTTTATATTTTTTCTCAGAATAGGCCTACTACTCTGTCACTCATGTAGCATTTGTGGCTCTAATGAGTTATTAAGTTGGACTGACGGCAAAAATGGCATTTTGGGTAGTAAATATTGCAGCCGTCTGTATAAATGATACCATATTAGGAATTATGAGAATAAAACCCAGCTTGACTCGTTCTGGAACAAACGCCGCATCATCATTTATTATTACGACACGGCAACATCTGTATCATCTGAAAGGCTTCTTTTGGTAAGCGTCTACGGTCGTCGCCGGTGTGTGTTTGTGACGTTACCTGCGGCGGCTCTATGAAAGCCAGCCAATCGGACGAGTGTGTCGGAAGCAGCCCCATCGACTGACACTTATAAATGGCCAACGCCGCTCCTAGGAGGTTACCGATCAGGTAGACGAGCCCCTGTAGCCACTGCTGACTGGAGCTCTCCAACAGCTTGAAGGCTGAGCGATCAGGACGACACGGTCAGTGAGTCAGAGACGAACACGGATTCAGAGTGGAGCCGGCGGACAATCTCAGTACTGAACACTCACTCGCTGACATCGACATGAGAGCCTGTATGGGCCTCCAGGCCATCATGCAGACCATCATGATGGGGAAGATGGAGATGGTGTTGCCAGACATGTACATGATGAACAGGTTCATGGGAATCTGCTTTAGGGGCCCGAGGGCCACGTCCCAGCAGCGCTGCAGCACAAAACAAGAAAAGAAAGAGAGAAAGAGAGAGAGAGTCAAGTTTGCGGCAAAAACGGCAGATCTGTCAAATAAACTCCTTTCACGCGTAGCATAATGGTCTGTCATGGAATAACAGGCAGAACATTTTAACATCCAACGTGTTGGATGTTAAAATGTTGGAAATGCTCGAGGAAACACACATGGAGACTGTCTGTTTTAGCAATGCTAACCACGCTACCTTCTCCACCAGGTTCTTGTCGGTCTCCTGGATGCTGGTGTCGGGAACGGGTTTCTCTGAGTAGCCGATGGGGTAAACGACATCGCCTTGTCGGTCACTGCGGCTCCTGCAAGCGCCAACAACAGTCCAGCTCTGAATCAAACCGTTTCTGCAACATTCAGATCAGTGCTAATGTATGGAGACCGGTTGTTTTGACCAACTAGTGAAGGACACATCTTGGTTTAATTATATCCCAAGCACCATGCGGCCAACCAGAGGCCAGCCTTTAAATGATGCCCAGATGAACACTTGTTATCTATCTGAAAGTGGACAAAATGGCAAAGCTAGTAGGAATTGCTCAGTGCTGAAGAGAAAAATGTGGGTTTATCGCGTCTGAGTCGGTTCTCTCGATGTACGAAAACATATTTTGACATCAGAGCTTTGTGGCCAAATTCCGTCTGTTATAAAGCTTTAACTTACTGATACTGAAAAGACTATTACAGGGTTATGCAGGTTTGATTAACTTAAATTTAAGACTTTTTAAGACCATTATGAATAAAATTTAAGACCTATAAAATGACAAAGATGTACAAAGAAATGCAGGAGACCAAAACCTGGTTTAACACACCTGGATCAAATGATGGCTCATTAGAGGCCTAAGAAGAACATTAACATGCTGAAAAGGTTGTTGGTTCCGCCAGGTAGAGAACTAAAACATGCAGGATGCCGGCCCTTGAGGACCCACTTTGGGCACCCCTGCTCTAAAAGTTCTGTTTTTCTTTTTTGTGGCACTCTGGCTAACTAGAGAGCCATAACTGCAAATGAACCATATGCTAGCTGCTAATGGCTTGTTTGCTTGCTAGCTAGTTAGCATCTTCACACCGGTAGCCTTAAATTCTTTGAGTCACATAAAGCCTACAAAAACTACATAGAATATACAAGATTGAATAGTCCTGGCACAAAAATTTAAGACCTACGATTAATGTATTCATCTTTAAGAAATGTAAGAAATTTTAGGGCTTTAATTTTAGATAAATGAAGCTAGGACTTTTTGAAGGTCCTAAAATTTCCAAATCTAACATGTCCCATAAAATATGTTGAAATAATAAATGAGAATATGTTCAGTCATCCTGTTACCCGCTGGATGTTTGACTTACTCTGTCGCAACCAAATGTGCCAAAGACATATCTTGACATGTCATAGAACATAATACGTCTTTTTTTTTAAATACCCGTCAGGGCTGATCAAACTGAAATCGGTTGTGGTCAACAGTGGTGCGTGTTTAGGTGGCATTCTCTGCAACTGTTTGCTTCAGTATAAATAGATTCCTGGCTAACAACTCAAATAAAGACCTAAATAATCCAGTGGTCTGTTTTGATGGGAAGTAAGAGAACTTAAAACAACTTTATGAATAAAACTGTATAAAGTATGGAACGGTGAAGGAATAAAATACCCATACGTCCAAGATGCAACAATCGTGTTAAAGTTATAGTAAGAATCTTTTTCTCCTTCTGAAATCACTATCAGAAAACAAGCACATTACTCCCTCCACAGGCCTGGAGTGGAAAATCCCATAAATTACAGATTCCAGAAGCTGAAATGTAAAGGACCCTACACACAGTACAAGGACATCAAGTAAAAAACAATTGCTATTTGCATTTTTAAAGAAAAAAATTATAAAATGGTTATTTAATTTTGAACCATAAATAGTTTCAAGTAATTGCGACAGTTTAAAACGCAGAACTCCAGCTGATGTAAATGTTACGTAAACATAGGCAGGGTGACACAGAAGAGCAGTCTACCTTGTGTTTCCCACACTGAGCTCAAGGGCCCACTTCATCCTTCGGGCTCCGCTGCCTCCTCTTGTGGACAAAGCTCCTCCTCCTTGAGGAGACGCCATGACAACAAACTTCACCGCTGGTCCTTGGAGACAGTGTGCACCTGCACGCAGCTAGAAAAACACATGATGATATTCATTACATTTTCTTTTTCTTTCTTCTCTTTTTAAGGACCTTGAAAAGGAAAATATTATATCTGGGTCAAAGTCCAGACCTTTCAATTGACAATATGTGCCAAGACACTTTTCCTTCTTCTTCACCACCATACACTACTCTATGTTGGTATACACTGACGTTTGTGGTTGTAACATACAAAAAGCTCCAGGGGTGTGTGAATACTTTTGTAAATCACATTACCAAAAATGACTGAACAATATAAATATAACACACTGACAACAGTAAAAATATTTAACAGTCAGGGACAGAAACCTTCCTAGAACAGTGGATACCAATAAGCTCAATAGGAAATCAGATCTGGTAGAGGTACATCTAAAACAGAAATTAAGTCAGATTTAACCCTAATCGACGATTACATATTTTTTTTGGTGCAATATACAATAAATAGCATAACGAAGTCCATTTCCAGAAGCTCAAATTGGAATAATTTGCACTTCCAACACCTTTTTATTTGTCACAGATGCCATTTTTGCTAATTTGACACAAACTAAGATTCTTGTTTAACAACGGGCGAATTTAATAAAGCAACAGCTTTGTTGAGAGCTTTCTAACACAGACACGTGGATAATAAGGCGGAATAAGACAGCACGTATTGATAGCAGTCAGGGGGATTTGGATTAGCTATTCCAGATATTAGTTGGTTTAAGTTGCTCCAGTAAACACAGCGGCAGCCCCGCAGTTAGAAGCAGCAGCTCGAGGCAGCGCAGGCAGGCTGGCGCCGTCAGCTAACGTCGAACAGTTAAAGCCACGCGCACTGTCGGAGGTTAGCTTACCTTACAAATACATCTAAACCGGTTCTGCTGCCGTTGGAAGTGGGCTTTTTAAGAAAAACGAACGACACTGGCCCGTAAGGAGAGCCGAGGAACAACTTGTTCCGCCGACACTCGCTGATTCCTAGGCCCGCAATGATGGCGCAGTTACGCTCAGAGACGTAGGTGCACGTAGACGTCGCACAGCCAGTAGTTGGTACGTCAGCGTCGCCGCCATATTGGGGAGGACGCTTCCGCCACATTTACTTACCTACACAGGGATTTTGCGTTATAAAAGTTTGATTTTGTTATGTCCCACACATTCTGTTTTGTGTGTTTTCCATCTTTTACATTGAATTATATCTTAAGATATGGTCCAAAGCTATGCAGTCTACATACTCAATGTTTTTCTTTTTGACAAATTACGTATTTTGGAGAATTTATGCGATAGGCCAAAAATAAACTAGGATACAATGGTGATGTCAAAGGTAATTTACATATGGATTGTTCTTCTTGAGTTACTTCGGACCTCTCAGCAGCTACTATGGTGAATGCACTACTTAAACTGCCTTACAGTAAGGGAATGATCACATCTTTATATTTTAGTGTTATGCCATTTTCAGATGACAAACTAAACAGTGCTCTGAGATATTCAGATATGTCCGGATATTGTTTGAAAAACAAAACCAAAAAAAACCGGCAATAACAAATACAACCAAAAACAGATCAAACTTAGGGCTTTAATTATATCAAACATTACCCACAGTGATACGCTGCAACATCTAAACATCACATGAAGAATAAAAGTTAAACGTGTATGTGCATCTTAGCTGTCAGTTCAGAACAATCATACTATATACAAACTTACTGACAATCAAATAAAGCAGTGCAAACTGTATTAAGTATACATGAGTCACATATAAGAGGCACAGTGGTTCTGTACAGTGTATGCACATTGAGAAACAGATTAAACACAGATATAAGGTCTGAGTGATTAAGGCTCAGCTTCCTCATGTTTGTTCAAAAGGCAACCCCCCCTCCCTCCAAAAAAAAAAACAACAACATATAACTCCCATTATAAAGATAATCAATGCTGTTTAAGGTCGGTTGTTTTTGCTACATATCTTGTGAGTGCATTTGTTTCTTTTTTCCCCCCCACTTTTTATAGGAAAAACATTTTCAGGGTGTTTTTCTTCTCTTCTTCACTTCACTTCACTGGTTGTCTTCATATCACTTGTAGAGGCTGAGCTCTGGGCTGTGGTACAGGCACATGTAGGAGTCGCAGAGCAGCCTCCGGGCCGACTCCCTCAAAGACGAGGCGTCCACCCTGCTCAGCTCCTCCTCCGACAGGCCCAGGTAGCGGCCCACCTCGGGACACCCCCTCACCTGGGGGATGTTGAAGCCGTTCTCGCCACCTGGGCGAGGAAGCGAACAAACAAATGTGAGGCTTTTATGTTTGACAAAAGAGAAGTGATTTGTGCTGCCCTCCCGCTCACCTTCTCGGTCTGCCATGCTGTCAAAGAACAACCAGTCGGAGGCCTGGGGTCCGTGCTTGACGAAGCTGACGTAATGGCTGGTTTCGATGCACGTCACCGCAAAGAGAGACATCCGCTGGCGGGTGTGATGCAGAGGGCCCGACCACGTCCCCTGAGGAACGGCGATCTTGACCGGGTTGTGCGACGCGCGGTTCCTGTGACTGTGAACCTAGTCGTGCACAGAAGAAAAAACGAACAGAATCAATACCGCTCTTGTTTTTTTTTTTATCATTATTATTTTTGACAGATTTTCCAGGTGATGAAGGGATACCTGCGTGTTGCACGTCTGGCAGTATTGCTTTAGATGTCCGGGAGTGATGTCCAAGTCTTCGTAGCACTGCACACACTCCCACTCGGCTACAGCCTGGCAGATACTGCACTGCCTGAGAGCTACAGACACAGGTACACACAGCAAGAGATATATTCATAAATGAAATAAAAACTGCAAGTGAAACGAGCAAAACATGATATTAGACACAACAGACAAGCAATAAAACCTTACTGTCATCCAGCAAATCTGTGATATCCAGACTGAGGGTGGGCAAGATGGCGTCAAACATTTTGAAGTCCTTCCCAAACCGGGGCATTAGCAGAAGTAGACAGGAGGGAGCCTGGTGGGGCAAGGAATATAAATACAAGTTCTTGTAAGAAGCTCAGGCTCAGACTTTGTCTGATCAATGTTTTAGCGTTCATAAAACTCCCTATGCTGAGGTCAAGCTAAAAGACTCATGTCTTGATTCTCTAGTACATTCACGTTTTTGCAGTAAACTTAAAAGTCCAACAATGATGGAGTCAAGATGGACTAAGAAAAATATTAACGCAACACTTTTACAGCAATATGAAGATTGCATGTCACCTCTGTTTAAAGTAGCCAAAAGAAAGAAGAACTTTTGTAATTCTTGGGTAGTACAGTTAGTCTTGTAAAATCCAGCCCCTTGTCCTAGGCTTTAGGCTTCGTCCAGAGGGTTTGGGCTCTCGGCTATTGAGAAACGATTGCTTCCAGGAGGCGTGGCCTCTGTTGAGGTATTCAATTTTACCCAATCGGTAACGTTTGTCCACAAGTTCGGTGCTATGAAGCTTATCGGAAACTGCTTGCGCTGTAAACAACCATCCTCCACAGTGCAGAGAGAAGTGCCAAACTGAACGAGGCTGCTGCTAATGTTAATTCAATATTTGGAAGCTTGGCCGACACGGACTGAACGTCTTCCTTCACTTCCTCTGCTGCCATGGTTAAAACTACAGACAGACTACGCAAAATATTTACGTCAATGTTCACAACTTCTTCTTCTTCTGATAGGCCTGGTCAAAAACAGACTGGAGACAATCCAAGTGAAAGGCAGAAAGCCTAAACTGTGCTGTAAGCAAGATTTTCTTTTTTTTTCGTAGAGGAGTTGCACAGGCAGGCAATGGCCATGGTACCAGCTGGATGATGAAATCCTGAGCTTTACCTCGGCAAACTTGAGGCCGCCGTGCAGGAAGGAGGACTCCAGCAGGGACTGAACGCTGGCGACCCTCATGGACGCGGGTGAGGCCATGGGGATGGGCGAGTTGACGGGGGGCGCAGGAGAGGCAGGGAGTGTTGGTGGAAAGAGTTGGTAGAGGTGGCACTCCTGAGCCTGCTGAGTCACTGATCTGAAACAGAGAAAAAGGGAGGAGGACAGGTGTGACCTTTAGACGCGGCACATCGAAAAAGTACTTTCCCCTGGGGTTACTGAAGTCGTAAACATGATTTTTGGGGGGGATTTTGTCAATGAAAGCAAAGTTTTAAAGTTAAAAAGTACATTCTGTAGCTTCTCTTGTTGCCACGAATGCAGAAAATGACTTGTAGTGCAGCAAAAACAACTCAGATTTTCATTCACTTAAGAGATTTCTGCACTAGTGTCTCCAGTGTGTCTCTAATATCGTGTGAGCTAAACTAGCCGTAGGTCTCGGTTGTGCTGTGCTCTTGCACAGGAACGCAAGCAATGGAGGGAAACGGCAACGTTGTCGCTGCGACAACCAGACATGATGGCATTGTTTGCACATGAGCTACAGGTCTGACTGCAGCTGTGACCGCATTTGAACCAGGAAGAGCACGTTAACCTGCAGCCGGTCTTATATGCTGGTAGAATAGAGGAGGCGATGAGTAAATGACCTGATCTTTAGGAGCGGCTCGACTCGCAGCAGCTGGAAAAGCTTGTTCAGGAACTCCTCGGGATCTGACAGACAGGGCGAGAGAGCAGAGTGGCAACATTCCTTAGCTTTATTAACAGAGAACTTAAAAAAAAACAAAAAAACAAGGGAAAAAAAAAGAAGAAAAGCAGGAAATCAGAGGCCCGGACACAATGCATGCACACCTTTTTCCTGGTTGGTGAACCCTGCGTTGCTGTTGGCAGCTTCCAGCAGGCGCCTCAGAGCCATGGTCTTACTGGCACACACGTAGCCGTTCCTTAACAGAGCGACACACACACCTTTTAGATTATGTTCTGTGTGGGGTGGGGAATTTTGCTTTTCAGAAACAATCAGAGTATCTGTGTTTCCAATACAAACATGTGCAACTCTTTGTCTGCATTCTGCTAACCTTGAGAAAAGAAAAGAAAACACACACACACCTTCTCAGTGGGTTGACTATCTCACAGCGAAGCAGGTCCTGAGCCAGTTTGGAGCTTTGGTTCGTTTCGGCGTCAGATGGCCAAAATAACACCCAGTCTGCCGAGCTGCAGCAGGAGAACAAACTGCAGGCAAAGGGAATCAAATCATTGTTTCACTTGTTATCCATTTCTTTGATTGACAGAAAAGAGGAGTCTGTCAGTTTCCTGCATCTCGAATAAACCAGATTTACCTGCTCTACTTTGACAAAAAAAAACAACAACATTTAAATGTTTCCCTGTGGGTATCTAGGCATTTGTAAGAAAATGGGTTTCAATCTTTAATGCTTCGGATATTTTGTTCCCTTCTCCTGACCGGCACATTTGTACAATAAAACATATTTTTTATATCTTTTGTAACCTATACGGTAACTTTGACTGCAGTCTAAGAATGCAGGTAAAAATCCAACGAGGACAGCTGATCTTTATTTCAGGCTAGTCCAATTTGATGTAGTTGATTATTGAGTGTAGGGCTGAAACGATTAATCGTGATGAATCAATTACTGAAATAATTGTCAACCAATTTAGTAATCAAATAATTGTTAGCTGGAGTATACAGACTCTGCTGAGAGAACAACACATGTAGACTTTTTCAGAAAATCTAATTATTTTCTTGAATTTTAGGCAAGAAAATGTTTTTTTTCTTTTTTTAAAAAAAGGAATTAAATTATTTGTTCCTTTGCATTTTATTAATGTATTTCTAATATTGTTTAAAAAAGGCCTAAGTGAAAAACCTGCAAAACATGACAATTATTTCTATCCGATTAATCGTCACGGGAAATTGTTCATTGATAACTAAAATAATCGTTTGTTGTAGCCCTAATTGAATGTCTCAATGTAATGTGTAGAATGCACATTTATGCAACCAGGTCACTGCTTCTATCGTTTTTCTCTCAAACACATTCATTTGTTTCTCACCTGAACAGCGTGGCGTCCAGGTAGCAGGAGTTGAGGTGACCCTGGATGCCTCTCTTTGAGCCTTCGTACAGCTGCCCGGCCTCGTCCCCGTCCACCGGAGGAGTGTGTTCGTCCACCCGCTCGCTTCCCCAATCTGCAAATGCTGAGAGCCACGGACGCAGGTTGGAATTACAAGAGAACGGGCGACATCGCCTTTAATATGGCAACAGGATGCAGAGATGTCCCAGCTTTCACAAAACTAGGTGCAGCCTCGCTTTGGCTAAGCGGCTGACGCTTTCTCACCTATCGAGTTGCAGCGCTCCACTTGGTTGACGGGCTTCTCGGGGACGGGGAACCTGGAGTCCCGTCTGCAGTTGCGAAGCTTGACGAACAGGCCCTTGTTGGCGGGGCAACGGAAGTGGCGTTCGCCGAGGTAACTGCCGTCTGTTCCAGCAGACAGCTCCTGCTCCTAAAACGCAAAAGTGTGGAAAAATACAAAACACGTGTGCTGTAATCCGGTTGCATAACTGTACACACCCTGAAAGTCATATTTTGTTGAATCACTTTCTGATTCTACACCTCTAATCGGTAGGAGTCGGTCAGCATCCCACATCATTTCCTATAGAATATAAATATCTACCACTATCCTAGAAACTGGCATATTTTCTGTCCCTTTCATGGGATACAGAACTTCAAGGTTTCTCTGCATGTTTCACCAACTCAAATTTAAGACGATTAAGTGACATTTGCGACATACTTCCACAAAAATATACAAACTTCGTCCCACCAACTGGCGATAAATTTGTACTTCGCAGAGACAGACGCAAAATGGCTAGCTAGCTGGCTAGCCAGGGTGTGTTAGCAGCTAGTTAGCGGTAGCCTCAACCGCAACGAGTCACGGAATGCAATGAAAATATGTGAGTGCAACTTAAACTTCTGCCTGACAGAAAAGTCCAGCAAGAATATCAAAATACAAAAAATGCTTGTTAAAATGAATTCAATACATTTTAAGGCCCTTATATTTTGGATACATGAATTTAAGATTTTTTAAGAAGACACCCTGTACATGTAGTCGTCGACATAAGCTTGAATAAATGTGTTACAACCTCCATGGCATCTTTCATTAAATTATACCAGTGCAGCGTTAATAAAACAACCCATGTAATGTTCATTTATTTATTGGTTCAAAACTATCAATTGGTTAATATCATGCGATTCATGGGCCATCACAAATATCACCAGGAGATATTTACTGAATTAAACATCTGACATGTATTATTAATCAAACTAATCTGGATTTGCATGTATTTACTGATGAGAAACATAAGAAACTAATTGGATTAACTCAAACATTGACAAAAAAAAATTACTTCTACTGATGGAGAATAAAAAAAAGGTTAGGCTTGAATCTTTGACTCTCACACTGAAGAATAAGATCATTGACTTGCATGTTTGGAGAAGAAACAAGAGGTGCAACAACATATTAATATGGATTAGCTTTGGTTCGTGATTCCTTACTTTTTCCTTCTATTTTATCCAACAGAATGTCTCATTAATTACAACCCTTTATTGAATTTAAGATAGTTTAGAAAACCAGAAAGCTCCGATGTTACCTAAAACAGTTCTGTGTCGTGTCCGAGATCAGTTTTGTGCAGAACCTCGACAATATTTAAAGGTCAAGAGAAATTAAACTGAACAAGAAAACCGAAGCTGAAGCTACACTCACCAGCTCAATTCCTGCCACCAGCTCCTTGACGGCCCCCAAGTGACCAATCCATCGGATAACCCCGAAGAGCGGCGGGTCGTTCACCTCGACCATCGACCCGACCTCCAGCTCCGTCTCCAGTCCCGTTCCTCCGTAATCATCTACACCCTCCTCATTCTCCTCTTCGTCGTCTACAGGTCTTAAAGGGCTGTGGGAACCGTTGGTGTGCTCCGAGGCTGACACTAGCGTTAGGTTTTGAGGTTTTGGAGGCGGCAGTGGGCGCGTGAGTAAAGGTTTGTGTGTAGGCTTTGGAGGAGGAAGAGGAGGCTTGAGTGCTTGTTTAGTAGGCAGAACCAGGGGCGGCCTGGGAGCAGGAGCTGGTGACGTCGGGGATTGTTTGGGATTAGGGGACAACGCTGGCTTCAAGATGGGCTTAGGAGATGTTTGTTCTGAGAACACAGAATTAAGAAAAAATAAAATAAATGAATATTTTCTGACTAGACAATCAATATGTGGGAGAAACCCTGTGATGCACCTGCAAAAACGCTGCTGACGGGAAGCAGCACTCCGTAGAGGTGACAGGGAATGTGGCAGAGCCTATGTTCCTTGTAAAGTCCGTCCCAGTTACCAGCAGGAGCATCCTGCAACAACAAATCGCCAACAAACCAATAAATAAGGAGAAGGATTCAACATCCTGAGGCCAAATGCATCTTGTGTGGTTCATGCTCACCAGAAGGACTCCGACGTGCGTCGAAGATCGGCCAGGCAGTGCGCCACAGAACTGCACCTCCCCGCCGTGGACAATGCCATCCACGGTGACGCACACTCTCTGGCCGATGTGGAACGGTGGCGGTGACGACGAGCCGCGTGGATTGTTGTGAATGGCGATGGGTGTCGACTCGGCCGTCCGCGAGAGCATGTCCTGCGTCTGCAGCTGGGCCTTGGGGCGATTGTGATTGAAGCTTATGCGACGCAGGTGGGGCTGGTTGGAGCGATCGTTGTTGCTACGGTGGCCGTTGACGCCGTGGTTGGTGCGGCGGGAACGGTCCCGGGTTTTCTCCGGAGCGTCGATGCTGTTCCTGCTGGACCAGTGGCGGAGGCGGATGTGGCTCACGGGGACGAAGAGGCCGCAGGCATCGGGACAGGAGAAGTAGCGGACGCCCTTGTTGGAACCATTGCAGGTTCCTCTACCCACTGCTGTACCCTGGAGGAGCAACAGGGAGGAAAAACAGGCTTTTCATGAGCAATTCATTGGTCTTTTTTTTGTATACAATAAAATTATTGCTGAAATGATTAATCTGAATAATCGGATTAATCATAACTAATGTGATGATTATCATGATTAATTCCACGACTATCATGATTAATCTGCGTTTTACAGATTAATCATGAAAAATAATTGGATCAATCTGATGATTATCATGATTAATCACGATAAATCATCTGATTAATTATGACTAATCACGCTAAATAATGATTAATCACATTAAATAACAATTAATCATGATTAATCATCGGATTAATTACGATAAATCGTCTGATTAATCACGATAAATCGGATTAATCATGATAAATCACGATAAATCATCAAATTAATCAAAATAAATCATCGGATTAATTGATCTGTGAAATAATTGTCAACTAATTCAGTAATTGCTAGCTGGAACATACAAATTCAAAAAAAAAAAAAATATTCAGAGCAGTAATTAACCCAAAACTAAATAAAAATATGTACATTTTACATTTAAGATGAAAACACCTAAATAAGTCTTAGCCAAATCTCATCAAGTGGCATAATTTTAGCTTCACTTGGTTCAGATTTACTGAAGGAATTTTATGGTATTGCATTTTAGGCAATGGAAACTATTTCCTTATTTATTTTTTAAAAAGAACTGAATTATTTGTTTATTTGCATCTTTTATATATTTCTGCAGATTTTTAAAATTTAATCTCTTGGGCCTTTTTTTATACAAAATTATAATATGCCATTTCTTAAATCGGATTAATCGTCAGAATAATCAATAGATTAGTTGATTACTAAAATAACTGATAGTAGCAGACCTGATTAAGATGTACTGTTAAGGCACAAATTAATCTGAGAATATCTGTGGTGTGAACTAATGATAAGGGTGATGGCACAGAGGCCTCTAAGAGTTGGAGCTCATCACCACACTATTTTCTCATTTTATATTGTTTTGCAAAATACCCAACTCTATGGTTTGATTTGAAAAACCATTTTAAATGTATTACAGGTTGTATTACAGTTTTGAGTTTAGCTATTAAGTTTGGAAAGTTCTTTAATTTCGTCAACATTCATCATATTTTCTAAGAAACAAATCAACACATTTCAATCCATATTTGGACATTCCTACTAATGACATCTGATTTGTTTTTCTGGGCTCTTTTTAGTGTTTATACATTGCAAATAGTCTTGTATGTAGAAAACAAAAAGTTGATCTAGTCCATTGTACATTCCTTGAAACCAGTTAAGCCACTTGTGATAACTGCACAGTATTTTATATTTTATTATTAATCATGTTTTTATACACATTTTTAACACTTAATGACTTTGTTTGTGTAAACCTACATACCTCGATGCTCCTGCTGCACCTAAATTTCCCTGATGTGGGATAATAAATATATTTCTATTTTATTTTTTTATCTGTATTCGGCGCCCTCGGACTGCTGAATAAAATCATGCGCCAACACATCCTAGAAGACAGAAAATGTAACCTCTTTTTGTAATTTCTTTATGATTTTGCTTCCACTCATAATTCAACAGTATAAATACTTTTCAAAGCATTGTAAATATATGAGATCGAACAATCCAACTTTGTTAACCTGTCTGCTTTAACAAGGTTAGACATTTTTTTCCCCCTCAAGTTACTTGTTCTGACTCTTCTTTTCACATCTATGGAGTTTTCCTGGGAACCCACGCCTCAAATATCACCTTTAGCTCCACTCCAAAATACAAAGC
Source organism: Xiphophorus maculatus (assembly GCF_002775205.1). Taxonomy (NCBI): domain Eukaryota; kingdom Metazoa; phylum Chordata; class Actinopteri; order Cyprinodontiformes; family Poeciliidae; genus Xiphophorus; species Xiphophorus maculatus. Next base: position 6,694,952 of record NC_036456.1, read on the forward strand.
GCTGCTCCCTCCGCTGAGCGGTCCGATGTACTTGAGTTCTGCCTCGGCCAGCTCATCCTGAGCGCCGATCAGGACCCACAGCGGAGCATTGGTGGGGAGAGAAGCCAGCTGTCGCAGGTTGTCTGGATTGTCTGAAAAGCGCATAACACACGCAAAGATTAGAGTTAGAAAATTTTACTGCACAGACATTTGTCAAAAAAAAAAAAAAGATTTATGTCAATCTTCATGTGATCGCTCAACAATCTAATTCGCTTAACGCCGCTGACGCATTACTTAGTAGGTTTAGTCGAACGTCCAGGTCGGACACAGGCTCCACCAGTCCAACGAGGTCAGCTGAGATTTCCAGCAAGTATTTCTTTTCTATTTTCACCATGAGTCCATTGTCCAACACCTGCATGAAAATGAAAAGGACAGGTAGATCACACAAGGTGAGTAAAAAAAAAAAAAAAAGAACTATGTTGAGTACAAAGATTACCTTAAATTTACCTTAACAGTGAATTTAAGGTATGGCTAAGATTCATAACACTTTGTGGGGAAGGTTGACTTCTGATTCAGACACTTCCCTAGTACAACGATGGCAATAAAACAGTAACAGGAACAAACTTCAGTGTATATGACTGGGATTTACTGTGGTGAATCAACACGCAGCAGCGTATAATCATGAAGCGATCTACGCACCAAACAAATAATTGACTTCAGAGGCTAATCAGTACACAGACTCTACCCGCGACTGATTTCATTTCTTTAGATGTTTTGCGAAGCCCTCAGAGGTTTTCGTTTGTAAACAAACAGTGTCATGGCAACTCTGGGGGAGCTGCAGAGACACACAGCTCAGGTGGAAGAATCTTTTGACAAGATGCTCCCTCGCTAAAGATAACACAAGGTGGTAGCAGCGCCGTCTTTGCGATTTTAACTGCACGCGGCGGTATTTACATAACTCTGGTAACCATGTCGACCGTGTCGCGAACTCCACAAATTGGGCCTTCATGGGAAAAAAGGCCAGGTGAAATCCATAGTGGATTCCTTCAGCAAGGTTGAATGAATGGAAACCTGGCATTTCTTAAAAAAAATAAAATACATTTTAAATAAAAAATATAACCAAGGTGTGATGTTCCTTCTGCAAATAAATGATTTAACTATTTTAAAATCCCAATAAAATACACTGGAGTTGATGGTTGTAAAGTAACAAACTGTGGAAAGTCTGTTACAGTCTGTCCAATCACTGAAACGCGTTTAAATCTTATCAGGGCTGAAATAATTAATTGTGCCAAATCACTTATTGAAATAATCGTCAGCTAATTTGGTAATCAATTAATCGTTAACTAGAGCATGCAGACGTGAAAAAAAAGGTAATTTGCTGGGGAAAAAAACCCCAACATACCCAGACCAGTAAGCCAAATAAAAAGAACATCTCCTGTTAAACATGTTTTTTTATCTAAACATTAATTGACTCATAAAAAAACAAACATAAATAAACAAAGCAGATCAGCCCTACTATGTAATAATGTTAAGTCAAGCAGAAAGGGCTGAGCTTTTCACATGTTGATGTCAGAAGCATTTTTTAGCTGTAGATACACCTTTACTAAAAATGATCAAGCATGCGCTAAAGGAATCCTGCTTTTGCATATTTTTTTTTTTCAAATAAAGTGTTTGCTTTCTTGTTTAAAAATGAATTGAATTCTTTCTTTATTTGCATCTTTCATGTATAACCCTTTTGAAAGCCTTTCAGCCGTTTTTATTCCTCCTTTTGACAACGTGACAGCTAGATGAAATGTTTGAGCTCCAGCAGACATTTCTAAATCGTCACAGTATGATGAATCTGCACATTTTAGTTAAAATCATAGACTTGTTTTTGTTGTTCCTCATTGTCAAACTCACAGCTGAAGGGTTTCTGTATCTTATGTTTTCTCCTACATATAATGCTGTTTTTAAGTTATTTAAGTGCCCAAAGGTCTGTATTATTATTATTATTGTTGTTTTCATTTCTACAATATTTTGTGTTGTACAAAAAGGCTAAAGTGGTACGATAACAAAACTGCAGAATTTGGCAAATTTTAAAATCCGATTAATCGTCAGATTGATCGATAAATTAATCACACTCGTTGGTTGCCGTCCTAAATCTGAATGAACGTCATCGTTGTCCTAATTACGTATTGCTCAAGATATTTAACACGGTGATAATGAAGTGCAGCAAGTTTGGTTCGTGTACTCGAAAGAAGTTGCCATGAAGTCAGTTGGTACCTTAACCCAGAGGGCGTCCTTTCGGGTCCTGCCCTGGTCCTGCTCTTGGCAGATGAACCCCCTGCTCAGCAGAATGGGTCCCTCCAGATCGTCCTGGACCTGAAGGTCGGTCGAGATCAGGAACAGCTTGAAGGAACGACGCTTCCTGTTCTGCTCAGGGGCTCCTGACATTTTCGAGGTGTCTGTACCAGCAGCTGCTCCACGGCGAAAATCGAGCCCTCTTTCTCTATGAAGGTTAAAAAAAAAAAAAAAAAAAATTGTTCTCATTACGAGGAAGCGACAAGAGCGCCACGGTATTTCCGTTCACCTGGAGGAGTAACAGCGACGTCAGGTAGCAGCCGCGGAGAAGTTCGCATTAAAACTTTACTCGCTCCCACCTCAACCAAATTCCGCTCTCCTCGCACATTGTTCACTAATAAACAACTCGGACAACTTGGAAAACCAGTGGAAGACAACTCACCAACTTTTTCAACTCCGACCGTCAACATTTCCCTTCACATTTAAAGGAGCTCCGCTCAATAACAAACCGCACCATGAATCAGGAAGCGGCGTGATGAACAGCCGAACAGCCAATCGCGTGCGAGGGAACCAGACGGAGGAAGGAGTTTGAGCCAATCAGAAAGCAGGTGGGCGGTACCGACAGCGAGGGGGGGGGGGGAGAGAGAGGGGGGAATTCCACATTGAGTGATTGTTGACGCTCCACGCATTTCGGAAACAAGACACATAGACTATAACAACGCAGGCGAATTAATGTATGTATTTTTTATTATCATAATTAGTTTATATAAATAGAATAGAAAAAATATATTTCCATACTAATAAAGCTATTTTTTTCCCCCATTCACAGTTCTCAGCATTCCCTCAATACGACACAAACATACAAGTTACAGTTCATCCTTCAATCACAAGTCAAAAAAGTGCAATGTCATGTCCTTCATGTAAGTTTTCATGGCGTCATTTCACGCCAGTGAAGAGTTTTTTCCCACTAGAGTCGTGTCAGTTTGACACATTATTTGAAACAGTAGTTTAAAGCATCAGGGGTCGCAGCGATTGCATCCGAGGAATGTCACCAGTGACATCATACTCTGGGATCCCAACCCTTCAGGCTATAAAAGGTGTGCTGTGCAGGTGTTGACTAAAAAGTGTAAAAAAAAAAAAAAAAATCCACTCCACTCCATCTAAACCAACTCAGACTAAAAAGGTAAACAATAAAAGTTAATTTCCGTGCAAACTCTACTTTCTTTGACACTCTTATGTATTGGTCCACTCATTTTGAGGATGGAGCAACCGAAAAACAGTTTTTGTTTTTACTTTTTTCACATCTTTCCATCTCTGTTCATGTAATCAGGAATGTGCGTGTTTTTCCTATTATAACAGGTTGTTGGGATGAAAAACATTTCTTTGGTCCACGTCTTACAATATCTATGCTAGACCAGTGCATTCCAATAAATCAAAACCATAAGGTAAAACGTTCCCCTCCCCCCACCCCTCAATATAGAAGTGAGATACAAAAATAATTTTTAATACATGATCAATGTCATTCTTCCAAGTCAGACCTTTGTTTTTCGAGGAAGACCACGTTTCTTTTGTAAGCCACAAGCTTTTCTCTTACAACAGTATTTGGTCATTGTGTTTCTATTGAACCTAAATTAGCATTATTTAGGAATTTGGCGACAAACGTGATCCAGCCTTGGTGAGTTCCCCCGTTAAAAATCTTTTTCAGTATATAGAATGATACAGTACAATGCAGTGTGCCTGGCAGGCCCTTTAGAGGTCCATAAGGTGGAAGAGTTCTCCTTCCAGATGCCGTTTGTATTTTGCTTTTAGCAGTCAGGATGGATCGTCTTTATCGTCTCATCCTGTAAAAACGGGTTCTGTTGCCGTGACCCTTTTTTGTCGTCGAGTCGGCATCTGGTGCGCAAATGCAGCCGCCGTCTTCCTTTAAGTCATAGCCACTGGTTGTGCGGAAACCAGGATGACTCATCCGGCGTTGTGTTCTTTATGGCAGACCGAGCCGCGGGCGTTCAGGTCGCAGCGCCCGGTTTAAGCTCGATTAGAACTGAGGAGTCGAATGGTCGGTTTTGACGTAGTAGGTGGTGAGTTCTCCTTTCCCCTTCACGTTGACTTTTCCTCGGAGGGTGACGTCGTACCCCACGCTCTGGATAATTTGGGAGGTCTCCTCCGTCACCTGAGTTCATGGTGGGGGGAGGGGAAAAAAGTTGTCAATGTTAATCCAATCATCTGTTATTAGTATCGTCTTGTTTTAAAGGGGAAGTATTATGTTTTCCAAGCACACAGCACTATATTATACCACAATTAAGTATATATGTTAACTACAGTTGTTAAAAAAAACTCTGTATATAAAATGTGACTTAAAAGAAATGTACTTTGTAATTTAACACCTTGAAATTGGGCTTCTGTCTCTTTAAAAACTCCTGCTCTTTCTGACATGCCGCCTTCAGGAACTCCTCTATTAACTCCATAACAACATTTTTACCAACGTTGCACTGAGAAGCTCCTATGATGAGCTCAGCAGATGCGCAGTGTGCTAATTGCTGCTGGCTAGTCTGAAGGAGCGCCGAGCTGCATCTCGAAGGCGGCGCTAGCTCCACCCAGCCATTTTGCACAACTGAATAGTTGCCGTGGGAGATTCAAGGATTTCTCAAACATGAATGAAAGAATCAAAGCAACACTCCAGGTATGTTTTTAAATGAGGGAATAACATTATAACACAATGTGAAACTAAAGAAAAGTTAATTTTACATAACATTGCCAATAAGGAGCTTATTTCTGTACTGGAAATCTGGAAAAAAAAAAAGACAAACATAGAAAAAAGTTTATTTTATAAGTCATTAATTTGTGCATGTGTTGAGCGTTTTTCTAACCTGTAACTTGTCCAGTTCCCCTGTGCTTTCCATCCTACTGGCAACATTAACAGAGTTCCCCCAGATGTCATACTGAGGTTTATGGGCGCCGATAACTCCCGCGATCACTGGGCCGTGATTTGCTCCTGCAAGTGGATAACAGACAAGAATACATTCTTGTTCACATTTAAGAGAAATGATCATTTTAATATAAAAATGCCTCCTATTTAGGACTTTATATCCAGTTTGTATTTGCATCTGTGGGTTTTGTATTAGTTTCTTATTCAAAATAGCTGAACCCTCTACAGAAAAGCAAAGTAAAAAGGCAGTTCAAAGTGCTTTACACCATAAAACATAACACAGTCACCAGTAATAAACATTACATTTAGTCAAACTCCATCATCAGAATCATCAAGCAAACACACATCAAACATGTTGAGCAATGTTCCAGTTACGACTAATCAAAGGCAACTCTATACAGGCGAGGTTTTAGTATTGATTTAGTGTTTCAGCAGTTTTGCAGTTTTCTGAAAGTTTGTTCCAGATTAGAGATGCATAAAAGCTGAATGCTGCTTCTACAGGTTTGATTCGGGTTCTGAGGATGCAGAGTAGACTGGAACAGTAAACCTCACAAATTATGTTTTATTCATTCATTTTTCAAAAACACATTTCAGCGTTTAGAGATAAAATAGTGAGACAACTTCTGTTTGTAATTAAAGGCACTTCTGGAACCAGAGTCTGTGCTTTAACATATCAAAGCAGTTGTTGTTTTTCTTTTTTTTTTCAGTGAAGTCTCCACTCTCCTGGGAATATTAAAATGAACTCACCGATCCGGAGTTTAAAGTTGTTAAAAGAGTGCTGGTTGAGTTTTTCCAGTTTGCGCATCATTGCTATTGCAAATTCCACCATGGTGCGGACAGTAGTGTAGGTCATGTCGATTTTCTGTAGGGGGAGCCAGAGATCACACTTGTTAGCAGGGCTTTTCTTTTACATGTTAAAAAAAAACCCCAAGAGGAATGCTTTTTCCCTGTGCCAGCTGAACTTGCTTTGCAAAAATGTAGCAAACAATTAATACAAACTTTGACGTGTTTTGTGTTTGTTTTTTTTTTCATTTTACAAACCTTATTGTCTTCTCCTACAGGGGAGTGTCTTAGTCCTGCAGCAGCCATGTAAGTGCTGCCAATCGTCTTAATCTTCTCAACGGAAGAGAATTTGGGCTTAGACAGAAGCTGCATTGAGACGCACACAGACTAAATGTTAGAAAGAAGAAGAGAAGAGAGTATTTAACTTTCTTTCACATCATCTCCGCGGTCGTACGTCATCGAAGTCCACTATGATCTCATTGAGGAAGCGCAGGCACTCCAGGCCGTCTCCGTTGGCGCTGCTCTCGTTGTAAAACTCTTTGAACTGAGGCATCGATGCGAACAACACACACACGCATTCGTATGACTCGCTGTACAGGTCCTGCAAAAAAAATAAATAAAAGGAGATGTTGTAGATGAAGACACTTTGAACTGACGACTAACTCGTCCCGAGGTTTAATATTTGGGAGAATGTTGACTGAGCTGCAGGGAGATGTTGGCAAAACTCCTGCCAAAAATGTTCAGATGTCTCGTTTTTATATATATTTATCATCCAAGGTTTAATATTGTTTTGTTATAAGCTCATATTTCTGTGGGTCTGTACTAGGGATGCAAGTTATTAATTGATCAGTTAATGTAAAGTTGATTGATCTTACCGATTGATTGATTATTTGAGAAGCTGCCATTTTCTTTAAAAAAATCTGAGTTTTCTCTTGTATCAAGATGGTAATTGTCTAACACCAAGGGTTAATTGTTTATAATATACTAAATTAAAAAAAGACAATTAATTTTGAGATTATTTTATGTTAGTTGTATTAAATACTGACTGAATAAACAGAAAACTCCGGTTTTCTCACATTATTAAACTAAAACTAAAATATGAAAAGAATAAAATATGCGAAACACTTAATTCCCCGTGAACAGAGAGATGTTCGTCCATACAGAAGTACCATCTGTGGTAGCTTTGGAAGGAATATTAAAACAGATCTGAAAATCAACAGCATGTATTGGCACAACGTTTCTTCATCATGTTTCATCAAGTTTTCTTTGTTATATAGTGTTTATATTTCTAAACTCGTAAAGCGCCGCCATCTTTGTCTCTGTATCAAAGATACACTGTTAAGCGCTGGTCACCGCTTAACGATGACCAGCGGCGCTCTGCGATGGATGTCAGCCAAACTACAACACTAAAAGAAGGTCTAAGCGAAGGTTTTGAAGTTAATCGATTGCAACCAATTCTAATTTAATAAACCATTAATTAACAATTAATCGCAAGCTGATTAATTGCTTGCATCTGTCCTGCTTCTACAGTATTTACTTGATTGCGGACGGCTTTGCCCATGAAGAAGGAGGCGACGTGAAGTGGCATGACGTTCTGTAGGAGGAGCTTGTTGACGTTCTCCATGGTCTCCATCTCCTCTCGCTCTGTTTGGAAGCAGCACTCCAGCAGGAAGTCTACGCGACACGTCAGCTCATCCTGACAGAGTCACACAAACGCACACAACGTCTCAACGTGCATCGACTAATTTGCTACGCTTTACATTGCGTGGTAATTGATAAAAAGAGACGAACCCGTCTAGCCAGAATGAGGCACACAAAGTAAAAGATGACCAGCCAGATCCCGGACATGATCTGAGGGTCCTTCAGCACCCCGACACTGTAGACAAACACAAATATAAAGTAATTCTAGAGTTGAACAGATCAATAAAAAGGACAACCCACACCCCCTTCCAACTTCCTCAAACATGGATGTCTTGTTTCTAAACTGGGTTTGCATCCCCCGCCACCCAGGAGGGCTTCTTTCTATAGAAAGCAGCTAAATAAATGATGGAGATCTGAAACCGCAGACAAGGATTCGCAATCTGGGCTCGACGTCACGGACAAAAGGGAAGAAATTTAACACCTTCCCGAAGCGAGGCTGGTGGCGTTACGACTGCCGAGGGCGCTGAGTGGAGGGAAGTTTAACACGTGGTTTTCATCTGCACGCACTCAGCGATGCATTAGTTTGTCGACAAACCGAAATGTAAACAGAAACAAGATTTCAGTAATTGATTAATCTACTATCCTGATGATTAATTGGATAAAACACATAGGCACATCCTGGAGATTTTTTCATTTAAGCCGTTTTTATACAGTATTATAAATGTATTAAAGGATGAAAATAACCCAATAGTTCAATTCCTTTCTTTTTTAAATAAGAAAATAAGCATATTACTTCCTATAATGCAGTAACATAGCATTCCTTTAGTGAACGCTTGATCATTTGTAGTAAAGAATGCATCTGCAGCTAAAAAATACTTCTAACATCCAAGTATCACCAGTAGTACTATGCATAGGTCACTCACTGTGTGTGATTTGTATCATAGAACACATCCACAAGGCAGTTGGACTCGTTTTCGTAGACTTTGAGGAAGAGGGCTAGGTACACCACCACAGCCAGCGTGAGCAGGAATCCCTTCACAGAGAAGCAGATCCTAACAAACACCATCACTCCCAGCATGGCCAGCAGGCAGCAGTACAGGTAGTACTAGATGTTTTCACCAAAAGGAGGGAGGGCAGAGAAACAGGTGCAAATTGGTGAGATGTGTTGTTCATACTTGGAACGGAGCAATTCAGAGTTTAGCTTCAGATACTATGGCTGCAAATACAGTGAAACCTACTAGATAGGTAATAGTTAGCCAACAAGGTTAAAGATTAATGTAAACTATGGGAAATGCAAACACAGAGAGAAATCAATGTTAGCACAGAAAAAGGTACAAAAACTGTCTCATGTTTCCATGAATGTGTTGTCAAATGTACAAAAAAGATCTCATAATCCGGTGAGATACTCACAGGCAGATTATACAGTCTCTGTCCTCCTAAATATGTGGTGTTAGTGACCGACGTGCAGTTTCTTCCTGGGAGGACGATCTGGAAAGAATGCAGACACAGTGGAAATAAGACCATCAAGCAAACGAATCGACCGACTGACCGAAAACAATACTTACCAAGTTGAGGATGGCCATAAGCAAAGTGATGAGGATACACAGAGTGACGAGGAAAAGCCGCAGCACCGCCCTGGCAAGGAGGTTGCGCGACAGCTTCACTACCCACTGGACATTTAATGGCAACTTGGAGTGCAATTTCTGATGAGGATAAAGCGAAAAACGTCACTATGGCACCATTCTGAGTCTTTTCAGGACACAGATAACTGGTGATCATTTCTACTTAGGGGAGACCATTAGATTACGCTTTCCATTTTAATGTTTTAATGGCGGAAACTCCAATGTTTTTTGGTAACTTTCATCTAAATTTCCAAAATCATATTTGCTTACATGGTCTGGCAAAGTATCCATACCATTTAAACTCACCTTTTAGCCACATTACATCCACAAACCTCAATATATTTAGAAACTTAGGAGTGAATGCTGCTGCTTGGTTTCCTTAGATGGAAAACGTTTTTTATCAATTTGAAGAATAAACTGAACTTAATGCATTGTTTGATAACTAGGTTGAATTGGAACTGACTCGATTATATTGAATTGACTTTTTTTTTGTAAAGTACCTTAATATGACGTGTTGTGAATTGGCACTAGGTAAAATTGAGCTGATTTAAATGAGATGCATTGGAGTTTTTCAGGGATTCATGTCTTAAACATACACAACCTTGTGTTGGTCTGTATCCTAAATTCCCAATAAAGAGCATTAAAGTTTGGTAATATTCTAGTGGTTTGATTTATTTTGCAAAACAGTGAGTGTTTCTTTTTCTCTAGAACTTTATTTCAATGTAGCTGATCTCAAGTAGCGTCAGTTACAACAAGTCATGCAGCGTTAATTTGATGTTGACATTAAAGTGACGCATAAGCGTAGACTTTACCTTCATGTATGCAACAAAAGAAATGACCAGAAGTGCCACCATTACGGGGAAGGTCACACCGTAGGACACTGCCATTTGAAAGTTCCTATAACAGTAACAAAGTTGAGTTAAGTTAATCTGCTCGCCGTAAATAATAATAATGTTCAGAACAATTAAGATGGAGCCTTATACAATAGACACAATGGTTGTATGCATGAAGATGTTTTAAGAGCTACTTACTTTTCAGAGACAAGCATCTGGACGGTGAAAAGAGTCACGAAAATGATGACGATGCAGCTCACCGAGTAGTGCAAATTCGTCACCTTTGAGAGGCGGAACTGGAAAGCAGTTTTTAAAAAGGCTGGTTAGGAGTGACAAGATTTAGTCTTTTCAGTCACAAGGTTTCCTGTGCAGAGCCCTGCCAAAGTACTAATACTCAAACATTTGTATATTTTTTCACATTAAAACCTCTAACTTCAATTGATTTTATATGGAGTTGAAGAAAAACGACACTTTGGCTTGAATGAGTGTTCAGTTCAAACTCAGTCAGACTGGATGGAGCTCATTAGTGAATAGCAGTTTTCACTTATAAGGTTGGAAAAATGTCTCAATCTGCAAGTGGAACAAGTAACGGTACTTTTTTATCAATATCAAGTGATTATTGACTAAAAACAAGCTCCTACATCTTGCTGAAAAGCTACTTGTAAGCTAGCTTTGTCTTATTTCAAGTGCATTCAAATATTTGCAGTAGAAACTGGACCAAAAATACTTGGTATGACTTTTTTGTTTGTTTTCTAGTATATCTAACAATTTCCTTATTTGAGCTGTGAAACTCTGCAGCTCTTCCAAAGCTACAATTAGAATGTGGGGAATTGGTTGCACTAGATTTTATTTATTGCTGTCTGAGTAAATGAGCAACACATTTTTCAGATTTTTATTTCTGAAATATTTTGATTGCCATGTCATTTTCCTCCATAAAATTCACAATTACACTAAGATTCTAGTAAAACAAATTGAAGTCTGTGTTTGTAACGTCTCAAAAGAAGAAATAACTGAAGGCATATAAATACGTTTTGCAAGGAATTTTATGTGTACATACTTTTAAAGAGCATATATTAGGTTTCAGAAGAAAATATACCTGTTTCTCGACACAGAGGTCATTAAACAACAGAGTCAACCAGTTGAGTTTCTTCACTTTCCTCCTAAATGAAAAGAAACAAGGAAACACTGGAGAAATTTAATAAGATAAAACAGCATCTTTTATATTGTCATATTTTAGACTTTAAAATTCAAAAAGACGTGAAAAAGTAATATCAGCCTCAACTGCCTTGAATGTAATGAAGATGTTTAACTTTTGCCTGACAGAAATGACCCACAAGAAAAAAACTACACAAAACAGTAAAGCTATAACAAAATTTAAGACCTCTGATTAACATATTTAAGACCAACTTACATGTTTTAAAAGCATTTAAGACATTTTAAGGATGAGTGGACACCCTGTAAACTCACCCAGCTATGTCCACTGTGTCCAGCGATCCCTTTATGCTGCTGTCAATAGACAGACTAAAACAAATGAAAAGACATTATTGATGGTATCCTCTGAGAAGACCAGAGAGTAGGTTTCGTTTAGCTCAGGGGTGTCAAACTGCAGTCCTCAAGGACCGGTGTCCTGCAGTTTTTAGATGTACCACAGGTACAAAACACTGGAATGAAATGGTTTAATTACCTCTTCCTTGTGTAGATAAGTTCTCCAGAGCCTTAATGACCTAATTATTCCATTCAGGTGTGGTGCAACAGAGGCACATCTAAAATTTGCAGGACAGCGGCACGTGAGGACTGGAGTTTGACACCCCTGGTTTAGCTCCTTTAAGCTGGATGGATTTGACTTTGGAGTAATTTTATCAACGACTCTTTAAGAGATTCTCGCCACTTACCGGTTGGGATTGTTGTGAAAATGTGTTTCTTCCTAGAATCAAACACAAACATAACAGGCACTGTTAGACTGGGGTACAATAGGCCATGATCAAACAGCCGCGAGAGACAAAACAGAGACTGCCCTGCATGTCCTTTACAACACGGCCCAGTGGGACGGAAAAGCAGGAATACGTCCTTACCGTCGATGTCAGCCGTGGACGCGGTATGACGCCTTTGAGAGGCTTGAAGGGCTTCTTTTTCTGTGGGTTGCTCAGGTCGGCGAAAGGGTGGACGTTCTTCCAAGATTTGAGGTACTGAGACATTCGGACAGACGCCCGTTGCTTGTTCTCACCTGCTGCCTGAAGTTACAGCAGAGGCCATTCAGTTTTTAGATCAACAGCGCATACTTACAAGAAAATAATCTTTTAATACACATTTTAAGCTAGTGTTTCCCCACAAGGGCAGGGCAGGGGAATTTTGTTTACATAGCCCATTTTCAGCAATAAGGCAATTCAAACTGTGTGCCCCTACCAGATTAGGCCTTCGCGGAACACTGCTTGGTTTGTTGGGGTCAATAACCAGGAATGTTTTTCTCCCGTTAAGGTGAGTATTTCGACTTTCCCCATCCCCGTCCTCCACCTCGTATGCTCCATTCAGGTGCTGCAGTGTTTCTTCGGTTATGTGGACTCGCCTAGTTTGACCGGCATTTACAAAGAGAAGTTCAAATGTTTCCAGAATAGATTAAAACTTAAAAATATTGCTTTTTCATTGAAATTAACTAACATTTTTGCATGGTTTCATACAGTTTAGTTATCAGATAAGGATCACTTTTCTTACCCAGGAAGGCCTCCGGACTCCATTTGATTGGCTAAGGTAACATCATTTGACCAGACGTCATACTGCCACTTCTGAGAGCCAATCACACCGGAGAGCACGTTGCCAGTGTGAACGCCAACCCTCATGTTGATATCCACTTCTGTAGCCCGTCTAAGTTCACTAGAAGGAGGGAAAGAAGAAGCTAAAAATCGAAGTTTCAAAGAAAAATGGATAAAATCGAAGAAAATGTGAATGAATGTTTTCAATTTGCCTTAATAAGTGTCTTCACACCATATTTAGAGCTATCTACTTATAATAAGCTAATCTAGTTTTCATGTTATTATTAAATATAAAGAGAATTTCATTGTGTTTAATATGAAATGTAATAACTTTCCACACCAGAACAGCTTTTAGTTTGTTTTCAAAATCCGTAAATATTGCTCCATTCAAATTAATTGGAACCACATATTGCCACATTTGATTTGCATTTGCCTCAGACATGAATTTCCAAGGAATGCAAGCAATGAGGCTTCCACCTCCTGGTCTTCTGCATTTGCATCAAACAGCACAGAACAGAAATCAAAATAGATTATGCAAAATATGTTATTTTAAAAGTGTGGGAAAGCACAACCAAGGTACTAATACTCTAAGTTTTGTATATTTCGTCACATTAAAACCACTCATTTCAATTCACAAGTCAATTGTACTTTGACGTGTCAAATCGTTGACGTGGAACATCAGCAATACCAACACCGGCAGCAGTTGGTACTGAACAAAAAAAAAAAAAAACTCTTAAAGGGGTATTATGTGTTTTCCAGGCAAATAGTACCATTTTATAGTACAGTGAAGTAACTATGTTAACTTCAGTTGCTATAAAAATGCTACATATGTCAAATATGACGTCAAATAAATTTGATGTTGTAATTTAACGCCTTGAAATTGGGCTTCTGTCTCTTTAAAAACTCCTGGTCTTTCTGGAACTCCGCCTTCAGAAAGTCATCACAACAACCCTTCTCAATTAATCCTCCAGCAATGTTTTTACCAATGTTGTACTGAGAAGTAGCTCATATAAGGAGCTCAGCAGATGCGCAGACTCAAAGGCGGAGCTAAGTCCACTCAGGCTTTTTGCACAGTTCAATGGTTGCTATAGAGATTAAAGGATTTCTCAAACATGCATCAAAGGATGAAAGCAATACTTTGCGAAACAACTGAAAACAACAATGTGTAAAACTTTCTGCATAAATCTACTGATAACTAAAAGTGATTGGAAAGTTGCTAAGAGTTGATCAAATATCAAAATGTCATTTTTTTAAGCCAAAACCTAACAGAAGAAGTGAAAAAGGTGCATTTCTAAAATTATTTTGGAATTATTTTGGAACAAAGAAAATAATTCTTGGTCATTTTTTGTCCCTACTGATCATTTTGTGGTCTTGTACGTTGTAAATGCCGGTATAACACATTTTGCTCATTTAAACATTTCTTGGGGAAGGGTTAGACAAACTCAGATAAATCCAGACGGACTGACTTGATGGCTGTGCACATGTCCAGGCCCATCTGAACGCAGTTGATGGCGTGGGTGGGAATGGGGTCAGGGAGGCCGGAGACACAATAGTAGCAGTCCCCCAGGATCTTGATGCGGAGACACCCGTTCTTCTGTGCTCAGAGAGAAACACGGGGGACCAAAGAGTTGGGTCTTAAACATCTGATTCAACAGAAAGATGTCTATCACAAAAACATCATTCGCAGCTTTACCTTTGCAATGTCGTCAAATTTGCCAAAAAGCTTGTTGAGGACGGCGACCAGCTCCTCGGGCGTACAGGTGCTCGCTAGCTTAGTGAAGCCGACAATGTCTGCATACAGGATGCTGGACAAACGCAGAGAAAAAGAAATACTTAACATATGGTGAAAATAAAAAGGAACATGTTTTTGGTAGGATGTACCAGTCAAAGCTAACAATAAGAAGCTAGTCAGGGTCTGTCACTGGGTAGAAGCAGAGTTCAGGCATAGAGGGGCATTCACAAGGAGATAGGACAAATGTAGCATACATAGTAAGTAAATTAAATCTTCACTACAAAGTTATACTTATAAAGAAAAATGTGTGTTAAGAAGTAGCTGTGTTGTGTTTTATTTCTTTCAGAAAAACCCTGAAGCGAGGTGTGTACTGTGACAAAGTCTTTAGCCATGCCTCATTTCTTTGTAAATTAGTTCTGACAGACACATTTTTATCTAATCCTGTGAAAAGGTCTAGAGAAATATATAGTTTATTCTGTATATTTCTGTAAATGTGAACCACTTTTTACACTCCAGAACAATCCAGTTCTAAACTTGATTTAGTTTCCTTCTTTCTTTCTCCTTTCCTTTCCTTTCTTCTCTCTTTCCTTCCTTCTATTTCCATATCTCCTTTTCTCTTTCCTGCTTTCCTTCCTTCCTCCTTTCTTTCTTTCCTTCCGTCTTTTATTCTTTCCTTTCTTCTTTATGTCATTCTCTCTTCCTTTCTTTCCTTCCTTCATTTCTTTATTTCTAACAATGGCACAGTTTGTCACATTGTGGTTGTAGTATGTAGAAATCAATAAATATTGAACCCCTGCTACTCTGTTGCTCCTAAATAAAAGCCGCTAAGCCCACACCTCGCTTCTTTTATTTTTATTTGAGAAAAACCTTGAAAACATGGTCTCATTTCCCCTTCCACATCACATTTCTGAGCTGCTCCGTGTCGCTGATAACGCATAAATACTGAGGATCTGTAACAGAACCAGTCAATTAGCACTAAGAACGATCAGCCAACCCTCCACCTGCAGCCCTTACCTGACATCCCTGTGCTGCCGAACGTAAAGACTGTGAAAGTTGGGGTGGTTGCTGGTTTCTTTCGCCTCGTCGCCCTTTGGCTTGGACAGCCTCCTGATGACCTCACTTTTCAGCTCCACGGCGATGTAGCGTGGCAACACCGACAGCAAGAGCCCCTCCTGTGTCGGATGAAACACACGGAAAAGGGTGGGAATGAGTGAGACGCGAAGCAAGGCGGGACGTTTCGAGACTCGAAACCACCAGATTTCTGTCGCTCAGAAACGACAGGGATGTGTTCGGAGCCTGTAAAAAAGAAAGCAGTGTTTGCTCACTGGGTTGTGTTTCATCTCTTTGTTTGCCCGCAATGAATGGTGCCCATTTGGGTTTGCCTTTTCTATTGCTGCTGAGCCCTCAGACGAGTGAATGATTAATCTATTGGCCTAATAGCAGGGAAAGCATACAGGTACCAGGCAGCGGCTGGCCAGCGAATGAGGCCTTTAATGAGACCAATGACACAGAACCATTTGTAATCTAGGTGAAACAAGCTGCCTAGAAAGACATTAAGGAGAGACTTTTCATACGACTGACTCTGTCCTTTCTAAACAAAAGGATACGGAGTAACAAGAATCAGTGTGTTATTACTGTAAATATGATTATACAAGTGTTTCAACCTGCTGATACTTCTTCACTTCCTTCTGGGAGCGCACGGCGCTGAACTCTTCCCGCTTCTTGTTGGATGCCCTGAGATCGTTCTCGGTCATCCACAGGTGGAAGACCCCGAAGCAGTTGACGCACACGAACAGCACGGCGTTCGCCACCAGCTGAAAAACAAGAGTTCATCAGATGACGTCTTCGCCTTCTGGACGTCACAGGTTTCCATGAGACACGACGGCGACATGCAAATTAGGCCAAGACAGGCCAAACTATCCTTTTTGTGTTTTCCATTTGTCCTCATTCGGATACATAATGAGCGGTATTATACAAGGTTCCTGTTTACACATGAGTAAGTTGTAAAGCAATAACATATCTGCCTGATCATTTGCATGTTTTCTAGAGGAAGTAAACCGTGTGGGTCACACAATACAAAATACTTTTGTACACCTTCATGCAACATCTGAATTATGATCCTTATGGGAAGGCAATGTTGCAAATATCTTAAAATTCCTTAAAATCACTCTAATCTGTTCATATTGGATTAGATTAAATAAATTATTGAATCTTTTGAAAGAACAGAAAATGGTGTTTTACCTGCTCGGCAAGTTGTGGAATGTTTGGACGAGTGTTTGCATTCTTGACAGGGACATACACACTGATGATGATGATGTGAGAAACACTGCTTCCTATCCCAACTATGAGGGCCCAGGTCAGAGAGAGGGGCAGGACTGTGTAAACACTCAGAGACAGGAAGAGAAAAAACGCCACCTGAACACAAGGAGGGAGCAATGAAACTCAAAGAGGGTTTCTGCAGCTATCACCAACTCAAATTTAAAAGTTTAAGACATTTTTAAGACTATTACGACTGAAATTTAAGACATGCATCACGAGAGAAGTGTACAAAAGTAGCAGTTTCAAGCTTTTTTGCCCAGAGTGCACCTAGCATCGTATGTGTTAGCATCAGAAATGAGCCACTGGTGAAGATGAACGTCGATCAGCCAACTGCCGATAGCTTACACTTTGTAAAGTTAGTGATAGATGAAAACAGCTAGCTAACTAGCAATGGTTTATTAGCAGCTAGTTGGCGGTGGGTGTGATTCAAGCTTTTGCCTGACGGAAAAGTCTCATGGGAAAAGTAAACTACATAGAATATGCAAGAGTAAATAGTCCTGCCATGATAAAACTTGAGACCGATGATCAATGTGTTTAAGGGCAGCTTATATTATTTTAAATGAATGTAAGACATCTTAAGGTTTTAATTTCAGATACATGAATTAAAAAGTTTTTAAGAATACTGTAACCAAAGAAAAGAACAAAACTCAATCCCATTTTCTATTGTAGCTGCTTCTCACCTGTTCCCATGCGTTCACCTCTCCCCCTGTGAAGATGAAGACCATCGCCGTGACGTAAAGCATCTCCCAGACGAAGAGCGCCAGCGCTCCTCCACAGCGTCTTACTGTGGCCACCCAGGGCAGGCACACCAGCAAGATCACGTTCAGACAGAGAACCACGCACACCACCGACAGGGCACCAACATGATCGCCGAGGTACGGTTCTTCTGTCTGGATAATGCAAAAGTTAGCAGATTAAGGTAAAGTTTAAACAGCAACTCTTACAAACAGCATAATTTTCTTCTTTCATACAAAGTGTCTTCATGCGATGACATTAAATTCTGGAAGGCTTTCAGATATATCTGCCTTTATCTCTGTAGATATTGCATATCAGGCTAGGAGCTCCAACAGTTTAAAAAGGCTCTACCATACTTCATCCGAAGTGAAAAATATGTCTCTCGTCGACGTAGTCGCGTGACAAAAATGCCATAATTTTGTCTGGAGGGAGGCATCCGACTGATCTTCACGACACCAGACCCAGATCCAGTTATTTCACAGAGAGCTTTGTGCGAAGTGTTGTGTGATTGGTCAGAGGTTTGTGGGCGTGTTTTATGCAGAAATGTAAGGAAGTGTTCAGGAGCAGTATAAGGAAACTTTCTTACTATAAAGAGACGTAAAACTTTTGCTGTTACAAAAATGTTTCTTGTTACAATGAGATTAAAAGCAAAATATCTTCTCATTTAAATCAGAAAGTTAGTGACAGTAAAACACCTCTTGGTCTTTTTAGTTGTCGTCTAGAGAAAACAGGGTGAGAAGATAGAGAGTCATAACTAGCCCCATAATACCTTCTCAACAAATCATAATCTGTCTGAGGAGCGTATTTTTACATCTTGTTATAACGAGATAAACAACTGGTCAAATTATAACGAGGAACTCATTAAAACAAATAGTATATTGTTATAATGAGATATGAAACTTGTTTCTTGTAACAAGAAACAACAACGAGAAATGTGAGTTTCTCATCAAAGGACAAGTTTCTTGTTATAACGAGATATAACACTTATTATGACAAGAAACTTTCATATTTTAACGAGATGTAAAAATTTCTCAATGAAACACGAGAGTTTCTCGTTGAAAAGAAAAAGTTTCTTGTTAAAACTAGAAAGTTTCTAACTTTCTTGTTAAAACAAGACATAAAACTCATCTTGTTTTAACAAGAAACTTGCCTTTTAACAAGAGTTTTATATCTATATGTTAAAATGAGACGATAACAGGAAACTTTATAATGACTTTTTACTTCTAACCGCCCAACCGCTTAACCCCTCTGGCGGTTAAATGTTTCCATAGGACTGCACTTGAACAGCGATTTTGGGAGTTTGTCTTAACTGATCTGCTTCCACAATCCGTCACCAAACGTCCCACAACCATATGACCCCGCGTAGACTCTTCAGCTTCAGATTAAGTATGGGAGAGCCTTAAAAGTCCTACATAAGGCCTACTTCTGCCTACCAAGCTGATATGAAGCAAAATCATCAACATGAACAAGAACATCATGTAGCTTAGGACAGAAAAGCACCATCAGAACCCAGTTCTTTCGTGGCCTTCTATGAGAAAACTATTATTTTTATCACACATTTAGGTGGGAAAGTGTATCCTGAAGATTGACAGTCACCTGGGTAAAATCCCTATAAGACATGCTTTTATATCCTGTTGTCTTGATTACCGTAAGCCGATTTTCTTTGGAACTAGTCAGGCGTCTGCTGCTTGCTTCCAACAATTCGTAAACTCATTTCATACAAATATGTTGCCATTTCCTCTCTGTATCACTTTATCTTAATAAACCTGTTTTCGTCCACATCATAAACCACAGCCACCAACTTTTAAAAAAAGTATTTTTGAATGTCACTGTTTGTTTTTTTTAATCTGAAACTTGTCAGATTATGAGCCCCGAACGAACCAAAATAACTTCCATTGTGCCGAAGGTCTCGTTTATTTCTTTACAGCACACTAGAGTACCGCAGCGAGGCGAATGCACATGTGGGAAAAAAAGCAACAAAAAAAGCAGGCTCTATTTTAGAGGCTCTGTCAGGTCATGAATTAAAAACTGAAATCAATTTCATCAGCAAATCCATCAAAGGTAATACAGGAAGTGTGTGCAAAGCATTCCAGTGACTGACCTATAAACCTTTCAACTGCTGATCTCTCTCAACGAGTCGGAGCAAAATTAAAAAGCCTTTTTTCATTTGCATGAAAAGGGGACTCTGCTGTAAATGTGACCTCACACTTTAATTTTCTTTTTCATAAAACAGAGGAAATGCTACTCAAATTGGTAATGTTTTTGCAGTTACTATAGTTACAATTTTATTTGATGTTACAGGTTTCCATGAGTGCGCTTTAAAGACAGAAATATAAATAACACAATTCCACACAGACACACACACACACGTGATCATATCCAAGTGCAGTAAACATAGCATATCAAACATGTTAATCACTCCTGCAGAGCTCTGCGTAGGTGTGACGTGTTGTTCCGTTTCTGGGGAGGCGCAGGGACAGCTATATGGGGAAGCTCTGACGAAAGGACGCGCGATCTGAGCTGCTCTGACATTGGAGCAGCAATAAAGCTTTAGGAGTTCAAAGGCAACAGCGGTCTGAAAAAATATCACTTCTTTAAATGTAGGTAAATACTGTGGGAATACTGGAGACTGTTTGCGCCAACTGTTCACACGCGCTACTTTATTTTTACTGGAATGAAACGCATTGTAAACCGGAGCGCAAGAATGTCCTGGTGTTTTCACAAAAACAGGTTTGATGCTCCATGATTAGATTTCCTTTTTAAGTCGTTGACTTTTACTGTGATGAAGTAAAAGTCTTCTCTTTGACTCAGAAGACTAGATAATCTAATCTATCAACTGATCATTGTATAAAACAATCGGGCACTTAATTCTTCAAGATAAACATTTTTCAAAGCTTCAAGGTTCGACCTGTTTTTGATTGAAATCTCAAGTGTGAGAAATTTCTGCTTGTTTTATTTCCTGCTATGTATAAAGGCAGTGTTGTGGACACAAGCATGTTCAAATGAGTAATATTTTCTCACTTTAGGTTGTACAACAATGCACCTGGCATCATTTGTGTTAGCATCAGAAATGAGCCAGTGGCAAAGACGAACGTTGTCCAACTGGTCATAATTTACACTTGCCAATGATAGATTCAACAAAGCTAGCTGGGTAGCTAGCAAGGGCTTATTTTGCAGCTAGTTAGCAGTAGACTCAACAGCCTTGAGAAAAAAAAATACAAAGAATATACAAGTGTAAATAATTCTGCAACAAAATGCAGAACCTGTAATGTATTTAAGGTAAACTTAAAATAATTTAATGGATTTAAGACATTTTTAAGACTATTACGACTGAAATTTAAGACATGCATCACGAGAGAAGTGTACAATAGTAGTAGTGTCAAGCTTTTTTGCTCAGAGTGCACCTAGCATCGTATGGGTTAGCATCAGAAATGAGCCACTGGTGAAGATGAACGTTGATCAGCCAACTGCCAATAATTTACACTTTGTAAAGTTAGTGATAGATGAAAACAGCTAGCTAACTAGCAATGGTTTATTAGCAGCTAGTTAGCGGTGGGTGTGATTCAAGCTTTGCCTGACAGAAAAGTCTCATGAGAAAAGTAAACTACATAGAATACGCAAGAGTAAATAGTCCTGCCATGATAAAACTTGAGACCGATGATCAATGTGTTTAAGGGCAGCTTATATTATTTTAAATGAATTTAAGACATCTTAAGGTCTTAATTACAACCTAAAGTGGTGTTAAGCTTCCCAGAGAAACTTGAACTCATGATCTATTCGTGCATTAACAGTTTCTTCAAACTGAAGAGAGTTTCAACACAGTTTCTCAGAGAAAACATTTCTACTGTAGAAGAGGATCTGGGCACAAACAGCAAGGCCATGTTCTTACACACACTCCTGTAGTAGTGGGAACCGATTATTTTACTTGCAGTGAATAATATTCAAGTGAAAGAAAGTCAGTCATGTGCGGTCAGACCAATACTGGCCGCCTGACCAATACTGGCAGTTCTAAATTACTGGTGTCATCAAGGAAAAATAATATATAATGATAAAGTTATTTATATTGCTATTTTCACACTGTGGTTTGTACTATAAAGTATTTATTTTTCATTTAGCTTAACGAATTCTGATTATTTTTTCTTCAAAATCGCTGAATTTTTGCATTTTCCCATTTTCCCATTCAAATGCTCGGTAGCAAAGCAGCAGCGAGCGGAGCCTCACCTGGGATTGATCAACCTCTCGCTAACTGCACTGGCTGCCATTCTATGGGAGCATGCTCCTCCAGTCTGTACGTTGCCAATAAAATGGTTAAAAAACATTTAATAGGGGCGTGCCGTGGTGGCGTAGGGGATAGCGCGACCCATGTTTGGAGGCCTTGAGTCCTTAACGCGGCTGTCGCAGGTTCGACTCCGGGACCCGATGATATTTGCCGCATGTCTTCCCCCTCTCCTTTCCTGTCAGCCTACTTTCATATAAGGGACACTAGAGCCCACAAAAGACCCCCTGGAGAGGTAAAAAAAAACAACATTTAATATATGAACTGATATTTCTATAATTTAGCTTATTTATATAGAGTGTTTTTTTGTCACCAACTGCATGTGTAACGTCTTTTGTGAGCTGAGGAGCGATCAGAAACTGCAGAGAACAGATTTGAGGTGAGGCAGGCAGTTCTCTTGCCTCATGACAGAGGGCGCTCATGATCCCAGACATTATTTATTGTCATAGGACAAATCTTGTAATATTCTGACTTTATTCTTGTAATTTAAAAAACCCCAAAACATAACATTTTAACTGTGCCTAGTTGACCTGAACACGCTTGTCAAACAAGATGGCCGCCCTGGGCATACTGAACTCAAAAAATAAATCTCAATTAATCAATAAAATCGATTTGTAGCCTCTTTGTATGTGCTTCTACAGTGGATTGACACATTTCATTTTATTTTGAAAACCATAATTTTCCTTCCATTTCATTATTATAAGATACTTTATGTTAATCAGCTTGAATCAGTTTGAACCAGGAGCAGCTAAAACCAGACGACTTGAGGAGTTTTAGTAGAACAGATTTACTGACAAAGGTGTTTTTTTTTTTTTTATCTTAAGTGCAAGATGCATCTATTGTTTTGGCCTTTTTTGAGTCTGCACACTGTAGTTAATGATTAATCGATTGCTAAATTAGTTGATTCGTTTTATTTCAATAACTGATTAATCCAATTAATTTTTTCTGCACAATAAGTCTTCCTAACAGACCTGTGGAAGACAAATGGAAAAGAAGTCGAAACACTGAGGCAGACAGACGCTCGCTCACGCTTCATCTCACCCTGCCTGTAGCGGCAATGACGATGATGATGACCACGCAGAAGATGATGGACAGCAGCAGGCCCGACAGCATGGCTGGAGTCTCCTCAACGCAGCGCAAGAAAGCTCTGTTTGTGGCCTGATAGCAGCAAAACACCCCTTCTTTCACACTCCGTCTAGACCGGATGCTCTGCCTGTCGACGTAGTCGTCCTCGAGGTACCGCTCGGACCCGACGTCCATGCTGTCTCTGTTTTGCCTAACGACGGACGATCTGGGTGAACTGCCATTAGTCGAGTTTTCCGCTTTCGATTTGCCAGTCAGGTCCAACATGGAATCGCCTCGGTTAAAGTCCAGGTTGCTCTTCCTGGCCTTGTCCGAATCTAGGCTGGTCCCAGACAAGTTGACGGGGGAAACGGAGCTCATCTTCTCCAACTTCCTTGTTTCGAGCTCCAGCCGCTCTCCGTTGTAGAGGTCCGTGCCGAAGCCATTGCAGGTGTAACCGGGGCTGGACTTGGTGCTGCTGTAGTCCGAGTCGGTGCAGCTGTTTGCCTGCAGTGGAAGGTTCATGTCGTTTTGTAGCTTAATGCCAGATGGATCAACTGGGGACTCCTGATCCAT